>NW_006779070.1:1177466-1187999 GCF_000442215.2 Lipotes vexillifer | reverse complement strand
CAGCCGGTCCCCTAGCCGTGGCACCGACGACCCCCACCCCAGAAGCCCCCCAGGCCAAGCAGGAGGCTCCCGGCACCAAAGGTCCGGACCCCGAGCCCACCCAGCCCGGCACCGCGAAGAGCCCGGCCGAGGCAGCCAGGGCCCTCGCCAGCCCGAAGAGCGAGGCGGCCTCCATCAGCACCACAAACCCTGCCCAGGGCGAGGACTTTAAAATGGACGAAGGGAACTTCAAGACCCCAGATATTGACCTTGCAAAGGATGTTTTTGCAGCCCTGGGCTCTTCTGCTCCTGCCGCTGGGGCCAGTGGACAAGCCCCTGAGCTTGCTCCTTCCACTGCCGACGGCTCTGTTCCTCCTGCACCAGCCAAGACCGAGTACGGCCTCTCTCTGTCCATTGTCGTCGGGTGGTGTCCCTTGGTGGTGGTGTGCGTTTGTGCTGTGTCCTCCCTGTTAGATGTGTCTTCAGCTTACTCCAGAGCTTCTCGGAGGCGACTGTCAGCCAGGGGCTGGGCCGAGGCAGAGAGTGGGGACAGGCAGCAGGCCCGGCAGGCAGCCGCCTGCTGATTAATTAGGCCACGTTAATTAGGTTTTATCTTTATCGTCCTAGCAGTGGCGTCTGTTGCCCCTGGAGGAGCCTTTGCATTCGGGCCACTGATGAGCGTAGCTTGGGAAGTGAGCTAAGGAGGTCAAGGTGCCCTGATCGGCGACTCTGAGGCCCACAGACAGTGTGTCTTCCAGGGCAAGACCGAGTCCCCACCAGAATGGCACGGGGATTCAGGAAGTAAAGAGGCAGATGCTGAGGGTCGTGTGGGGAGAGGATCTGTGTGGTCCAGAAGGGCCTGTCACACTCCAACCGACACACCTACCCACCCACCCTTGCTTCTCCTGCCCTTGAGGGACTGGGAAGACGCAGAGCTCCCAAGCACTGAATGACTGCTGGGTCTTCCAAGTTCGAGGCCAGGTCCTTCAGCTTACAGGTTTCTTCCGTGTGAGGCCAAAATGCAGGGGCACCAGCTGGGGCTGGGGTCTGAGTCTGCTCTGGTGCGTCCTTAAGCCAGATTCTCACTTTTGGGACAGATAGAGTCAGACAGAGGTTTTTTTTTTTTTTTTTTTCTTGCGTTATGCGGGCCTCTCACTGTTGTGGCCTCTCCCATTTGCGGAGCACAGGCTCCGGACGCGCAGGCTCAGCGGCCATGGCTCACGGGCCCAGCCGCTCCGCGGCATGTGGGATCCTCCCGAAACGGGGCACGAACCCGCGTCTCCTGCATCGGCAGGCGGACTCTCAAGCACTGCGCCACCAGGGAAGCCCAGACAGAGGTTTTTATAGAGGCTCCTGTGGCCGCTCCCAGATAAGCGGAGGTGCTGCCCCCAAGAGCAGCAAGGGGACCCTCCCCAAGAGCCCCGAATCTGTCAGAAAATAAAAGGACAGCCCCGCCCGCTCAACGCCACTCAGCTCCCCTGCAGCCCGGCAGCCCACTCTGGCCTCTCACCAGACTCCCATGGAAAGCTGCCTCAGTAACAAAGAGCATTTTCTAACCCTGCCCTGGCAAGCCATAGAGGCATCACCAGGAAAGGCAGAGCACAGAGGGGTGGGGGTGAGGACAGGCAAGCGCAGGTGATTTGCAGAGGGCCCCCTGGGATCAGTACCAGGGAGCCCAACATACATGATTTATACCAAGCTGGGCTGCTGCAGCCATGCAGGGTGAGGAAAAGCCTGCACCTGCTGCACTTGCACCACCCCAGGTAAAGCTGGAGCCCCTGGCATCAGATTAGGGCCGGAAGGGCTCCTTCCGCTGACTCAGTGGCTCTCCACTTTGGCTGCAAGTTAGAACCACTTGGGTGCTTTTAAAAGTCACCACATTCAGACCACTTAAATCAGGATTTCTGGGGACATGGCCCAGGCATCAGTGATTTTTAGAGACTGCAGGTGATCCTGACGTGCAGCTGAGTTTGGAGACCAGTGCTCTAACTGGAGCCCCCTTTGAGGGACTGGCCAGAGGGTGCGTTACTGCAGACCGTGGTCTCAGTGCTGTTTTCCTGATTCTCCACAGGAAGGGTCCTGTAGAAGCAAAGCCGGAGTGCCAGGAGACAGAAACGAAGCCAGCGCCAGCCGAAGTCAAGACGGTCCCCAACGATGCCACACAAACAAAGGAGAACGAGAGCAAAGCATGATGGGTGACGAGACACCAGCAAAGATCAAAATTAAAAGTGACACAACAGCTTCACCAGAGCATCTCCAATATCTCATACACACACACACACACACACACACACACACACACACACACACACATCTCATTCCTCTAGTGTCTTTTGCCTTTAAAAAAAAAAAAACTAAGCAGATCAACGTGGGATCTCCTTTTTGTAGATTTATAGAAAGGGTTCCTTTGTTGCGCACTCACTTGTAAGAAAATGAGACAAAAAGGTGAAACCCACAGCCAAACTAGGACTCTCCGTTCCCTGAAACCATTTAAAAATGAAACAAAAGGACCCCAAATTAAGAATCTAGGAAGCTCAGAAAAATAAAAAATCTAGGTTCAGGAAGACCGCACTTGGTGTTGCCCAACTGGCACAGACCAGGTTCAGAGAAATACTTCCAGACACTAAGACTAACCGAATGAACAAAGTCCAAGTTTATTTTTATACTTTCAGTCGAGTTTGAACTCTGTAAAACCTCATAAATAAGTTATAATTTCTGTTCACTTTGTATTTGTTCAGTATGCAAAGTGTGTCACCCTTTCTAGCTGAATTCAATTCCCACATAGACTCTTGTTTTGTAGGAAGAATGCCAAATTGCAGCTTCTGGGGGTAGATCTCAATTTGCAGTATTCGGATTTCTTTTCCTTTCCTTTTCTTTTTCCTTTTTTTTACCTTCCTGCCAGCTTTGCTTTCCAGTGTTTACAAGTTGACAAATGTTTGACTTCAGTTGTGTTTCAATGTCCATGTAAAATAGCTGCCTTTCTTTTAAGTTACAAGTACTGCCTAGGGGTGTAGGATCATCACAGGACAGCTTCACGAAATCTGATTGTTTACAGTGGCTCTTCCCCCCTTTCTGATTTGAAATTTTTGCCTGTGTGCGACTCAGGTGAAAATTCATCTCGTTCTGGAATGGTTTTGCTTTCGGGTTTTCAGTTCTTTTTTGTTTCCTAGGGGGTTAGACCACTTCTGATTAGCTACCACCTGCCTGTTATCTGTGAAAAGGATCTGCTCCCCAGGCATCCCTGTCCTTCCTTTTGAAGGACTCTTAGGCTTTGTTGAATGAAGCAGAGAAGATTGTATAGTTGGGGCTGGTCTTGGTGAACACACATTTTTACCCCAAACATCCCCTTTTTCGTAGAAAGCCAAATAAAATATATACGTACAATTTCCTTTTGAGCCCAGAATCTAGATTTGAGCGGAAGAGCATGTGTGCTTCAGGGAATTAGTGTCTTTTTTTGGAAGTCTGTTGAAGTAAAATAACATCGGCCTTCTGTTCACTTAGGCAGCGTTTGTAGAAACAAAAGAGAAAAAAAAAAAAACAACCCAACCTGCTGTCTGGAGTCATAACACAACTTTCCTGGATTGGAAACCAAGTGGGGGAAAGAAAAATACAGAAACTTTAAGGGGGATGGGAGGGGGGAGAAGGGAAAAGCCAGCCCTTTGTATAGAAATTTTGCTTTTTTTTCCTCATTCTACTTTAGAACTGCAAGCTTGTGCACTGTGGATGCGTGAATATTTTAGTGTGAAATGTGTTTTTGTCATAGTATTGAAATAAAACTTCAACATAGTTTGGTTGTGGAAGGTATAGCAGATAGTTCAGAAAAAAATATTCAGGAAACAAAAATAAATCCTAAAAGGAATTGAAGCCTTTAAACAAAGAAAATGAAGTCAAAGCGATTGTGATCATGAAGATGATGCTAAGTCAACAGAAATCTCTCTGCAGGTACCTTTCTCAAGGTACAAAACAGCAAGAGGTTAGGGTAGCAAGACTTCCCCTGAGTCTGTTCTGTGGGCCACACTCCCCAGTGTTCTGACACTTCTGCAGACTAATCAGTGGCGCTATGCTAGATAATTATATCAAACTGTGAAAAATAATGGTCTTGTCATTTGCTCAATGTGGGGTTATTTTGTATTTTCTCAGCTCCTGGGGATGGAAATGGAGGATCCCAGTCTACACAGCTCTGGCCCTTTGATGTCAGGGCTTGCACAAATTTATGGTTCGAATGCACAGGCCCTCAGGAACAAGTTAGGTGAAGACAGTTGTTAGAGCACACAGAGCACACAGCAGATCGGAGCTCCTGGGCGTCTGAGACAGACAGGGAGGACCCAGCGGGGAGTGCAAGCCCACACTATACCTCGTCAAGACTGTGCATCTCACTCCAAGGGGTTGTGGTCAAATAAACTGATTTTGGGTTCCGGTGGTTAGGAAGAGAAAGAGGTATGGTCAACCCTCAGATAACCTGGCCCAGGGCAGCTGACTCCCCTGCCCCCTCCCTAAACCCTGGCTCTGCCACTGGCTGGAACCCAAAACTCTGCCAACCTTTTGTTTTGCCTCTCTCCCATCATACATAGATTTGTCTCTGCATGTGTGAGCTTTCTTTTCTTTAAAAAAAAGAGAAAGAAACAGCAATACTTTCTTTAAAATCAAAGAGGGAGTCACTTTATTTTCAAGACGTTCTATCTTTTATGTTAAAGGATAAAAGCTTATAGTTTTCCTTTTTTTAATTTTTTGAAGGAGGGGTCACTCTACCGGTTTCCAGTGGCTATGTGTCTATATGTGTATGTGCCATACATATGTATTCACATAAATACCGGCGTGGCCAGATTCTGCTGGAGGGGCACTCAAGTGCCATGCACGGGGCCTCGGAACCCTGAAGGGCCGTAGTATATATAGTGCAGCTTTGAAGTGGAACGCTATTTTCACACTTTTCTATGGAGCCTTCCGTCCCAGGTTTTCACTGTAGGCTGTCTGTCTGGATGGTGGTTCTCAGATCTCCATTAACATCTCTACCCAGAATTCCCGACTTCGGGGGCCTTCTCTCTTGTTACAAACTTTTTACCAAGTGAAACATCGATACCACCTTTGTTTCCATTCTCACTGGTGTAAATACTGAGTACTAACTGAGAATTTTGACTTTGCATTCTGTCAGAATACTTGTGTTCAATAAAAATTGAAAGAAAAAAAAAGCTCTTATGGTCCAACTGGGATTTATTTCAGATCCGTGGAAGTCTGGCATGTGAATCAAATGTGGAAATGCCTCTGGTATTTTTTTTTTGAACCTCATTTAAACCCAGGGTCTTGAGTTCATGTTGCCTGAATGATAGTTTTTAGTCTTTTCTCTCAGGTTGATAGAGGAGTCCTCGTCGAGAAGGGCCAGGCATCAGATTCAGAAAGACTGCATTCAAATCCTGGTTCTGCCACTTCCCTGTTGACCTTGGAAGAGTTACCTAATCTCCTCCAGGCTCAGTTTCCTCTTTTGACAAACAGGAAATACCAAACTGTTAGAGTTGGGGTGCTGGGTAATGAACGAAGCAGCACATAGGAAAGCCTTGGCACATAGTAGGTGCTCAACGAATGGGAGTAGAGCTGTTGCCTCCCTGGTGTGTGATAACATCAAACCCACCTGGAATAACACTGTACACCTGAGCTCCAAGGTGCCAACGCCGAGGTAGATGCATGAGGCTAGTCTAGAATACGTGATGCCTCTCCTTATTACTTTGTCATCCCGTTCAGCACGTGGAGCCTTAATTCAACCCCTGGGATTTACTGAAACCTCTGATCTGACAGAGAGTGAAGAAAACTTTGCCTCAGCTCAGAATTCTCTTGCATACGCTGCTGTCTGGCTGTGTTGGGAAGCAGCAGCCAGTAGAGTTGGGATCATCTATTAGACTATGGAATCAGGAGTTCCTGGGGAAGAGGCCAGAACGAGGGTGAGGCAAGCAAGGAGCCCAGGGAGCAAAATGTAACTCCTTCTCAGGGCCAACCCTGCACCTGCACGAATCTGAGTGACACCATCTTTCGGGTCTATGGCCCTCACCCTGGTTTCAGCCTGGGTCAGTGGAGCCTTCTCCTGGGGTGGTATCTGCAGCCACTCCCAGAGTTTGTCCCTTCCCTGGCCCTAGGGCCTGTTTAAATGGCACAGAACGACATGCATCTATGTGACTTCCTGTGCCACGGATTTCCAGCTGCATGTGGCAGGGTGAGGGGCTCTAAGAACACATTGCTTTTCAAGATTTGGATAACCCTCTCCATTGATCCATGAGGGCTTGCTTCCAGAGCCTTCCTCCTTCAGGCTAGTCTCCTCTCTGATTCACTAAGTATTTCTTGAGTGTCTCAAGGTGCTCCAAGAGACAGCAGTGAACAAAACACTCTCCGGTGGAATGTTTGTTCAGTGTGGGGCTGAGGATTCTAGACAAGAACGTAGTACATTGTGGAGTCATTGGGCTGTTCACCTGCATTCCAGTTCTCTCCCCTCCTTCCCAGCACGTGACAGGATTACACTTCTCTCTTCACTTACAGTAGACGTGGCCACGTGGCTTGCTTCCCACAATGATATAGGAGCCAGGGCAGTGCATGTCCCTTCTAGGTGGAGCCTTTGAAAGCCAGTGGGTCTCTTCGCCTGCCACAGCAGTCAGCAACACTGCGCGTGGTAGCAGTGCCATCACCTGGGCCCAGAGTGAGGGATGTGAACAGAGGACCCATGATGGGCATGGCGTGTGCATGTGGGATCAACCCAGTGAATGTTTTAACAACCAGCTCTCCAAAGAAGGAGGGGAGGGGTGGGTATATAAGTACGGGGTGTGTGTGGTGTGTGTGTATGTTTATTAGAAACTTTGCTGATATAAAGAATGCGACTTACAAATAGTAAAACAAACTACTCTACAGTGAAATGCCATGTACCCAATCAATACAGATGTTTTGGTTCATTTTTGCTGAAGTCTTGTATCCATAATCAACCTACGGCTGCAACTGATGGATGAGCGTACTTCCAACATGAATGTTGCCTGATATATTCACTTACGTTAATAAGTAAGACGAAAGTGACACGATGAAGACCTATGGGTCAGAACACTCATTTATCAGTGGTGAGCAACCTCTTTGCCGAATCAGGTGTAAGCTTTTGAACACTGCTTCCGTTTCTGCTATTCACGGTGTAATGGCTGCAGACGTGACACACTTTGAAGTTTAATCTGCATCATAAGTATTTTCCCCATCACTTTTTAAAGTCTAGACAAACACACACAGAGAGACACAAAAACAATCAAACTCTGACTTGTAGCTTTACTGATTTCAGGGGTGTGTAAATATTCCCAATATGGCTGATTTCTACATGTCATCACTGCGTGAGGAGTTAGGTAGAAATGCACAGTAGCACATACTATATATTAGTATTTCCACAATACAAATAAAAAAGACATAGATAACCTCAAGCACAGAGGTCATAATAATATGGAGTAATAAGAATAAACTTCATATACATTAATAATAATAGTAAAATGTAAAACAATGGAGATCTGATGTGTTTTGAGTAGGTACTACCCTCATTTTTAATGTTTGTTAATTGGAAGTTTATGTAATTTAACTTTCAATAATGACCGTGCTTAACACTGACTTAAATTTCCTGAAAGTTTAACAATTCGCACTTCTGATCCAGTACAAGCTGGCTTCAGCATACCACTGGATAACCCTTTATGTTATAAGCCACTTCACCTTGGGATCTGTTACCATAACGTTATTTAGCCTATCATGGCTAAATCAGGGAGCGGTCAGTCCTATGGACAACAATAAGTCCAGGTGAGGGGGGAGGTCAGAGTAGTCTTCTCTGAAATGATGACATGGGGCAGTGACCTGAAAGAAGTGAGCTACTGCACTGTGCAAGTATCTGAACGAAGATATCTCAGGCAGCGAGAACAGCAAGTGCAAAGGTCCTGAGGTAAGGACTTGCCTGGTGTGTTTGATAAAGAGCAAGAAGGGCAGTGTGGCCGGAGCAGAGAGCAGGGGATGGTGTAGGACAGAGGCTGAAGAGGTAGGAGATAAGTCAGTGGTATCCACAGCTAGGTCACATAGGGTCTGTAGACTATGGTTAGAATTTTGGCTTTTTCTTCAACTAAGATGGAAAGCCAAAGGGAAATTTTTAGCAGAAGAGTGACATGACTTTTAAGTTTTAAAATTGTCACTCTGGCTGCTGGGTAGAGAATAGACCACTGCAGGGGAAGAGAGGAAGTAAGGGTACCAGTTAGGAGGCAATGAGGTAGATGAGACAAGATGGAGTGTGGGGGGCAAGCTGGATCCAGCGGAAGTGGACAGTGGCCAGATTCTGGCTCTGCTGAAGGTCAAACCATCAAAAATGGATAATAGATTGGATGTGGATTTGAGAGTGGCGTCAAGGATGACTTCCAGATCTGGGGGCCGAAACAATTGAAAAGATGGGTTTGCCATTTACTCTCTAATAGGAGTAAAGGAGCAGCAGAGTTTGGGGATGCAGACTCTGGTTCTGGACACTTTAAGTCCGAGATCCACGTGAACACCCTAGTGAAGATTTTGAATAGACTGAAGCTCGAGAGTCTGGAGACACAGGTAGGAGCTGTGAGCACAGAGCTTGGGTTTAAAACCCTGGCACTTGGTGAGGTCACCCAGGAACGAACAGAGATGAAGAAGAGGAGAGAACCAAGCATGGAATCCGGAAAAGAAAATCCACAGGCAGCTCTATGTCAGGGAAGAAACTGAATGACTCTTTATCTGGCACTTAGAACAACGGCACTTACACAGGGGGTCGGCGGAGGGAAAAGCTTGCACCGACAAGGTGAAAGACCACCTGATTCCATCTGATTCCAGGCTGTGCCTGCCATGTGCAGTCTCCGGACTATGCCTCTCACATGTCGAAGCCTTGACATTTGCTCAGGATCTTCCTCTCCCCTGAAGCTCCTCCGTCGCCCTGGCTGACTTCAGCGCTTTATGCACACAGCCCTTCCAACACGCAGCTTGACCTCCTCGTCTCCGTTCCCTGGTGCGGCACGTCAACCACTCATTCCCAAAATTCCAACACGCCTTCGCCTCGATGTTCTCACTTTGCGTCTCTCTTGTAAAACTCCAGCCCCGGAAAATCATCTGGCTGCCGGCTCTTTGCTCACCCCTGGACAGCTGGCCGCCTTTGGAGAGAAACCAGGTAATCAGTCACAATAGTACCAATAGGTAAGTCCCTCTCAACTAGACTCTGACACTAGCACTGCTTGACAATCTCACGGATATTTCTCAACAACTCGTTGATAGGTTACGAAACGTCTTCACTTTCCCCAAACCAACCCCTCCGTCAGCCACGCCTTCCATCTCAGCTTGTGGTCTTGCTTCCTTCTCCTAAAGGAAAAGTACAGTTGGCAGGAAGCAACAACCTCAAAGCACCCACACAAAACCTACAACCCCTCTGTCCCCTTCCCCTCCCCCGCACCATCTCTTGGCTCCCGTATGAGGAAGCAGCATTTCCCCTTCCTAAAGGCTATCTCCATCCCTGGGTGCTGGCCCTTCTCTCCGCCTTTCATGGGGTCTTTCTTCATCCATTCAAGATCCATTCCACAAACATCATTGAGCACTGGCCCCAAGGCCATGACTGTTGTAGATGCTGGGGAAACAATGACCGCCCTCTCATGGAGCTTACACCTAAATAGATATATGAGTCCAGGCTGAGTGCGGTAAGAAATATGCAGTGAGGAAAGGATGCTAGCAGGTCACGAAGGAGGAATGGCTGTTTGATATGGATATCCTCAGGTCTCTGAGGATCTGGCATTAAGCAGAGACCCCAAAATATGAAGCAGCTTGTGTTCCATGCACTCAGAGCCTTTCTTGGCTGGCAGGCTTGTGTGGTGGGTCAGACTCTCGAATGAATATGAAAGGAAATTTTTTTTCTAACGTTGAACTTAATTTCTCCTTCAATGTGCCATGCCATGGGGTGGTAGAGATGTAATCTCCATCAGACTAAGACCTCAGCCCTCTCAGTGTTGCTGACACGACCCCTAATCATGTTAATCTCCAAGCCCATCACAGTGATTTTCCCTCCATGTGCCAGAGTTAGTGGAAAAAATTGTATTTCCTTAATTATGCCAGGCTTTTTCTCACTTACGGGTCCTGGCACGTCCAAGCGTTTCTTACTTTCTCTGGAATCCTCTCCAGCACCCGCAATGCCCACTAATCCTTCACTTTTACTTCATCCTCAGGTCTCAGCTTAAATATCTCCTGATCAGGTAAGCCTCTCCTGACACCTGATCCAGGTTGCGTACTCCCCTGTTCGATGTTCTCTCCAGGGCCAGTATACAGCTGGCACTCGCAAGTACAGTTGTATCAGGTTGTTAAAATATTGAAATGCTTCTTTGCTGTTGTAAGCAGCTGCTGTCACCCAGCCCCGCACACAGGATCTTTCAGATGCCCCCAAGATCTCACAACCCATGGGGTTGCACCTGACCCTGAAGAGGGTCTTCAGGCTTCTATTCTCGTGCTTTAGCTGGTGTCCATAGCTAACATAACCCCACACTTTTTTAAATCTCTAATTTAATGCTTCTCTTT
>NW_006779070.1:1106253-1177386 GCF_000442215.2 Lipotes vexillifer | reverse complement strand
CTCTAATTTAATGCTTCTCTTTGCCTCTGGTTCTAAACTTCTCCAGGGCAGGTTCTGTGTCTACCTTATTCACTACTCTATCTTGGTGCCTCATAAAGCACCTGCCACAAAGTAGGAGGTCGGTATTTGCCTGCTTCGTGAATCATGGAGTGAATGAATGCATGAATGAAGTGAACATATCTATGTGGACACGAGCCATGTTTACCTTCCCATGTTCATGTGTATGTGTGTGTGTGTTTATGTGAGTGTGTGTGTGTGTGTGTTTGTAAGTGCAAACAGGGTCTGTACCTGGCCAGGGAAGATGCCTTTGAACTTGAATCACACAGCAGTGCCACTCAGTCTCAGTCCACCCGAGGGACCAAGGAAGTGTCTGGTCACAGGGCTCACATGTGGCTGGAAAGGGTCTGCTCTGCCTGTCCCAGTCCCAGATCACCTTCCTCCAGGCTGGTAACAAAGTCCAGCCAGTGAGCAGTCCCTCCACGATGGAGGCAGGCTGGGAAGACTCAGGTTAGGGGATCATGAAAGGCAAGAACGTCGCAGCTGGGTCGACCCCATCCTGTTACTCAAACCCACGGTTATCTGATGGGCAGGACTGACCAAGCTAGCCCAGGAACCTCCTGTGGAGTTTCCTCTAAGGGGAAAAGCTCTGGGCTGGGAGGCTGGGAAGAGCAAACAGAAGGCGGGAGAACAGGCTGGTGTGGTCTGTGAAGGCCTCCCGGTCCCCAGGTCCAGGTGTCAGTGTGTTGGCCTGCCGGGGACAGCACCGTGCAGTTGCCTCTTCCTGAGCAGGTGAGCCCAGGCACTTGGCTGTCAAGCCTAGCCCAGAGCAAGGAAACCCACAGGGTCTGTCCGCTTAGAGCGCTTCTTGTCATGATGGCCATGAGCAGCCTCTGCTGGGAATGCGACAGTGAACGCGAGAAAGAAGCTTTGGCGAGCTCTTGGGCTGAGGAGGGGGTGGAACTTCTCAGGGATCCACACTTCGGAGCCCAGGGATCCAGCCCACAAGTCCTGCCATACTCTGTGTCCTCATGCTGAAGGAGGAAAGAAAGTGGGTCCTTAGAGACAAGGAGAGGGTCTCCCACGGGCAGCCACCCCCGCCCCACCCCGCCCAGGCTGGGAGGTCAGTGGCGGCACTCATCTGCAGCTACACTTGGCCGAGGTCCTCCATCATCCCCTTGGCCAGCCTTCTAGGTCTCCTGAGACACCATATAAACTGCACATTACTGGATCCAAGATCCTGGGGCTGCAGGTCTGGGGTGGCGGGACTCCATTGTAGGTGGCCCTTAGACCGCAAGTGGAGAAAGGCTGGAAGGCGGGTGTCTGGGGACCATCTCGCTTCAACATCCCCGCCGTGGGCGCCTGGCCTGAGGGCCCAGCCCATCCCACTAAGGGCAGGGAGGGGCTTCTTCAGGAGGCTCTGCGGTACTGCAGGGACAGACAGGAAGGGCTGCAGACACAGTCGGGTGTCTGGAGTCTGCAAGACACTGCCCACGGCTCAGCACACTTCACACATGCTGGAAGGCAGAGTTAGCATCCCAGCAAGCCAGCCGTTTGAGACAAGGAGCAACCAACATGATGTCGTGTCCGAGGAATAGATGTGAACTCCTGCACACTCCCTGAAATCCAACTGCTGAAGCATGTGCTGACAGCATGGGGCTTAGCAGCAGAGCCTGTGTTTTGAAAAAGAAAGAAAAAGGAAAAAAAGACAATGGATTTTTAATTGGCTATAAAGTCAGTATGAGAGGTGATGCAGTGTAGACATTCAACAATACTTGTGATATTGACACTGACTGTTGTATTTATTTTTGCTTCACACTTCTCGAATACTATGTCAGCCACTCTTCTAATTAACTTAAATATTTACTCAGTTAGTTTTTATAATAATTCTATGAAGTAGATATTATTGTTATAAACCCATTTTACAAATGGAGAAACTGAGGCACAGAGAGGTTTTTTTCCTAACTTGCCCAAAGTCACACATTCAGTAAAAAGCAGAGCCAGAATCTGAACCCAGTCATAAGGTACCCATAGCAAGGAACATGTGAGCCAACACTCCACCCGGCCCTGGGCAGACCACACTTGTGGTACAGCTTTCATATCACAAGATCCCGCATCACATCCAAGAAGCACAGGCCAGTGGGGTGTGTCTAGGGCAGAACCACTGGAGGGAGAAGGAACGCAAATCCATGTCTGAGGCGCGTGCGGAGGAGGTGTATATGTTTCACTTGAGGAAGAAAACCTGGGAGCAAGTGGGAGGACGTGGGACTGAATACAGGAGACTTCAAGTGGCTGCCTTCACACATCTGAAGGCTTATCGATTAAAAAAGAGAATGGGGGCTTCCCTGGTGGCGCAGTGGTTGAGAGTCCGCCTGCCGATTCAAGGGACGTGGGTTCGTGCCCCGGTCTGGGAAGATCCTACATGCCGCAGAGCGGCTGGGTCCGTGAGCCATGGCCGCTGAGCCTGCACGTCTGGAGCCTGTGCTCCACAACGGGAGAGGCCACAGCAGTGAGACGCCCGCGTACCACAAAAAAAAAAAAAAAAAAAAAAAAAGAGAATGGGTCCTGGGCCTATATCCAGAGAAAACTCTACTTTGAAAAGATACATGCACCCCAGTGTTCACTGCAGCACTATTTACAATAGCCAGGATATGGAAGCAACCTATATGTCCATCAACAGATGAATGGATAAAGAAGATATGGTATATATATATTTATTTATTTATAAAATGGAATATTACTAAGCCATAAAAAAGAATGGAATAATGCCATTTGTAACAAAATGGATGGATCTAGAGATTATCATACTGAGTGAAGTAAGTCAGAGAAAGACAAATATCATATGATATCTCTTATATGTGGAATCTAAAAACGTGATACAAATGAACTTATTTACAGAACAGAAATAGGCTCAGAGATATAGAAAACAAACTTATGGTTACCAAAGGGGATATCGGCTGTGGGGAGAGATAAATTAGGAGTTTGGGATTAACATATACATACTATTATATACAAAATAGGTAAACAAGTACCTACTGTATAGCATAGGGAACTATACTCAATATCTTGTAATAAACTGCAATGGAAAAGAATCTGAAAAAGAATATACGTGTGTGTGTGTACGTGTGTGTGTGTATAACTGAATCACTTTGCTATACACTTGAAACTAACACCACATTGGAAATTAGCTATACTTGAATTAAATTTTTTTAATTAAATTTTTAAAAAAATCTAACAAGTAAAAGAAAGGGGGGTGGAGTGGGCATCACATGTGATACTCTTGTGGGCTCAAGCAGAACCAGCATTATAGGGAACCTGGCTTTACAAACTCTGTTCCTCTGGGAACACTGCTGTCTCAGAGTAGCCCTAGAAGTGGACAGTCAGGTCCTTAATAGAGGCTGGGCAGCCACTCCTCAGGCACGAGGAGAGGAGATTGATGCATCAGATGCACAGATGATTCTGTTCAAATTCTCGATTCCTTTGATAGCAGCGACTCTGCACTCCTGCCACCACTGAATGTGGAGGAAGCAAATTGTCAGCGTGATCACAGCCATCGTTCGAATTCACCTTTGGGGATAGACAGTTAAGTTCCAGATGGAGCAGAGGGGCTGGAGCCAGGAGGAGCCAGGGCTCTCAGGAGGGTTGAGACTTTCCAAGACAAGTTTCACCTGACATTTTGCCAGGACTTGTCTCCACCCCAAAGATGCTCCAAGCTCGACCACACTCCAAGAAAAAAGACTGTGGCATTTTCATTTACTCATTTATTCAGTATTTATTAAGGTTGGATATTTATTGAGCACCTACTATGTGTCAGGCACTGAGCTGGGTACTGGAGGTACTGATAATGTCCCTGACCTGATGGCAAAGAGCCTGGCACAGTGGAAAGATCATGGACTCCAGAGACCAACATATCTTACATTGGACTGGAGGCTCTGGTATGTCCATGCTGTGTGACCGTGGGCAAAGCACTTAACCTCTCTGAGTATGTTTTGCTTATATCTATAAAATGAGAATTCCTACCTCATAGAACTATTTGCCATTTAAAAGAGGCCTTGCAGTTGGCATGTGATAAATCAGTGTTAGCACTTACATTAGTCTGGGTTCTTAGCTACAAGCAACTAAAGTTGATTCTGGTGGATTAACCTCAAACAGGATTTTACAAAAGGAGACTGAATGACTCACACCATTGTGGGAGGCCTGGAGAACAGGGCTTTAGACCAAGCTTCCAAAAGCAATGCCCATAACGAAACTGCAGAGCTGGCCTGATGAGAAACCTGCCACTACCCACTCTCCCCTAAGCAATGCCACATCCAGGTCAGGCACCTGGCCTTCAGCTGCTACCATCTGCACCCCCCTCACCCCCACCTCCAAGAGAAAGCCAACGCCTCTGTACTCTCTGCCAGAAAAATGGCAGAACTTCTCTCCTCATGCTGTTCTCATCTCCAGACTGGGTCTCACGTCCATGAGTCTGGTCACAGGGCTCTGGGTCTCACCTATGACCAGTTGGTAGCGACAAAGAAGCCTGGGGGATGAGTTCTCAGGCTTCAACTTTCGGGCGGCTTAGGACTCAGAAGGCTAGAGCTTCCTCCAATAGAGCAAGGATGCTCGACAAGTGCTTGGCAACCTGAACATGATAAATGTCCACGGGAGGCCCTTATCCAGGCTATTCACCAAATACACACGCTCTTTTTTTTTTCTTTTCTTTTCTTTTTTTTTTTTTTTTTTTTCATTTGTCATAAACTGCCCAGTAATGTTATTATTTTTGCTTTAAACAGCTATCTTTTTTCTAAAAATATTTTATTGTTTAATAAAATAATATTTACATACAATGGTAATCACACATTTTAAGCATTCAGTTTGACTTATGATATACATATTTTTATAATAAATTTTTTTTTTTTTTTTTTCGGTACGCGGCCTCTCACCACTGTGGCCTCTCCCGCTGCGGAGCACAGGCTCCGGACACGCAGGCTCAGCGGCCATGGCTCACGGGCCCAGCCGCTCCGCGGCATGTGGGATCCTTCCAGACCGGGGCACGAACCCGTGTCCCCTGCATCGGCAGGTGGACTCTCAACCACTGCGCCACCAGGGAAGCCCCACACCCAGCCTCTTGCCAGTCCTGAGAACTCCTGGTGGAGATGCCCCCAACTCCCAAAGCTTCCCTGCCCTCACATTGCAACCCTGACACACCAAGGAACCGTGGAGATCCTTTGTGTGCATCGCATCTATGTACACGTGGCCCCCATCTCCAGCACAAAGGAGAGTCTCAAGCAGGAGGTTTGAGAAGGGCTGGGGACCCTGAGGTTTCCGGGAAAACCCAGATGAGCAGGCTAGTCAAACTGGGACGGTGCTGGGACGGGAGCAGTATGGGCTAAGGCTGCCACCAAGTGGCTATCCTGAGAACCACAGGAGGACCAGCCTTCCTTCCAACCCCGCTGCCCAGACAGAAAACCCCACCTCCCCTGGGGCATGGGAAAGGAGCCTTTCTCCTCCCCTCCGCTCCTGAACTGTCTAAACCCACGAACTCCGAAGGAGATAATGACATCCAACATTGGTTTGGTACCCTGAAATGTACAACATGCTTTCACGCAGCAATAATAATTACACGACAATATTATTGTTGTAGTAGCCATCATAACTGAGGGCTTACTATATGTCATAAACTTTAAAATATCATCTCTTGATCCTCACAACAAATCTGTAGCGAACAAATGTATCTGCCCAGCTGGCTTTCATTTTCCTTCCTTCTCTTAACGGCACCTTTTTTGGGATGGGGACCGGAGTCAGAGGGAGGATTCCCCTCCTGCTCTCAGAACTTTCATTGAAACTACTGGCAAGAAGAAACTCTATTCTCACTGAACCCATGAGAAAAGGTGCCACCTGAGGAGAAAGCTTGCCCGAGATGGAAACCAACGCACGAGAAGCAGAGCAAATCTCAGTGACATGTGAGCACCCTGGATCCAGCCGTACCTGAAAAAGTCCTGGACTTTTCCATTCCACAAACCCTTTACTTAAGTCTAAGTAAACATTTTTTTTTACTCTAAACCAAAAGAGTTCTATTAATTCCTATTTAATAAAAGAAATCAGCATGTGGAAGTAGGGTGTTGTAACAGATCCAAAAATAAGGAATTGTCAAAGGCAAGGTAATGAGGGACATTTATTCAGCTCCATGTGCTACTCTGTTTTAGGATATCAACAGGCACCAGGACAGATAAGATCCATGCTCTCCTGAGCTAACTTTCTAGTGGGGAACTGCACAATAAACAAATTAGACAACAGCAGCTGGCAATACATGCCACCCAGAGAATTATATTGGGGTGATGTGACAGAGTAGGACCAGGTGAGAACTTTAGATTGGATGATCAGAGAATGTCATGATGGAAATGCTTTCTGTCCACTTGGTTACTGTTTCACAGAACTCCCTTCTATATATAGTTCCCATTAGAGTTGGCCAAAAGAAGAACTTGTATGAGATTTGAAGGCAGAAGTGATGCAGTGCTCATTGCTTTATTGAGGACTTTTTGCCATCAGCTGCAGGGATGGACAAATGCAGAGAGGCTGGGCGAGTTCATCACGTCTTTGCTCTACTCCACTCAAGTCCAGCTGACCGTCGGTGTCCTTCTGATCAACCACAGCTTCAAGCCCATTGCCTGACACTTGGCTGTAGAATACACAAAGGTAATAGCCTCCCATTGACCTCTCTATGAACACCTCCTTCACAGACCCACAGACGTGGTGGCTTGTGTTAGAGAGGTGGTAGCAGTAATGGAAAGTGAACGGGGTTTAACGTCTGCTCCGGAGGTGGACTTGCTAGGACTTTCTGGCGGAGAGAAAGAGAGGAATCAGGATGACTCCTAGGCTTTTGCCTTAAGCAAGAGGGTGGATGTTTGTGGCCGTTTTCTGAGATAGGAGGGAGCATATCTAAGGAAATAAGAGTTCTATTTTGGACATTGTGGTACAGTGAAAAAAAAAACCAGCCATGATATTTTATTTGACTGAAAAAAAGGGCCACAAAAAAATGGCTGCAGATTCTCCCAATCATAATCACAAACTTACACAGAAGTTACAAAGAACTTTCTCTTTACTGTACCATTTGAAGATAAGCTTCTGACCCGTGCCCCATTATCTGCACATATTTTACTATTTCCTACAATCAAGGACTTTCCCTCCCTTACCTTACCACAATCAAAATAGAAATCAAGAAATGAATATTTATACAATACTACTATTTAATCTGCAGTCTTTATTCAAATTTCCCCAGTTGTTTCAGTAATGATCTTTATGGCAAAAAAAAAAATAATAACAATTTTGGTGTGTCTACCATTCACTCCAGAAACACACATCTCATTTAGTTTCCTGCTTCTCTAGTCTCCTTCAATCCAGAATATTCAACCTTTATTGTTTGCCATGATCTTGACATTTTTTAAAATATAAATTTATTTCTTTATTTATTGATGGCTGTGTTGGGACCTCGTTGCTGTACACGGGCTTTCTCTAGTTGCGGCGAGTGGGGGCTACTCTTTGTTGCAGTGCATGGGCTTCTCATTGCGGTGGCTTCTCTTGTTGCGGAGCATGGGCTCTAGGCACACGGGCTTCAGTAGTTTCAGCACGCAGGCTCAGTAGTTGTGGCTCGCGGGCTTTAGAGTGCAGGCTCAGTAGTTGTGGCGCACGGGCTTAATTGCTCTGTGGCATGTGGGATCTTCCCGGACCAGGGCTCGAACCCGTGTCCCCTGCATTGGCAAGTGGATTCTTAACCACTGCACCACCAGGGAAGTCTGATCTTGACATTTTTGAAGAGTACAGTCCATTTCTTTTGCAGAATGTCTCCTGATTTTGGTTTGTCTGAAATTTTCTCACAATTAAATTCAGGCAATCCCTCTGACAGGAACATCACAGAAGAGGTAATTGGTTTTCTCATTGTACACTATAAGGTGACACACAATTTCCATTCTCCTGTATCTGATGGTATCCACTTTGATCACTGGATTAAGAGGGTGTCTGCCAGGCTTCTCCACTGCAAAGTTCCTATTCTCCCCTTTGTAATTGATAAGCATCTGCTCATCCTTGTGGTAAATTTCATTAATTGAGGGCTTACTATGTGGAGAGATACTATAAAAATTTGTAAATATCCCATGCCCCATCAAACTTTCTATAGGTTATTCTTTATCCTCATCCTTGTGGTAAATTTCATTAATTGAGGGCTTACTATGTGGAGAGATACTATAAAAATTTGTAAATATCCCATGCCCCATCAAACTTTCTATAGGTTTATTCTTTATCTGTACCCATGTAGACTAATGGTTTTCTTTTTTCTTTTTTTTTTTTCAGCAAATTATTGCTCTCATTATTTATTCTGATGCTCCCTTGTCTGGGAGTGCATTCAAGCTAGCTTCTGTACCATTTTTTACAAGATCCCATCATTTTTTGAGTATTTCATTGCTTCCTGGAAAAAAACGCTCCGGGATCATCTTGTACTTTCTCCACCTGAGAATGGGAAGCAGCCATTTCTCCAAGGAACCCTGGTTCCAAGGTCTGTAGGCAAGAGGTGCTGCTGTTCCCAGGCCTTCTCAGTGGACACACGCGCATGCTCGCGTACACACACGGACACAGATGCCTTCCTCTCACTTCTCCTCCGCATGTGAACGTCCTCCTTATCCTGCTTGGAGTGTAACGTCCCTCACCAGGCCACACCGATCCCCACCACACCCTCTTCACTCGGCACAAGCTCTGATACCCTGCGCTGGCCCATTCCTCGGACAGATGCCCTTGACCTCACTTAGGCTCTGACATCCCAGGCCAGGCCACTTCCCCCAAGCAGCAGGGACCTTACTTCTCCATCCGACTTCTGCTCTCACACTGTGTCAGGTCATCCCCCGACCTGGGGTGGATGCCCTTTGCGTGCCGCTGGTGCCATACCTTCAACATTCGAAGGCTGATTCCCTACTTCTGGCTGCTTCTTCCCAGGGATGCCTTCCTCAAAACTGCTGGGGCTCAGACACCTTTCTCTGAGCCACTGCAATGGGTCTACCTCTAATGGCTTCAGCAATGAAGCGTTCAGGAAGGGAGGGGAAAGGGTAAAAGCCCTTTTGAAGTTTCCAGAATGTTGCTTTGCTAGAGAAATTTCAAGTCCAGAAAAAATAAAGGCTTGTGATTGCTGAAGCCCTAGGCCAATTCTAGATTCCCCAGCCCCAGCCCCATCCCTGCCCCACCGTACCAATGGCAAATGAGCTGCAAATGTGCACAGACTCCAGGAAGGAAAAGTCCTCTGATGCCCTTCCCAGATGAGGTCAAGGTGCAGAGTTGACAAGGGATGGCTTTCCACGGGGTGTGACTGGGGGCTTGTTGAGGAATGTACTCCATTCCCCAGGAAGGGATGATGTCACATTCCCGAACTTCAGGGTGGGATATAGTGTATGGACCAGTGACCACAGTGGGGTCACACATTATCAATGAGGATTTTCAGTTGCAGTTACCCGATGACTTTCCGATCATTGTGACACACCAGGCACACAGGGCTGATGACATTTATTATTTAGCTACAGGTTGTGTGACCATGAGGACTCACACCTGGACCTGATCAAAGGGTGCACACATCACTCAGAGAGCCCTGACCTGGGGCTAAACCCAGAAGTAGATGGCTTTGGACCATCTTCCTTTGGGCAGAAGTGAATGAGTTGGTGTCTAGTGGTAGAAGGGGGAGCATTTTTAAAATTACTACTTGGGAAGAAAGACGTGTACACTGCTGGGTAGACAAATGATGAACTCTAGTGGAATTGTTTTTCCTGCTCAGCATCTGTTTCCCTTTCTTATCATAACAACACCTGGTTTCCTGTGGGGGAATTCACCCTTCCTCACTTTCTGTCTGTATGGATTGGGTAGGGTGGACCATGGCTCTGGGGATGGCCATGTAACCCTGGCCTGGCCAGTCAGCATGTTCCATTCCTGACCTCATGATTATTCAGGTGTGGACAAGTTACTCAATCAAGCCACTGAGAGACAATTCTGGGTTTTGTGGGTTGTTTTGTTTTGGTTTTCTGGAATGATGCCAACAGAGAAAAGCAGGGCCAAATTGGGAGCATAACCTAAGCCTTAATGATGTCATTTGAGACCTAGAATCTTATCATGACCAAAGACAAGAGTTTTCATTTATGAGTCTGTAAATTCCTTATTTAATTTGAGTTCTCAATGGATTTCTGTTACTTTCATTAAAAGAGTCCTAAGGCAAATTCTTTGGGGAGCAATTTTTACAGTATTTTACAGATGAGGAAACTGAGACTCAGAGAAGCTGAGTATTTGCCACAGGTCACATAGATGATGTGATGGTTAGTCTTACGTGTCAACTTGACTGGGCCACAGTGCCCAGTTAACCTAATGCTAGTCTAGGTGTGGCTGTGAAGGTATTTTGTAGATGTGGTTAACATCTATATTCAGTTGGCTTTTAGGAAAGGAGAGTCCCTTCATCCCATCAGTTGAAAGGCCTTTGAGCAAAAACAGAAGTTTCCTGAAGTAGAAAAATTTCTGCCCCCCAAATGGCAGCATCCACTTCCACATGAATTTGCAGCCTGCCGGCCTGGACTTGAACTTGCAAACCCCCAGCTGTGTGAACCAATTCCTTAAAGCAATACCTATCTATCTATCTATCATCTAGCTATCTAATCTGTAATCATATCTATATTTATATCTATATCTACCTCCTACTGGTTCTGTTTCTCTGGAGAGCCCTGATACAGATGGTCAGTGGCAGAACTGGAACTTGAATCCAGATCCATTTGACTCTAATTCCAGTGCTCTTTATTTCTCACAATTAAAGCTGCTTAAGAAAAGCAGTCATGTGGGAATGTAGATTGATACAGCCACTATGGAGAACAGTATGGAGGTTCCTTAAAAAACTAAAAATAGAATTACCATATGACCCAGCAGTCCCACTACTGGGCATATACCCTGAGAAAACCATAATTCAAAAAGACACATGCACCCCAATGTTCACTGCAGCACTATTTACAGTAGCCAGGTCATGGAAGCAACCTAAACGCCCATCGACAGATGAATGGATAAAGGAGTTGTGGTACATATATACAATGGAATATTACTCGGCCATAAAAAGGAATGAAATTGGGTCATTTGTAGAGATGTGGATGGATCTAGAGACTGTCTTACGGAGTGAAGTAAGTCAGAAAGAGAAGAACAGATATCGTGTATTAACTCATATATGTAGAATCTAGAAAAATGGTACAGGTGAACTGGTTTGCAGGGCAGAAATAGAGACACAGATGTAGAGAACAAACATATGGGCACCAAGGGGGGAAAGTGGTGGGGGCGGGTGGTGTGATGAGTTGGGAGACTGGGATTGACATGTATACACTGATATGTATAAAATAGATAAGTAATAAGAACCTGCTGTATAAAAAATAAAGAAAGAAAAGAAAAGAAAAAGAAAAACAGTCATACATATGTATATGGATACCTACATGTAACCTATTGATACAGGATGCTGAAAGTATGCTAATAATCTCGCATCTTTATCTCCATCCCAAACTCTTCTTCCAGAGCTCACATGTGAATAGACAGCTCTTTTCCCCAGCACCCTGAGCTCAGCCCATCAGAGCTCCTTGTTATCCCTTCCTTCACCTCTCCGCCTCTTCCTCTTCCTCTGTTCCCACTTGCAGAGGAGGACATGGTCATCCACTCGCTTCCTTAAATTCCATAGCTGGCATCAACCCCAAATCCTTCCTCCTCTCCCTTCCTACTTCCAATGAGTCAATGTTTTCTACTGATTTGCCCTACTAAACATCTCTTGTATGCATTTTCTCCTCTCCGTCCATACAACCACAGACCTAGTTAGGCCCTCATCACCTCCTGAATATGCTTCTGCAATTGTACATACTTCCTTCCCCACAGGCAAAGGCCTGGAGACTCAGCACCGGCTGCAGGACTAGGTCGGGAGGTGAGAGTTGAGTAAAGGACATGAGTGTGTGTCTACGGAGTCATCTCCACGGGAGAGTACCCAATCCAAGGCTCTGGATATGCTCTGAGGTAGCAAGGCAGAGAAGGACAGTGAGGGTGTGCAGGCCATGAGGCCCAGAGCCAGCCAGAGGATAGACTCAGGAGGAAGAACCCAGGGCTGAAGAGTCTGGGTCATTTCTCTGCCCACAGTGAGAGGGCCTCACCTCGGTCCGATCCTTCCTGCACAGTAACAACTATCTTTCTCCAGCGCAGACCTGGGACTGACTTGCTCAGAACATGCCAGTTGTTCCCCTCCACCTACAGGATAAAAGCTAAGTCCTTAGATTGGTTGCATCTGACCTCCCGCTCTGTCTTCATAGAGAACAACCCACCCTTGCACTGCATGCTCCTGCAAGACTGAAGTGCTTGTGGTTTCCGGGTGATGCCACACTCTCACACGTCCGCCCTTCACACCTGCTCTCCACTCTGCCCACAGGGCCTGGTTCACCTGGCACATTTCTGCTTCTCTCTCCTCCCCTGCGCTTGTGTTGCACACTGTGCAAATCTCCACTGAATCATCCGTCCCACTGCACCTTAACTGCCTGCAGGTCTTGGAGGTTTGCGTGAAAGACTACAAGCTCCTGTCCTCTCATCACTGTCTTCACACCGCTGCCCGATCCCCATGCCAGAGAGGCTGTTCACTGTGCGTTTGTTGAATGGATGAATGAATGGATGGGTGAGCTAGAAATTGGGAGGAGAGACTGGTTTGGGCTAGTTCTATAAATTAGATTTACGGAACAATTGCAAAGATAGTACAGAGAATTCCTGTAAACCAGAATAGGTTTACCAAAACTAGAGAATTAGCATTGGTACGATGCTCCTAACTAAACTACAGGCTTCATTTTTGTTTGCTTGGTTTTTGTTTTGTTTTAGTTTTTTGGACAGGAAATTCAGTCAAATTATAAATACAGATATCAGTTCCACCCCTGGTTCTTAATCCCAAAGAATTCTCATATAAAGGCCCACAAAAGAGGATGTACATTGAAACATTCTTTGTCACGCCAAGACAGAAACAGGCTTCATTTAGATTACACCGGTTTTTCTACCAACATCCTTTTTCAGCACTAGGGTCTCACCCAGGGACCACCTTACCCTTCGCCATTATATCTCCGTAGTCTCCTCCAGTCTGGGCAGTTTCTCAGTCTTTCCTCATTTTTCATAACCTTGACATTTGAAAAGTACCTTTTGGTTATTTTGTAGAATGTCCCTGAATTTGGGTTGTCTGTTGTTTCCTCATGGTTAGACCAGGGTTATGGATTTGGGGCGAAGAATGTCACAGAGGTAAAGTGACTTTCTCATCACATCAGGAGTGCACAACATCTGACTTATCTACTGGTCATGTTGACATTGGTCAGTTGGGTAAGATGGTGTCTACAGGCTTCTCCACTGTGGAGTCACTGTTTTCCCTTTCCTGGTGCTGTTCTTTAGAAGTGAATCACTTAGTCCAGTGGATACTCAAGGGGAAAGGAATTGAGTTCTATCCCTGGAGGGGTAGTATTTACATTTATTTTTTGGAATTCTTCTATAATGAAGATTTGTAGGACAGGAATTTTAAACTTTATTTTTGCTATGACACCACTGTTAGTCAAGTGAAGCCTACAGACTCCTTCTCAGAATAGCATTTTTAAATTTAACTTTTTTATTTTAAAAATAAAACATACAGGGCTTCCCTGGTGGCGCAGTGGTTGGGAGCCCGCCTGCCGATGCAGGGGACGTGGGTTCGTGCCCCGGTCCGGGAGGGTCCCGCGTGCTGCAGAGCGGCTGGGCCCATGGGCCATGGCCGCTGGGCCTGCGCGTCCGGAGCCTGTGCTGGGCCGCGGCGGTGAGAGGCCCGCGTACCGCAAAAAATAAAAAAATAAAATAAATAAATAAATAAATAAATAAATAAAAACATACAGCATTACAAAGGAAAAGAATTATACTGAAATACAACTATCAAAATATTTTGTAAATGAATGTGTGGTATGTTAATAAATGTGTTTGTTTATTAACACATCAAAACACAAGTTCTAGCAGCATGTCTAATAACTAATTCCAAATTGTTGCTGAGCATCAGTGATGACACACTACTGCTAATACCACTGAGATTTGCTGCCTATATTAACAATGAAAGAGTTACTACGTCAGTGACAGGTGTGTAAAAATAGAGGTATAATTATTTCCCAAACAAGTTCACAGGCCCCAGAATTCTATCCATGGACCCCGGACCCTAGGTTTAAAACTCCTGGTTTAGGAGGGTCCAAGACCTCAGAGATTTCTTGGACTGTGCAAAACGAGGTAGAAAGTGCCTGTGCAGGTGGTAAAAAGTAAAAGTGACTTCATCTTCTCTGATAATAAATGACAGGCAAAACAATCCATTTATCACAGATTTATTTATCAAACCATTTATCATCTTTTGGATTGGAAAAAATTAACACTCAGTGCTGGTGAGGATGTTGCAAAACTGGCACTCTCCTACATTACCGATGGTAGGGCTAATGTGCACAAATTTGCCCAACCCCACTGAGAAGCAATTTGTAAATACCAACAGCCATGAAAAGATTCAACGTCGTGATTGAGAAACCCACTTCTGAGAAGCTACCCTAAGAAATTCATCCTAGCTATGTAAAAAGATGATTTAGAGATGCCTGTTGCAGCAAAGTTTACATCAGCAAACAATATTAGCAGCAAGTAAAGATCTAAAATGATGGCAAGTAGATAGGCGAAGTGCAGTGCATGGATAAGTGGAACGCGCTGCAGAGATTAAATGATCGTTACTAAAACAATGCATAACATGGGACAGCCTTATGAGAGGCAAGAGCTATATGGATCCCCTCTGAGCCTCAGTTGTCTTTTCTATTAAAAGGGGGATAATAATACCATCTCCTAAGATTGTTATATGGGCTTATGAGATGACACTTAAAGCCCCTAATAAAGGGCTTAGGACATCATGGGTGATCAGAATGTATCAGCTATTATTATGATGATGATATTGTGCTATATCAATAAAGTGAAATACATAATCATACGCAAGCATGGTTACATCGATGCCAAAAATGCAGAAAAAAATTAAAAAGGAAATATATCAAAATGTTAATAGTGATGGTGTCAGGATAAAGAGATCATGAATGATTTTCTGTTTTTCTCTACTTTCTGTTTCTATGGTATGCTTTTAATATGCTATTAAACTGTTAAGAGAAAAAGAAGCAAAGGTGTTTGCTAGAAATACATATTCGCCTTTCATAACAAGCAACATAGAGTAAGTCACTCTGGAGCCCTATATTTCTCTGCATCATCTTGTCTCCAAAACCTTGAAGGCAAAGAAAATCGCCCTGTACAAACCGGTGTATCTATAATTTCTGAGTGGTGCAAATCAGCCCTAGATGAAAGTACCCCCAAATAAATGACGAATAAGTGTTAAACATTCACTACAGCCTAAATCGTTGGCATCATTTAATTTCCTACCCAGAGAAGGAACCTCCCCACGGCAGGAGCGGTAGCAGCAATAGAAGGAGCCTAGCCGAGTACGTGGCCATATTAGGTGCTCAACAAACATCAAATAAAGGCCTGAACAGGGGCTGACTGCTCAGGAGTTCCCCTGCTTTCTCTACCACTGCGTTTGTCCAGGCGCAGCCAGTCTGTCCACACGGTGGCAGTGCCGCTCCACACTAGGTAGAGACAGGCGGACACACTTTCCATCTGGCGCTCAACTCCCCTTCCCTTTTCAGGCAGAGATGTCCCACGAGCCACAGAAAAGGCTCCAAAGAAGGACACTGTTGGAGTCACCCTCCCTTTCTTAACGGAGTGGGAGACATGGCCCTCTGGCTACAGAAAACATGCATCCATCACCTGTGGGGGGTTGGACCAGCCTGTGAAGCACCTGGAGCACCCTGTACTGAGGTTTGTACATCCATGAGACAGAGCTAGGGTCTGAGGCTTCCGGGGTGGTCCTTGATGATACAAGTTTAAAACAGCTCTCCAGGGACTTCCCTGGGGGTCCAGTGGTTAGGACTCTGTGCTTCCATTGCTGGGGGTATGGGTTCCGTCCCTGGTCAGGGAACTAAGAGCCTGCAAGCAGCATAGCGCCGCCAAAAAAAAAAAACAAAAAAAAACAGCTCTCCAGGGGAGGCCGATACCTGGGAGTGTAGTGAGACGGGATAGTATGAGCTAGGGGGCCACTCAGACCAGGTTTCACATCTTGGCTCAGCCTCTAGCAAACCACACAACCTCCCTGGCTGCATTTCTTGTCTGTGAAATGGAAGTAGGAATTGTATGGCTATTGAGAGATTGAAGTTCGATAATGCCTACAAAGGATTGAGTGAGATGCCTGGCACATTGCAGCTCAGCGAGTGTTAGTTACTATCGTCACTGTTGTAATTGCTGTTGTCAGTAACTGTGATGTCATTAATTGTGCATACAAATCCCAGGGAAGACTCTTGCCCGCTATGGGCACACAGCCTAAATCTGTGACTAGATCCTGAAATGATTTCTTCATCTATAATAAGGTGGGAACTGAGAGAGCAAAGGGTGTCCAAGAGGCAGGAATTTTAGCTGTTTTTCAAATAAAGGACCTAAGTTTGAGGGAAAAAAGTCAAATGTGATTTTTGAATTCTCTTTAGGGAGGGAAGAGACAGTACTGAATTCCTCCAGTTTCCCTCCCCTTCAAATCTTGAAGCCAAAGTAACCAAGTGAATTGTAGTCCCAGCACCCATGGTGATGGGGCTGCCCAACAGACATCTTTGTGGTCTGTCTGGCTCCTGGCTCCAGGCTGACCTTGTCTGCAACTTTTCTATCCAGCGGGCAAATGTACGATTCCTTTTATTCCTCACGCAGTTGTCCTCAGGAAAAAAAAAATTTTTTTTTCTTCCTTATTTCTCCTAAGTTTATAAATTATGATTGATGAGAAAAGGCAAACAGCTAGAATTGTTTACACAAAAGGAGAGCAGAGTAAAAGAGAGGAGAAACAGCTTAAATGATCTCCAAGTCCAGGTTTATTATACAGTGGAAAGTGACCAAATGTTCTCCAACTTTTTACTGAGGACATAAAGAAAAACTAAAATTTAGGTACCGCACAAGGGATTTAGGTAGGATGAAAACAGCAGGTTCTCTAGGGGAAATATATTTGAAATGTGTCACACACACTTTAAGTCTGTTTTCCTGAATATTGGCAGACATTGACACTTAAAATATAAATCACAGTGATCATAATCTATGTACGTTCATGCACAAGGTCCCTAGATTTTGTCATTGTAGCAAGTGAAGAACAATGGTCTGAGTGGGCCTATTAGACATGACGGGCTATGTTATGCTGTGTAACAAGCAGGTCCAAAATGTTTGCCAATCACAAGAAAAGTCTAGTGCTCACTTGAGCTGCATGTCCATCAAAGGTACATGGGCAACTCTGGTCCATGTCCTTTCACTCAGGGACTCAGGCAGACACAGACTCCACCAGACACAGACTCCACCCTCTAGTTGTGGGGCCGGGGGAAGGGCTGGCTATGTATGGTGAGTCACACTCTGGCCTCTAAAGGCTTCTGTCCATTTCATTTCTTCCCACCATGGCACTGAACAAAGCAAGTCACCTGGCCACAGGGAGGTGAGATCCTACTGTGTGCCTGAAAGGAGGAAACCTGGCATCTTCGTGGACAGTTTATCTCCACCCAGCCTTACTAGGACTTCTGACTTTAAAGTGATCAATCTGT
This sequence comes from Lipotes vexillifer, assembly GCF_000442215.2. Classification (NCBI taxonomy): domain Eukaryota; kingdom Metazoa; phylum Chordata; class Mammalia; order Artiodactyla; family Lipotidae; genus Lipotes; species Lipotes vexillifer. The sequence continues at coordinate 1,159,705 of NW_006779070.1, read as the reverse complement.
CAAGTACGAAATTTACCCTAAGATGTATCTTGTGACTGCCACAATGTTTGTCCTCTGGATGGACTTCTCCAGGAAGCCTGGGGTAGGGAAACTATAAGCACTCGTAATCCTTTTCCATCTAGAATAACTTAGATTTGAACCTTCTTCCATGCAGGGCAAGAGATTAACTCACTTCCACAATACATCTTTTCTTTTGGGCTCCACCAAGTGCCAGGTGCTGGGGAAATTAAGACAAGATAAAACAAAATCCCTTCTCTCAAGAGATTCATAGTCTAGTTACCCTGTTGGATTTATCAGGATGGGGCTTAGAGTGAAGTGTGGGCTTGACAGACATCCATGTAGGAGTCATTAGGATGGAAGTGACTTCGAAGATGCCACAAGTGTCTGTGCCTGACTTGTCCTGTTATTCCAGCCTGGCCTTAGAGCACACACATCTGCCCCCTCTCTTGTATCCCTCCTGCTCAGGTATCTCGCCCTGAGCCTGGGCTCTTCCTGAGCTCTTCCCTTGTCTCTTCCCTGCTTCACATTCTTCCTGTGGCTTCCCTTCTTGATACCCTGTGCCCTGCCCACACCTCTGGGCTCATCTCTTACCACTCCCGCCTTGAACTTTTCTATTTTCTCACACACAGCACAATGTTTGCTGACTCCAAACTTCTGCTCAGTCTGTTGCCTGTGCCTGGCGCACTCTGCACACTCTCAGCTTCCACATTAACTGTGCCAATTCCTATTTCTAAGGGAACTTGCCTGACACCATTTCCTCCTCCTTACTTCTTCCTTAAGCGCTAGACTGTCACTGTCCTTATCACATGGTTCTATAAGAATTTGTTTATGGATAAACAACAAGGTCCTACTGCATATCACAGAGAACTACATTCAATATCCTATGATAAACCATAATGGAAAAGAGTATATAAAAAAAAAAGAATGTAGGGCTTCCCTGGTGGCGCAGTGGTTGAGAGTCCGCCTGCCAATGCAGGGGACGCGGGTTCGTGCCCCAGTCCAGGAAGATCCCACATGCCGCGGAGCAGCTGGGCCCGTGAGCCATGGCCGCTGGGCCTGCGCATCCGGAGCCTGTGCTCCGCAACGGGAGAGGCCACAGCAGTAAGAGGCCTGTGTATCGCAAAAAAAAAAAAAAGAATGTATATATGTATAACTGAATCACTTTGCTGTGCAGCAGAAATTAACACAACATTGTAAATCAACTATACTTCAATAAAAAAAAAAAATTGAAAAAAAAGAATTTGTTTATGCATCTATCTTCCTCATTGGGCTGTGTGAGGACTGGGGCTGGGCCCCTGACTTATAGTATGGTATCTGGTTAAAGCAAATACTCCAACAATATTTGTTGATATTACTGTGGCAGAGAATTATGATGAGATGATCAGTGAAAGACATTCGGGCATAAAAACATCCTATATTAGGATAGTATTCTGAGTGTGTGTGTGGGGGGGGGGCTATAAAATGGAAATATGACTGAAGAGAAAAAATAACTTCTAACTACAAAAATAACTTCTGACAAAAAACATCATTCATGTGCTTTTTAATTGTGTGATCTCAGTGTCAAATTTCTCTGGTGTTTAGAGTCCTTCGGACAAAAGTTAGTTACATTTGACGTATTTATTTTAAAATATGAATATTTCTATTTTTATGCATAACATCATTTGGACTATTTGGAAGGACTTATCACCAAAAAAATTGATATCAACTTTAAAACAGTTAGTTGAATAAATGAATATAGCGTCTTCCATATCAGTTAACGTTAGGTTTGGCTGGGAGTGACCGAAAACCCAACATAACAGTGACTCTAACAAGATAGAAGTCTTTAGATTCCCAGAACCTGATGTATTGTTGGGGTTAAACAGCTTTCCTATACAGAAATATGGAGTTAGGTAGTCCAAAACCCAGTATGCTATAACTCCATGATCATTAGAACACAGTCTCCTTCTACCTGTGGCTTTCCATCCTCAATATACTGCTTCTACTTCATGGTCCAAAATGGCTGAGCCAGCTCCAGCCATTGTGTCCACATTCCAACCAACAAGAAATAAAGGTAAGAAGAAGGGAATCCTTTTTTAGGACACTTCCCAGAAGTAGCACCCACCACTTCTGCTTATATTTAATTGGACTGTCATGTGTAAGGAAATAGTCATATGTAAGGAAAGCTGGGAAATACAGTCTATTCTAGGTGCCTGTGCTTTGCTAAAAATTGGAAAATCTGAAGAAGAGGAGAGTAACTATTAAAGAACAATTAATTTATTCAACATCTCCACTTGAGTAACTCACAGGCATCTTGAACTGAATATAAATGTGAACTCATCACCTTTCTCCACACCGGATTCTCCTCCAATATTCTCCATCTCAGCCAACGGAGAGCCCTATTCTGGCTCAAGCCAGAAACCTAACGTCATTGTTAATATTTCCCTGCTGCCAATTCCCTCTCCAAAATACATGGCACATTCATCTAATCCTCTCTATTCCCTCTACCAATACATGCTGTCGACAATCTCTAACTTGTCTCCCAGTGTCCCTGTGGCCTCGTTCCAGATTCTCCACATTGCAGCCAGAATGATTTTCTAAAAAGAAAAATCTGAGCATGTCACTCCTCTCCTAGAACCCCTCAAAAGCTGCCTGTGGCACTTAGGAGAGAGACCCAGAACTTTTCAAAGGCCCTGTGTGATCTGGGCCTGGCTTCACCTTGCACTACTTACTTTTGCTCTCTAGGTCGCAGCCAAGCTTGGCTTCCTGTTGGTTCCTTGTCCTTGCCAGGCTCCTTCCTGACTGCCCATCCTGCCCCCTCTTCTTCCACCTCCCTCTCCAGCTGGTCAATGCCCACTCATCCCCTAAGTCTCAGTGTAAATAAACGTCAGGTCCTCAGGGAATATCTACAAGGTTTGAGACTCAGCTTTCATGGTACCCTTTGCTACTTTTGTTTTTCACCCTTTACTGCTTACAGCACTTACCACAGTGAGAATTTAAGTGATTATTTGTTTATTGACATTTAACCCCCTTACGTGACAAGCTCTTTGGGTCTGGTGACTGGATACTCGTGATGGTTAATTTTATGGATCACTGGCCCAAAGGGTGCTCAGAGATTTGTTTAAATATTATTCTGGGTTTGTCTGTGTGTCTGGATGAGATTAACATTTGAATCCATAGCCTGAGTAAAGCAGATCTCTCTCCCCACTGTGGGTGGGCCTCATCCAATCAGGTGAAGGCCTGGATAGAATTCTTTCTCTCTGCCTGACTGTAGTAGCAGGAACATTGGTCTTCTCCTGCTTTTGCACTCAGACTTGGACTGGAACTTACACCATCGTCAGCTCTCCTGGTTCTCAGGCCCTTGGACTTGGACTGGAACTCACACTATTGGCTCCTTGGGTCTCCAGTTTGCCAACTGCAGCTGGTGCACTTTTCAGCCTCCATAATCATGTGAGCCAAGTCCTTACAATAAATCTCTCTCTCTCTCTCTCTCTCTCTCTCTGTGAATGTGTCCATTGTCTCATTCTGCTCTAAATGCTATGATTCCCTGGATAATAACCATCACTTACCCCTACTGACTAGGTGCCTGGCACCTTAACCGTAAATCTTATGAGAAAGTGCCATTTCTCCATTTTTTATATAAAGGAGAACTCTGAAGATCAGAGAGATCACATAACTCTCCTCTCCGAAGGTCTCGCGTATACTAATAAGTAAAATCGGATTCACACCCAAGCCTGCCTCTCCCAAGTACGCTGCAGACCTGTCCTCTTTGGGGACAGGGATATTAAGCTAAGGCAAGTGACACACCCTCCAACCCCAGAAAACAAAGAAGCCAAAACCTGGCGCTGATTTAGGGATCAGCGCAGGTCACTCGGGCTTCTTTTGCTCCCCCCAGCTTCCCCGGTCCCCAGACGGCTTCCCACGCTCCAGCTCGGCCTTGAACTTGGCTGAGCGCTCCGGAACTAGAACGCAGGGCGCGTCAGAGCACGGGGCCACGTCCGCCCCTAGCCCTTTGGCGCCGCCCCCTCAGCCTAGGTCGGTCACCACCCGCCCACAGCCGCCATTTCCTGTCCAGCTCTGGGCGCGTCAGGTCAGTGCAGCGGGGTGGCCCGGGGTCTGCCCTGGTGCTGGTCCTGATCTGGCCGGCAGAGCCAAGCAGAGGACGCTGGTTTGGGCCCCGGCGGATGGGACGGTATCAGCTGAGGGCCGCTGGGACCTCCACGGCTGGCACTCGGCCGGTGGACGCTCTGGAGCGGTTGCCCGGGCAACGGCGCCGCCGGCCCCGCCCCTCTGCGCCGGCCGGGGAGGGGGCATTTGGGGCGAGCGGATCTTATGGCTTCAGGCGGGGCGCAGGCTCCTTCCTGGTGTAGTGGATACCTTCGGACGCCTTGGGCATCACCGTGCACTGGCCTTCTCGTCCCGTCGTGGGTTCGCTGCCCAGGCATGGCGCGCCCTTAGACCCTGGCCTGGGAGCAGAGGGCTTGGCGCCTGCCCGCGGGAGTTCTGAGCCTGCCTTCTGCCTCTCCTAACCTTGGGCAAGTCAACTCACTTGACTAGGCCTCAGTTCCACGGGAGCCTGAATTGTTAAGAGCTGGAAAGAAACCTAGCGATCATTTAAAGCCAGAGATCCCCAGCCCTGTTTTATAGATAAGGATGTCTTGCAGTAACCACTCATTGCCAACCTGGTGCTTTAAATTAATCCCCAGATAGCCCTCTGTTTTTTTTTTTTTTTTTTTTTTTTTTTTTTTTTTTTTTTTTTTTTTTTTTTTTTTTTTTTTTTTTTTTTTTTTTTTTTTTTTTTTTTTTTTTTTTTTTTTTTTTTTTTTTTTTGCGGTATGCGGGCCTCTCACTGTTGTGGCTTCTCCCGTTGCGGAGCACAGGCTCCGGACGCGCAGGCTCAGCGGCCATGGCTCACGGGCCCAGCCGCTCCGCGGCACGTGGGATCCTCCCGGACCGGGGCACGAACCCGTGTGCCCTGCATCGGCAGGCGGACTCTCAACCACTGCGCCATCAGGGAAGCCCAGCCCTCTGTTTTGTAAAATTTATTTATTTATTTATTTTTGGCTGTGTTGGGTCTTCGTTTCTGTGCGAGGGCTCTCTCCAGTTGTGGCAAGCGGGGGCCACTCTTCATCGCGGTGCACGGGCCTCTCACTATCGCGGCCTCTCTTGTTGCGGAGCATGAGCTCCAGACGCGCAGGCTCAGTAATTGTGGCTCACAGGCCCAGTTGCTCCGCGGCATGTGGGTGGGATCCTCCCAGACCAGGGCTCAAACCCGTGTCCTCTGCATTGGCAGGCAGATTCTCAACCACTGCGCCACCAGGGAAGCCCCAGCCCTCTGTTTGTATTATAGTTTCCATAGAATGAATGAGGCCTCTGAGGGTCAGAGAGGTTGTGACTTTAGCTGAGGTAGCGCAGCTTATAACTGGTGGAGTCTCAGAGAGATCAAATAACTCACAGCTTGTTCCTGGCAGATTTCAAATTTCCAGTTAAAGGTGCCTTATTTGGCTACACTGTTATTAAACCTAGCTGTAAATCAGAATCACCTGGAGGGTGTTTATACATTCCAGGGTACTCTCTCAGGCTTACTAACTGAGGGGCTCTGGGCTAAGGCTGAAGAATCTTATGCTAAACCAGGTTTTGGATGATTCTTATGGTCTGTGGGTGGACCTTTGAGAACCACTGGCTGTAGCATGAGGCCTTTCACTCAAAAACAACCGAGTGGTGATCCAGCTAAAGTACCTGGAGAGGAGAAGAGAGGCTGGCGTGCAGGGCTGTCAAGTTCTAATCCCTCCATATGCAATTTTAGCTTCTCTTCACTCCTCAGAAATAAGCCAGAGGCTTATATTTTAAGTAGTTTGGACATTTAGATGTAAATTGTCCCATTTTTGGTTACCTGTCACACAGCCAGGTCCAAAGCTTCTGGCTGGGCCAGCCTGTCATGATCAAAGTCAAGCGTTAGTGTCCTCCTGCATCTCTGGTGGCCTGTCAACTGCTCTCCACCTGGCCACCTTCAAGCCAGGTCCCTGACTCACAGCAGCTGATGTTGGCTTCGTAGGGACATTTTGCAGAGCACTTTCCCCATTGGAGGGAGGCTGGCAGCTTTCCAGAAATGTCGCCACACATACTGAGGGTCCCTTGGCCTTAACAGCAGTCAGAGTGAAATAGATCACCCTGCTTGTTATTCATGACTTTTATAAACACAAATCCATCTTAAAAATAATTACCTGGCTCTTAGTTTTAGAAGGCTAATCAGCCTGACAAATTCTGTTTAGAGTTTTATTATTATTAATTTTCATCATTTACGCTGCCTCCCTCAGGGATTCTGGTTCACAATGGCTGACTATCAAGAGGAAGACTTGCAGAAATTTCTTAAAAATGTGGATGAAATCAGTAAGTACCAGTAAATCATATACTAATTAAATTTTACTTTAGGGAGGTGGAGTGGTTAAAGAGAGATGATTACTCTAAGTTAGTTCATGGGTTGCCTGACAGGTTTATGACTCTTAAGGAAAAAAATGTTGTTGAGATTAAACAGAAGGGGTATTGAGAAGCAAGTAATATTGGAGCCTGGGGATAATATTTTTTGGCTGTTAATTGGTGTCAGAGAAGCTGCTAACATTCTGATTGAATTCAGGCTGACAGCTCTTCCTTGTATTTTCTCCCCTTCTGTGTAGAATCAGGTCAAAAGGAGCTTCTATTTCCCCATCACCAATGAGCCTACTGTTCCCTTGGAGAAGATCACTCAGGAACCCCACTGATCAGTCTGAAATCCCTCGTGTTTTAGGGGAGAGCCGTTCCTGGTTTTGAGCTGCAGAGGCAAAGTCAGAAGGCTTTCCCTCAGGGTCCATCACATTACATAGATGGCTGCTGGTTGTCATACTCCTGTCTCTCTTCCTCTAGGCAGGAAGACCCTTCCCCAACTTAGACAGGTGGGATCTCAAAGGACATACTCTGACCACACAGATCACACACAGGAGATTCCAAAGCACTCAGTCCCTGCTCAGACTTCAGGGAGCTTGCTTGAGGATAGAGACAAGAAAACCAGCAGTGAAACAAACCTTACATATCAAATAGAAATATTTTGAAGTTGCTGCTTCTCACAGGCTATATGGATCCAAAGAATAAAATGGTTTTAAAAATAGTTCAGGCAACTTCATAGATGGTACATCCTTAGGGTGTTCTTTGGGTTTGTCATGGGCTTCTCCTCGGCCCATCCCCCAAATGTTGTTCTGGCCTGGCCCACTGCTCACCTTTCTCGTCAGGTGATCTAGCCCAAGCACGTGGTTTTAGCTACCACCCTTGTGATGACCCCACATCTCAATTGCTATCAGCCACTTTTTTTGAGCCTCAGCCTCTATGCCAACTGTCACACCCATTGTATCCCTCAAGCACCATGAACTTAATATGTCCGAAGGTTAGTTGATCGGCTCTTTGTCTGTCCCCCCCAGTGCCAAATAAAACCTGCTTCTCCTACTCTCCCATTCGTTCTAGTCTCACTTGGTGGCACTGCTGTCCCCAGATTTACAAGTCACATTGGCCTCCTCTCACCTCTCAGCCCTTAATTTAATCAGCCCTCAGGTTTGCCTTCTCCCTCCACATCCCACCTCTCCAACCTCCCTTTGTTCTGGTTCTCTTATCCAGATGATGATTTCAACAGCCCCCTGATTGTTTTTCTCCCCGCCTCCAGGCTTATACTCCCCACAGGGTAATGTATCTAAAATGCAAATCTGACCCAGCCACTTCTCTGCTTGCATTCTCCTCGCAGTCCCAATAAATTTCATGCTCTCATCAGGACCTAAGTCCTCCTGTGACCTTGGCCTTACCTCTCGCCTCCCCCTACCTCACACTTGAGCTACAGACTGCTTCCGGTTCCCCACACACCCCCTGACCGTTCAGCCTCTGCCTGCTGCCTTTGTCCTTCCCTCTGCCTCCCGGTCTTTCTTTACCTGGCTAACATTCATTCGTACCCCAAGTTCATTTCCATATCATTTATATCAGTGCCATCTGATAGAACTTTCTGTGATGATAGAAATGTTCTATAATCTGCACTGTCCACTGTGGTAACCAGTGACCACAAGTGGCTATCGAGGGTTTGAAATGTGGCTAGTGCTACTAAAGAAGTGAATTCCTCTATTTCGTTTATAAGTAATTTAAATTTATATAGCCACATGTGCATAGATTCTATATATTCATTTCTTGGGCTCTTGCTGTGTACTGAGCATTGCTAGACCCTGGAGAGTACAGTAACAATGAATAAGAATTACTTCCCTTCATGGTACCTACAGTCTGGTGGGGAAAACAGATATAAAACAAGTAATTTCAAGGGTGATGTATGCTACAAAGAGAGATTGGTAAAATGCAAGAGACTCTAACTCAGATTAGGGAGTTGTCTGATGGGCTGCTGTAACAAAATATCACAGACTGGCGGGCTTAGGCAACAGAAATTAATTTTTGTCACAGTTCTGGAGATCAGAAGTCCAAGATCAAGGTGTTAGGTTTAGTTTCTCCTGAGCCCTCTCTCTCTGGCTTGCAGACAACCCCCTTCTTACTGTGTCCTCACATGGTCTTTTCTCTGTGTGTGCACATCCCTGGTGTCTCGTCTCTTCCTCCTCTTATACAGACATCAATCCAATTGGTTTAGGACCCCACCCTTATGACCTCATTTATCCTTCATGACCTCTTTAAAAGCCCTGTCTCCAGATACAGTCACAGTGAGGGGATTAGGGCTCCAACATATGAATTGGGGCAGAGGGGCACAATTCAGCCCACAAATAAAGGCTTCCCTAGAGGCTGAGATTTAAGCACAAATCTGAAGTCTGAGTAGGAGTTGGCCACTGGGGAGAGGGTAGGGGAGTATTCTAAATGGGGAGAAAGTATGTAGGAAAGATGGAAGTTAAGAGCAAGTGTGGTACTTTTGAGAAACTGAAAGATTAAAAAGCTCAGTATAGCTGGAGTGACTAGATCAAGGAGAGAAGGGTCCCATCTGAGTCCAGAAAGGCCAGATCAGGAAAGACTTTGGAAGCCACGGTAAGGAATTCGTGTTTATCCTGAGAGCAATGGGAATCCTTTGGAGGGTTTACTCGGAGCAGAAACATGGTCAGATTTACACCTTAGAAAAGTCACTCTGGCAGTGGTGGACTGGAGGGGAGAAGCAAACAGGTGCTGAGAGCCAGCTAGGAGGCTGTTAAAGTGCTCCAGGGAGAAGAGACTGTGGCTGGAATGGACACAAGTAGACAGATTGGAGAGAGAATTCAGAACTTACTTGACAGGCTTTAGTGTTGATGGCTGTGAAGGTGGAGGGAGAACAAAGGCTTAAGGATGAGCCTGAGAGTCTTGATTGAATGACAAGTGGATGGTTGGACCATCTGCTGAGATAGGGGCATTTGAAGGAGGAACAGTCTGGGGAGAAAGAGGATAGGCAGATGAGTAAGGCATCCCAGTGAAGATGTTCAGAAGGCAGTTGGCTTTGTGAGTCTGAGCCTAAGAGAGAGAGAGTGGCTGGAGAGGTCAACTTAGGAGGCACTGGCATCTGCATGGTATTTGGAGCCGTAGGAGGGAACAGGAATTCCTGGGAAAGGTGTAGAAAAAGAGAAGAGGGCTCGGGCAGAGAGTCAACAGAGAAAAATTCAAAAAGATCTATAAATAAAGTAAAGAAGGAAATCGAGCAAGGTTTTTGGATACGAGATTAATGTATAAAATTCAGTTGCATTCTTATATACTTCCTATATACCAGCAACACTTCATTTACAATACCAAAATAAATCCCTCAAAATATATGCAAGACCTTTATGGGGAAGGTTATAAAATTTAATTGAAAGAGCTCCCAGTGGTCAAAACTAGAACAATTTGAGCAAGAAAGCAAACAGTATTGGATTATAGCCCAAAGTATAAAATAAATATCCATGAGTCTATATGGATATAAATAAATGATGAATACATAAATAAGTAAATAAATATGTAAGGCAAATCTCCCATACAGAAGAATTTCAAACAATTTGTGTAGATATTCCTGCCTCTAGAAGGTAGAGCATAACTCTCCACCCCTGAAAGTGAGATACATTTACTGACTTGCTTCCAAAGAGTACAGTACAGGAAAAGAGGGGGAAAGGTAACTTTAAGATAGAAAAAGCTGACATACTCTTCCTTAGGTGGTCAAAGTTAACAGCATGATAAATCATATTGATAGCGTGTACCCTTCATATGTGCTATGGTCTTCCTCCCAAAATCTTGAGAACCTCAGTCTGACTGTGACAGTAACATCAGGTAAACCCAAACTGAAAACTATTCTACAAAAAATACCTGACCAGTAATTCTCGAGACTGTCAAGGAAAACAAGGAAGGTCTGAGAAATTGTCATGGCTCAGAGAATTATAAGGAGACATGACTAAATGTAATGTGATATCCTAGATGGTATCCTGGAATGGAAAAAGGATATTACAGAGAGATTAATGAAATTAGACTAAAGTTCAGAGTTTAGTGAATAAAAATTTTAATTAAAAGACCTAAAATATCTAAATAAGTGGAGACATATTTTATCATGGATGGGAAGACACATTTGGTAAGGAAATCTGTTCTTCTCAAATTATTCTCTACGTTCAACACAATTTAGATCAAAATCCCAAAAATGTTTTGTTTAGAGTTCAACAAGCTGATTCCCGAGTTCACACAGAAGAGCAAAGGGCCAAGAATTAATCCAGAAAATTTTGCAGGAAAATAAGAAGGTGGGATCTCCCTATCAGATGTTCAAGACTCATTATAAAGCTGTAGTAATTATGCATGGAAGGTTTGGTGCTGAAAAAGATGTCATCCAGTAGAATGGAACAAAGAGCCTAGAGCAGGTTCACGCATGTAACAGGGATGGCACAACACATCGGTGGGAAGGCAGGAGCTCTTCAACAAATGGTGCTCGTGCCCTATGCAAAGTCAGCTCCAGCAGACTTCGCTGGTGGTCCAGTGGTTAAGACTGCGCTTCCACTGCAGGGGGCACGGTTGCAATCCCTGGTCTGGGAATTAAGATCCCCCCATGCCAGGCGGTGTGGCAAAAAAAAAAAAAAAAAAAAAAAGTCAGCTCCAGGTGGATTAAATACCCTAATGAGAAAAACAGAACGTTAAAACATACAGAAGACATATGAGTATATTTGTAAACCTAATATACACAAAAGGCATAAAGCATAATGGGAAATATTGGTACATTTAACACATAGAAAATTTCTTCAACAAAAGCTTCCATAAAAACATAAAAAGACAAACCATACACAAGGAGATGTTCACAAATATCAGTCCAGAATATATAAAGTAATCATAATAAGAAAAAGACAAACAACCCTATAGAAAATCGGCCAAGGATAGGAGCAGGCAGTTGACATAAAAGGAAATCCAAATGGCCTACAAACCAATGAAAAGATGCTCGATCCCAATCATGTTCAGGAAAATGCAAATGAAAACATTGAGGAGATAAATGCATTATAGTGGCAACAACTTAAAAGTTTGACAATAAGCGTTAACTAGGATGTGGAGGCATGGGAACTCTTGTCACTGCTTATAGGAATAAACCTTGATACAGCCGTAACCTGAGAAATATGTCACATGTGTGCATGGGGAAATATGTACACAGATATTCGATTCGTCATTTATTCACTAGCGAAAAATTTAAAAACACCTGGATGTCCATCAATAAGAGAATGGATTACCTATGGTATATACAGTGATTAAAATAAATCAACTGCAACCATTAGTATCAAGAGCAAATCTCTAAAGCATATTAGGAGAAAAAACTAGGTTGCAAAAGAATGCACATTTTGTAAAATCCATTTATTTAAGATGTTTAAATACACACATATACACAAATTCTCTAGTAGGTGAATAGGTTCTGGGGATCTGATATACAGCATGGTGACTATCGTTAACAGTACTGTACTATACACTTTAAAGTTGCTGAGAGAGTAGATCTCAAATGTGCTCACCACACACAAAAAAATGAAATTATATGACAATATGGGTGTGTTAACTAACCTTGGTGTGGGAATCATTTCTCAGTTGTATACGTGTATCAAATCACCATGTTGTACACCTTAAACTTACAGAATGTCATGTGTCAATTATATCTCGGTAAAGCTGGAACAATAAAAGTCCTTCCCCATGAAATTTTCTACACCACCTTTTAAGTGAATGGAGTCTTTCTTTTTGAAGACCTTGCTTGAATGATTCACCTCTGATTTCTCCTCTAGCCAATTTAATTCAGGAGATGAATTCTGATGACCCAGTCGTACAAGAGAAAGCTGTTCTCGAGACAGAAAAGAGACTGAAGTTTACAGAGGAAGACCAAGAGGAGGACGAGTGCAGGACCACCGTGAACAAGACCATGATCAGTCCTCCGCAAGGTCCCACAAAGGTGCCCTTTCCCTATGGTGGAGTTATCTAATATTCTACTAACTCATATTTCCAACTCATACAGCTACAGCGGCGGTCCCTTGACCTGCTCGCCCTTGTTTCTGCAGATGTAGCCCCATAACAATTGTGCCCATAACAATTGTGCCCATAACTAGATCTCCTGATTTACAGCAAGCCCCCTGAATTTTGAGTCTTTCAGTATCGATGGTTAAAGGAAATGATCCTACTCCCCACTTGTAATTGATCTGCCTTCTTGCTTTGTATATGTATAAATGAGGGAGTGGTTTTTGAAATTTGTGTCTTTGTTTTTATGATAACCTGTGCCCTGCAGAATACAGATGAAATAAACACAGGTAAGGACAACATCTCTCTTTCCAATGTGTATTATTCCTTTAGGATCAGTGTTTACTGATTGTAGCTTCCAGACCCTTAAATTATAGCCTCTGGGCTTACAAACAACCCATGAACAAAAACCTACTGATCATTCAATTCTGTTACTAGTAGTCAGAGGGGACAGTACTCAGAGGGTTTTTCCTACCTTCTCCTGGCCAGTCTTTTTTCTAAACTGAATTCAGTTATTCTGTTTCATCCAATTTACTGTTAGCTGCTTAAAGGGATCCAGAGAGTTTCTCAGTTGCTCAGCTCAGAAGCTCATTATGCTAAGTGGAACAAAAAAGTCTGTCTTCAAAGAAAAACTCTTTTAAAAGGCATAATTCAAATTTGAAGCACAGACATAGTCACCATGTATAATAGTACATCACACAGATTACCATTTACTGTCAAATTAAGAAAATGTCATTTTAGTTGTCTCCAAATCTGTGTGTGTGTGTGTGTGTGTGTGTGTGTGCGCGCGCGCGTACATGTGCCTACATGTGAATGCATGAAAAGTGTGGCTCTAAAACTCTAAAGTAGCTTTTTTCTGAATTTGAGCTAAAGAACTGATTATAGTATTTGGATTTTTCTTTTTAATATTTGAAATTACGCTGTTGTCAGAGGACTTCTTGGCATCTGTGGAAAAGGATGCAAAAGAACGTGCCAAAAGAAGAAGGGAAAACAAAGTCTTAGCAGATGGTAATTGTCAGTCTTTTCACTTCAATAGCCAGGGTGATTTGTGCTAGAAAGAGCAAGGAAGTCTCTATGCTAATGTTTGAGGACATCAAGATTCCCAGTGGGTGGGTTCATGATGGGCCTGAGGCAGTGGGACCTGGCCCGGCAGAAACTAGTCTGTTTCCTGTTTCCACAGCAGCAAGCAGGGAGTCAGACACAGCCCTGAGTCAGCCTCCACAGTCAGACCTTTCTGAAGCACATGGATGGATTTAGCAGCACTAAGTGATGCTTGGAAAGTAGGGAGGGACGGGAGTGAGGTACTACTGTCTAGCCTGAGGCACAGATGAAGAAATGAAAAAGAAAAATGAAACAAGCAAACAAAGCTGGGAGAAGGGAGAGGGGAGATAAAGGAAAAGAAAGAACTGGGGTTGTGTGTGTGGTGAGGAAGATACACATGACAGAAGAATGCTTTCAGCACTTATTTTATACCACTCAGTGGTATGTGTGCTGCAGATCTGAACGATTCCATATTTGCTAGGAAATTAGTTGTTTGAATCTCTTTATGAGATGTTTGAATCTCTTTATGAGACGTTTGAATGTGTAGACTTGCTCTTTGTGGCAAGCCTGGGGTGTTCTGAGCCTTGAGGCAGAAACATTTACTTTTTCTGGGAAGCTTCTTAGAAGACTTCGGGTAGATTGAGAGAACAGAAACCAACCTGGGATTATCAGAGAGAAGTAAGTGACAGGCCCCCTTTGGATGCATGGAAGCTCTGACCTTCAAAGTAGAGTTGGAAAATCAGGGCAATGAAGTCTGAAAGAATTTTCCAGTGTGTGGGGAGAGCTCACCTGTATAACTTCTATTCTCACAGCCCTAAAAGAAAAGGGGAATGAAGCATTTGTCAAAGGTGATTATGAAACAGCCATCCTGTGCTACAGTGAGGGTTTGGAGAAGCTGAAGGACATGAAAGTACTGTACACCAACCGAGCCCAGGTGAGTGATCCAAGGATGTGTCCACGGGCTTTCCTCAGGGAACAGTAGCCACTAACCTTGTGAAAGCAGAGAAAGATGAGACCAGATGGCGCCAGGGTTGTGCTCCAAACTGGGTAACGGCTGGCTCTGGTTGGGTTGGGGGTGGGGGCTGATTTGTATGGAGCATTTGCCAATTTCCATGGTGTAGATACTTACACTGGTTCAATTTCAAGCTACCAACTTGGAATCATTGAAGGAGAGCTTGGGAACAGCTACACATAATCAGTTCTCTCCGTAGTAGAAGTCAGCTCCAGCACATCACTGATGGTACCCAGGCACTTTCCCTCATGTATAGACAAGAAATCTAGTGGAATGAGACAGTCTATGAGACCTTGGAATTCTGCCACCACTGAAGTTGTTCAGCTTCTTTTTTTGATGCCAGTCTACACTCCTATGGGCTACTCTCCTGTTAATTTCTTACCCATCGTATCAATCCCTCCTTGATTAAGCTTCTGTGACTGGGGTATACTGGAGAGCTAATGGGCCTAGAGCCAATTTCTCAGAAATTTTGAGTTTCTGAAATCCCTCATACCTCCGTTTTATATCACAGATGAGCTCAGATTCCTGAAACACCAGGTAAAAACCATCACCCAGATGTTTATTATGTACTACTTAATGAAGGGCAAAATTAATAGTTCTCAGTTGAAACAAAAATGTCATCTGTGACCTTATCTTTGAAAAGTACTTGAGTTTGTGTATGGAAGAGCTCTCTGCTGCTCAGGCCTGAAAAATTGGCAGATTCGTGGACATGATTATCCAATGATCAGGATATGTCAGCAGGACCTGGGTGAGATGAACTTGACGCCATGTCATTTACAAGAGGGAGAGATTCATCAGCTCCAATTTCTATAACTCAAGATTAAGAAGATCCTGCTGTGGTATGTTGAGGAAGAGTGCAAGAAACAGGACGTTAGCAGTCCAGAAAGTCTGGGCAGTGACAGTGATTTAATGATAAATAAATCCAAGCACAACATAAGCTCATTAGTTCAGCAGTTTGGATAAATCGGACTCGAGTTGAGGTGTCATTTACCTAGCCCCATCTGTGGAGAAAAATTGTAATAAAGAAGAGAATCAGTAAACAAAATGGCCAGAGGTTGATTTTGCCATGTACTTCTTATCCCCCTAACAAGATTATAAACTTTTTGAAGGTAAAAACTGCCATATACTTTTCCCCCTAATGCTTTACTTATAACAGATGTTCAATAAATCCTTGTTAAGTTACATAACACTGGGTGGAGGCACAATAAGTCCATTTAAGGGAATGGCGTTTCTGTTGACACATCAAAGAAACATTTAAATGCAAACAATTAATAGAATAATCATAGTTCCTTTTTATTTATCACCAAATTTGGTCTCCAGAACATTTACCTACTGATGCTTATTCAGTCTTATTACTCTGAAGTTATTTGAAAGCTGTAAAATTGAATTGCCTTTAAAATGTTATGTAATTCAGACTTATACTAATTCAGATGGTCTATACCCTGATTCATCTAAATTAGTTACATTTTTACTGTACTCAAGTTTAAGCAGCACTTTGATTAGTTCTGGAGAATCACATTAAGAATGACTGTGGATAAAAATAAGTAAATGCAATGAAAAGCTTTGGGAAGGCAATTCCTCCCACTTTTCCCAAAGAGAAAGCTTATTCAGAGACAAATAAATGCAAAATGTGTTGCCTGGTGTTAAGAATCATTTGAACCGTTGACTATTTTTAAAATGCCTCCCTGTTTGCACGCAGTGTTAGAAAACACTTAT
Source organism: Lipotes vexillifer (assembly GCF_000442215.2). NCBI lineage: Eukaryota > Metazoa > Chordata > Mammalia > Artiodactyla > Lipotidae > Lipotes > Lipotes vexillifer. The sequence goes on along the minus strand of NW_006779070.1, from coordinate 1,143,507 downwards.
TAAAGACCCTGTGAATTGAGAGTCACTGCTTGCTGGAGAGAAAACCTACCCTTTCATCGCTGTGTTTTTCTCCTGGAGCTAATGTTATGATCAATAAATTGCTGGTGTAATTTAGATAAATCAGGAGTTTAATTGCCATTTGGAAAAGTCATTCTTTTTAAAATGTGGAAAAACAAAAGAGAACAGGGAATTTATAGGGTGTTGGGTCCAAGCTTTAAAAAAAGAAAAAGAAAGAAAAGTGAAAGGCTCTGTAGAGAAATTGTTGAAGCCCATATAGAATTTTTCAGAGTCTGTATCCCGAATAACAGTGTCCTGAAATTGAAATTATGACTATGTTGTCTAGAAGGATGTTAGTTTCTTCCTCACATGCTCTGACTTTCTAATGAAACCCCACACCGGGAGGAAAGGGTGGTGCTTTACAGAACAGAGGGCTCAAAGAGGCGTTGTCTTCAATTAGTACTGAAGCCCCCTTAATGAAAGCACTGCATAGCAGCTTCCTATCTATTGGTGCGAAGAGCTGCCCAGCAGAAATCCCATTAGCTGGCTATTGCCTGCTCACTCCTCACTTTGGTTGAATGCTTAGATTTCTCATGAATTATAACAGTAACCTCATATTTGGCCTGTCCATGTAAATATCTCATCAGATTTATTGTTCAGAATGTCACAGTGCCCTGGTACAGTTTTAATCATGGGCAAACCTCCATGGAGTATTGGGTCTATTATTGGTGACCGATGGGACCCTGGTGCCTGGTTTTCCTTTCTTCCAACAGGGTGATCATTGCTGCTTCTTAGGGAACTTTCCAAAAGAAGAGCCCTTAAAGTCTACTTTGTGCAACTTGATGAGAATTTATTAAGCACCTTTCATGTCCAGTAATTAAATACAGAGGGTATAGTAGCCATGGTGCTTGCTGTTAAATGACTTCCATTTGTTTATAGATCACACCTCTTTGAAACTATAAATGAACTAGATTCTTAATTCGGTTTAGTTTGAGTGGATCACAGAATTCTGAGTTAATTCTTGATTTTCAAGATTTCCCCCAATTCTAGGAGATCCCAGAAGAGAGCCCCAAGGCATTTGAAACCGAGGGCTCCTGGGGTGGTCTGACTCTTAAATGTCAGCTCATTTCCTGTTTCTCTTCCTTCTTGCTGCACTCATGAGGAAAGAAGGGGAACTTTTTCTTAAGCGTATTTCCATAACAGCATTATTGAGATACAATTGATACAACCTACAATTACCCATTGAAAATGTACAATTCAGTGGTTTTTGGTGTATTCACAGGGTTGTGCACCCCTCTCCACAGCCAATTTTAGAACAGTTTCATCATCCCCCAGAGAAGCCCGTACCCTTTAAGCAGTCACTCCCCAGTCCTCCCCCCCTCCCCCACCCCAGCCCTAGGCCACCACTAATCTACTTTCTGTCTCTATACATCTGCCTATTCAGGACTTTTCATATAAATGACATCATATAATATTTATCCTTATGTGTCTGGCTTCTTCCACTTAACAGTGTTTCCAGGGTCCATCCATGTTGTAGATGCATCAGCACTTCATTCCTGTTTATTGCCAAATAATATTTCATTGCCTGGATCTACCACATTTTGTCTATCCATTCAAAAATTGATGGACATTTGAGTCATTTCTGCTTTTTGGCTCTTGTAAATAATTCTGCTGTAAACACTGGTGTGCAGCGTTTTGCGTGGACATATGTTTATAGTCCTCTTGGCTATCTACCCAGGAGTGAAATTCCTGGATCCTATGGTACCTCTGTGTTTTACCTTTTCAGGAAATGTCAGACTGTCTTTCCAAATTGCTGCACCATTTTACATTCCCACCAGCAGCGTATGAGTGTTCTGATTTCCTGCATTCTCACCAACACTTATTATTACCTGTCTCTTTGATTCCCTTTCTCATCTGGTTTCCTTCTGGAACATTCACAGCAGGGTAGCCTCCAGAAGCTAGCTCTTCCTTTGTAGGGGTGGTCAGTGTGCTGGGTACTGTCTGTTTGCCCCTCCAGATCCTTCTCTGCCCTGCTGTGTTCCCTGGGGGATTGACCTCTGTGGACTGCCCTCTTGGCTTCCCAGCTTTCTAACTGCCATTTGGGTTCAGCCAACGAGATGAGAAGGAAGGAGGAAAGTGAACTGCGGCTTTATTCTCCCAGCTTCTGCTCTACTAGAGGCCTCAGCTCCTGTTGAGCAGTGCTCTTCACAAAGCGACCCTCTCCCGTTTTGTTCATTGCTCCTCCCTCTGCCTCTTCAGGTCTGGCAGCGGTGATGGCTATCCGCTGCTGGTCTCCCTCCACCCTGCCCTCACCCTGTGAATAGTCCCTTTATTAAACTCTCCCTGGTTACCCTGTGTGAGTGCCATCTGTTTCCTGCTGGGACCCTGACTGGTACAGGTAGGGACGAGTAACTTCTCATCACCACTCTCCTGCCCGACTACTCTTTCTGTGTTGACGGAAGACTGCCGGCTACAGAGCTGTGTATGAATAGCAGCTGTTTGTGTCCTTACAGGCTTATATCAAACTTGGGGACTACCGGAAGGCACTGGTGGATTGTGACTGGGCTCTAAAGGTAAGAAGATTGTTTCCTCTTCCACATGATGGAGCTGGGCTTGCTGGGGCCAGATGTCTCAGTCCTGAAGTGAATAGAGGGGAGCTGCCAGTGTATCATGGCAGGAAAGGGTGTAGGCTCTGCAGTCAGAGTCTCAGTTTCCTCATCTGTAAAATGGGAACAAATAGAATTGTCATGAGGGTTATGATAATGCACGCGGTGCCTTGCCCGTGGGAAGTACTCTGGAGAAGCTGCTGTTAATACTGGTTTTTCAGGGGTTTATCGCAATGGCTCACCCTTCACTGTTGCGTTATCAGGTGCTTTGCTCCACATGGTAGTGGAGACGCCTCCTTCTCTTTCCAGAGCTGACCTCGGGGGCTGGTTTCCACAATTGCCATTCTTCCTCATCAGTTCGTGCTTTTCCTCTCCGGCTCTGATAATTTGGAAATGTATCATAGCACCCCCTCTTTGTAGAGGAATAATCAGAAGAAAGAGTTCCTGGCGTTCAGCTTGGATACTAGTCAGGCCTCAGGCTGATAGCCTAATACTGTGCATGGTATTTCCTCTGAAACCTGACAGAATAGATAATCAAAGGTGGAGAGAAGGAAGGACTGTTGGTAGAAATATTAGAAGGGTTTTAAAAGAGAAATGTCATGATCACTTCATAGGAACATTATTTCAGGTGACTAAATATTTAAATAACCCTTAATCCACATTCCCCCAAGTTACTCTGTCACAGGGGCTTAACTAAATAACCAAAAACAGTGCTTCTCAGCCTTCCTTGCTGAAGTGCTAACAGAATAAACATGAGCCCCTGGAGGGTCTAGAAGCAGAGAGCATGAAATTTCTTTTTAGACACATGTTTCATCTTAAAAATCCTTGCAAATTTTGCATTGCATGCCATAAAATGTTATCTATTTGTCTTAATATAGCCATGTTATTTTAAATAATTTATAATCAAGTAAAATTGAAGTGCCGGGAGAACGTGCCAGGTTTATCCTATGGCATAGATTCCCCTGGTCCAGCACTGCCTACCCCAGCTTAATGCGCGTGGCCCCCAGACAAGAGCACATCGCAACAGCAGCACATTGGCCACACCTGCTTCCTTACTTTTTATTGAAAGGGTAAGCAAGAAAACAGGGGAATTCGAAGCTCACCTTTACTAACAATGGTTTATAAAACACGAGCATCCCACCAAAATGGATATCTGGAGTGCCTGATTTCTTTACCCCCTAGGAGATACGGTGTGGGGGACACCTTGTTCCATTGCATCGTGACAGTCTTTAAGTGATGAGAGCTGCCCCAAACTGGTGCCATTAGGTTCTCCACAGCTCCAGTGGAGATCCATTAGCCTGCTTTGTCACCTTATATGATCATGACTTTTTTCTTCTATCATCTGTAAGAGAAGAAAGAGGCAAGGGCATTTTCCTCTGGTGTTTCAGCAATCACAGCAAAAGCTGCCGTTTGCTGCGCGCTGGCCGTGAGCTGTCTCATTGGAGCCTCACAGCCTTCTTTTCTGTTCTGGTCAATACCACAGTTATCCTCATCTTTCTGACAAGGAAACAGAGCCTCAGAGATTAACTAAGTAAACTGTGTGGGATCACATAGCTAACATTGGCCTAACTGTAGGCTGGTGCCCTGAATTGTTGACTATAAACAGCTTCTCCACAGAATCTAGGAAACCCCATCATCCCTGGGTGTGGCTTTCATTCCTTCTGTGGCAGAAACAAGATCTCCTTGTGAGGCTTCCAGGAGCATCTTTTCTGATCTGAAAAGGACCAAAGAGGTAGTCACAGCCTCGTGCTGATTCAGGACGACACACTGGCCCATTCCCAAATGTTCACTGAAGCACGATGTTATTAACGGTGAAACTGAGGCAAAGCAGGCCCAGCACAGCTGACGTTAAAAAATGCTGACACCCAGCAGCCAGCCTTGTTAAATGCCCAGCAAGGCTCCCGTTGAAGACGACTGGGTAAACACTTGGAGGGATGGGAGAAAAATGTATACGGAATTCTAAAAACTAACAATCATTGGCTCTACGTGGAAGCTGTGAATTAAAAGAAAAAGCTTCACTCCTTTTAAATATGAGCAGTCGAATGTCAGCGGCACTCCATTATTCGTAGTATTAGTACTTTCATGCCGGTTTAATATTTTTGACACTTGTGAATTGGCAGAGACAAGCCCATGTGATGACATTTCAAGACTGATCTTCCTAGTCAGGGAAGATAAGGCAGCGAAGCTGGTTTTAATTAGGATCAGAATCATTTCTTTCTTGGCAGAACTCTTCCTGCCCAATAAACTGCATCTTCCTCTGAAGGCAGGATTCCTTTTGAGGGGACCTGGGGTTCAAGTGAGAGAATCCTGGTGAGGGTTGGTACCTCATCGAAGGAGAAAGGGCCTATTAGTGAGGAAATCCATTAGTGGCCCTTTGTGTTAGTGTCTGAGGAAATGTGGTCACGATGCACCCCTCGCGATGGTACAGTGGGTCGTGGACGCGATCTGGGGCTCCTTTTCCCCTGTTGGAACCCTGCCGCCCTGCCGGTGAAGGTGCTGTGAACAGGTGGCTTCTGTGAGCTGCGGTGCCGGAGTTTCTGTTCCCTTTGACAGTTCCCTTCCTGCTTCCTCAGTTCCAACCTCTGTGAGTTCTCCAGGGTTCACTCCACAGCTCCCTGCCTTTCTTCCTCCTACAGTTTCTCCCTCAAAGCTCTCGTCTCCTCTGTCAACTGTCACTCTTGCCAATGGCTCTCACGTCTGTATTTCAGCTGCCCCCACCCCGCAGGTTTCCATGTGATTGTCTTTGCATCCTCTGAAACACAGTATGTCTTTGTTAGACTATATGTCCTCAGAGTGGATTTCCTTCTACTCAACTGCTGTAGCACTTTTCTAAAGGAGATCTGGTGTAATTTTTAAGCCTTTGGGTCCTGGAGTCAAATGGCTAGATTTTAATCCCAGCTCTTCCACTTAATTATCTATGTGACCTTGAACCTCTCCAACCCCTAGTTTCCTCATATGTGAAATGGGGTTAATAATTATCTCTACTTCATAGAGTTGTTATAAAGTTTACGTGAGATAATTCATATGAACCATATGGTCAGGACTGAACAACAATGCACTAATATTATTACTGTCATTCACTTAGCAAGGAATCAGGAAACAATATTCACGAAAATGCATCTATAAAGGCCTCTCCAAATATAACAATTATTGTTACCCCTTCTGTTATTCTTTATCTTTTCTTTAAATTTTCCTTTTTGCCCTGAAATGGATTGCTTTTGCTGAAACTGCAACAACAGCAGCTATCCTCTATTACCCGGTACCACAGTGTTTACACACATTCCCTCTTCACAATAGCCCAAGAGAGACACTATTATGATCTCTACTTTGCAGATGAAGAAAATGAGCCTCAGAAAAGCTGGGTGGCCTGGCCAGCGTGCCACTTCTGGTGAGAGGCAGACAGGGCTTCACCCAGGACTTTCTAGACGCCTGAGCTTGGACCCTTAACCTCTTTACATCTATACCCCTGATGGCATCCAACCAGGCACAATGCCTGGCACATAAAAGGGATTCAGTGAATTAACTGGATGCTTTAAATTATAGTTTATGTCTTTGTGCCACATCATTCCCTCTGGAGTTATAATAATTCGAAGCAGGCAGGTGCAGGGCCCCCTGTGCAAGCGGTATCGTTTCAGCCATAAGTTTCATAAGTTTTGAAGGGGGCATCCCTCCTGATCGTAAGTGATAGGAATGCAAGTTCTTAGTATATATGTCGTGGTTTATTTCAAGGAAGGAACTTAAATATATAATAGTAACCTCAGCTGTTTACCCAGTGTAAATTTTCCTACCTTTTAATAAACCAGTGGTTCTCAAACTTGGTTGCACGTTTATATCACCTGGAGAGTTTAAAAAATTATTGATGCCTCAGTCCTACCCACTAGTATAATTTAATTGATGTGAGTTTCAGCTGGGCCATCAGGATTTTTACAAGCACCTGGGTGATTCTAATGTTCAGCCAAGGTCAAGAGCTCTTCTAAACTAAGGGTTTCTGGTTTGTTTCCTGGTTGTCTCATTATATGGAAATGAAAACTGGCAAGTATCGTGAATTAATTTAATAGAGAGCTTACTTGTGCATCCAGGCTCCTTGCAGGCATCAATTAGTTTGGTTACAGAGGCACAGAAAAGTCTTAATTGTCAACTCTGGTGGCTGTCCTGAGAATCAAAGCACTGCCCTAACCCTATTAGCTGGGCAGTTGGGGGAGGGGCTGATAACCTCAAACCTTCCAAAACATCTGATCAGTGATTCTCTTTTATGCAGTGTGATGAAAAATGCACAAAAGCATATTTCCACATGGGAAAAGCCCACCTGGCCCTAAAGAACTACAGTGTGGTAAGTGCTAGAGGAACCTTAAGTGGCATGTTTGATCTCGGAGCAGTGCTTCAGATTGTCTCAGAGAAGAACCACATTCCCCCAAGTTGATGAGATATTAATCCGCTTCTTAGTATTTTCCAGGGTAGATCTTAAGATCTCAGAGCTGGGAAGGATGTTGAGTGTCATCTGATAACAGCCCCACCTGCTGTAGGAATCTCTTCTGCAGTATCTTCTACCAGTGTCCGTCCAGTCCCGGGACGAGCGTCTCTGGAGAGAAAAGACCTGAGCCAAAAGATGAAAAAACAAATTTCATTTGTAATCTCATCACCTGAAAGTAACCATGCAGAGAGATATACACACTAAGATATTGGATATTGTTAATAGCAGCTTTATTGAGATATAGTTCACATATCAAACAATTCCCCTATGGAAAGTATACAATTCAGTGGTTTTTAGTGTATTCACAGAGTTGCACAACCATCACCACAATCAACTTTAGAACATTTTTGTCATTTCATCAAAAACACCTATACCCATTAGCAGTCACTCCCCCCCCTCCACCCCGCCCTCAACCCTAGACAACTACTGATCTACTTCTGTCTCTATATATTCGCCTCTTCTAGACCATTCATATAAATAGAATTATACAATATGTGGTCTTTAGTGACTGGCTTCATTCACTTAGCATAGTGTTTGCAAGTTTCATCCCTGTTGTAGTATGTACAGTACTTCATTGTTTTTTTATTGCTGAACAATATTCTATTGTATGGATATACCACATGTTATTTATCCATTTGTCAGTTGATGAACATTCAGGTTGTTTCCACTTTTGGTTATTATGAACATCCATGTACAAGTTTTTGTGTGGACACATGTTTACAGTCCACTTGGCTATACACCTAGGAGTGGAACTGCTGAGTCGTGATAACTCTATGTTTAACCTTTGGAAGAGCTGCCATCTTGTTTTCCAAAGTGGCTGCTCCATTTGACATTCCTGTCAGTAGTGTATGGTTCCAGTTTCTCCACATCGTGAACAATACTGGTTATTTATTTTTCTTTTCTATTATACCCATCCTGATGAGTATGAAGTGGTATTTCATAATTTTGACTTGTATTTCTCTGATGGATAATAATGTTGAGCATCTTTTCATGTGCTTATTGGCCATTTGTGTATCTTTGGAGAAATGTCTCTTCAGATCCTTTGTCCATTTGTTCATTAGGTTATTTGCCTTTTTATATTGAGTATAAATATATTCAATGTAATATAAATTGAATATTTTATATAAATATTCAATATAAAGTAATATAAATATTATATATAGTAATATAATATTCAATATAAATTCTGGATACAAGTCCCTTATCAAATAAATGATTTGAAAATATTTTCTCCCATTCTCTGCCATTCTCTGTGTTGTCTTTTCACATCATAGCAGAAAAGTTTTTAATTTTGATGAAGTCTAAATTACCTATTTTTTTCTTTGGTCGCTTATGCTTTTGATATCAAATCTAAGAAACCATTGCCTAATCCAAGATTTAAGAGTTTTATGGCTTTAGCTCTTTCATTTAGATCTCTGATCCACTTTGAGTTAATTTTTGTATATAGTGTGAGGAAGGGATCCAGCTTCATTCTTTTGCATGTGGATATCCAGTTGTCCCAGCACCATTTGTTGAGAAGACTGTCTTGTCTCCCACTGAATGATTTTGGCACCCTTTTCAAAGATCAATTGATCATAAACGCATAGGTTTATTTCTGGACTCTCAATTTTATTCCATTTGTTTACGCCTACTCTTATACCTATGCCACATTGTCTTGATTCTTACAGCTTTGTAGTAAATTTTGAAATTGGGAAGTGTGAGTCTTCTAACTTTGTTCTGGTTTTTCAAGATTGTTTTAGCTCTTCTGGGTTACTGGAATTACCATACAGATTTCAGGATCTGCTTTGTCAATTTCTGCAAAGAAGCCAGGTGGAATTTTTTTTAATTGAAGTATAGTCGATTTACAATGTTGTGTCAGTTTCAGGTGTACAGTTAAGTGATTCAGTTATACATACATATATATATATATATATATATATATATATACCTATTTTTTCAGATTCTTTTCCCTTATAGGTTGTTACAAAATATTGAGTAGTTCCCTGTGCTATACAGTAGATCCTTGTTGGTTATCCATTTTATATATTGTAGTGAGTGTATGTTAATCCCAAACTCCTAATGTATCCCTCTTCCCCCTTTCCCCTTTGGTAACCATAAGTTTGTTTTCTGTGTCTTTGGATCTATTTCTGTTTTATATATAAGTTCATTTGTATCATTTTTTTTAGATTCTACATATAAGCAATATCATATGATATTTGTCTTTCTCTGTCTGGCTTACTTCACTTAGTATGATAATCTCTAGGTCCATCCATGTTGCTACAAATGGAATTATTTCATTCTTTGTTATGGCTGAGTAATATAAATAATAAATGCTGGAGAGGGTGTGGAGAAAAAAAGGAACCGTCCTACACTGTTGGATGTAAAGTGGACAACAGTATGGAGGCTCCTTAAAAAAACTAAAAATAGAGCTACCATATGATCCAGCAATCCCACTCCTAGGTATATATCCAGAGAAAACTCTAATTCAAAAAGATACATGCACCCCAATGTTCATTGCAGCACTGTTTGCCATAGCCAAGACATGGAAGCAACCTAAATGTCCATTGACAGATGAATGGATAAAGAAGATGTGGTCTATTTATACAATGGAATATTACTCGGCCAGATGGAATTTTGATGGAGATTGCATTGAATCTGTAGATCAACCTGGGGATTATTGCCATCTTAACAATATTAAGGCTTCCAGTCCATGAACATGAGATATCTTCCCATTTACAAGATATATTATTTTTAAAAAGAAATTACCCCCATTGTACATTTAAAAAAATTATTCTTTGTTGGATTTTAATTCTAAAAGTAATACAGACTTATGGTAATAAGGTCAAATAATAGAGAAGTAAAAAGGAAAATATTAATCTCCCCCATCCACCAAGTTCCACTTACTTATTCATTCATTCAGTTAATTAATTCACTCAGCACGTATTTAATGCATGCTTCTATGTTCCAAGCACTGTCCTAGGCAACAGGAATACAGTAGCAAACAAGACAAAATCCTTGACTTAAGGGAACTCACATTCTTGTGGTAGGGGTGACTTGTCCCAAGATAGAAACCAAATAAGTAGATGTGTAGTATGTTAGGTAGCAATAAGTGTTACTGAGAAAACTAAATCAGGAAGTGGTGAAGGTGAGATTGGTTTTACAGAGAGTGGTCAGGGAGGGCTTCTCTGGAGGAAGGGAAGGAGTGAAGTGAGCAAGCCATGTGGATATATTATACAGTGGAAGAGTGGTCCAGATAGAGGGCTAGCTAGAATGGAGCAAGCAAGGAGGGGAGTGAGAGGAGATGAGGTGAGCAGGTGGTGGTGGGGATACGTGGGGGACTGATCCCCTAGGGCCCTACAGGTTTTTGGAAGGACGTTGCCTTTTAGTTTGAGTGAGCTGGGAGCCATCAGAGGGTTTTGAGTAAAGGAGAGAAATGATCTGACTCATGTTTTAAAGGATCACTCTGCTGTATTGAGAATATATCTTGACATTGAGAATATATCTTGTAAGAAAAGAAGAGAGAACCAGTCAGAAGGGTATTGCAACAAATTATCCAAGTGAGAGATGATGATGGCTTGGACCACGTTGGTGATGATGAAGGTGGTGAGAAGTTGCTGGGGTTCTGCTTATATACTGACAGTGAAGCCAACAAGAATTGCTGATAGATTAGAGCTAGGGCTAAAAAGAAGTTGGATACAGGGTTACTCTCTTACACCTTTTGGGCTGCTATAACATAATACCATAGATCGGGTGGTTTGTACAACAAAGGTTTATTTCTCCCAGTTCTGGAGGCTAGGAAATCCCAAGATCAAGCTGCCGGCAAATTCAGTGTCTGGTGAGGACCTGCTTCCTAGTTCACAGACAGCCAGCAGGGGTGAGGGAGCTCTCTGGGGTCTCTTTAATAGGGCACTAATCAACTCATGAGGGCTCTACCCTCATGACTTAATCACCTCCCAAAGGCCCCACCTCCAGATACATCACATTGGGGGTTAGTTTTCAACATCTGAATTTTGGGGGGCCGTAAACATTCAGTCTGTTACAGTTACCATGTTTGATATCCTGCAACACTATTCTCTGTTTTAATGTGATGCTTTTTCTTCAGTTCATTTCTTAATCCTAATCTTCTAGATGAGCCTTGAGCTTTTAAGATATCTCAGAATGTTTCTTTGTTTTTCGTTTTTTGGGTTTTTTGGGTTTTTTTCTGAGCCTTTTCTTTCAGTGACTGGTTGCATTGATAGCCCTGAGGACTGTACTGCCCTAAACCCATCATCATGCCCCATTAACAAGAATCTTTCTTTTCCAGAAACTTTCTATCTAACAGTGTCCTCAGTGAGCCTCTCACGCTCAAGTGTTCTAGTTGACTCTTCCATGGCCAGTGAACAGACCCCTTACCAGCTCTTTGCAGCCTGTACGTTTAAATAGGCAGTTCTTGCTTCCTGCTCCCAAGTCTCTGTCAACAGTGTTTCTAGCTTCATTTATTTCCTTATTCCCTGTGAGCATATCTGACAGGTAGCCTCCTGTTCTTTCTCAGTGCAAATATCATATCTGAATTTTGCATTTATCCCAGCCAGACATGCGCCACGAGAATTTAGGACTGGATATTTTCCATCACAGGCAGTATCTGACAACACTATTTTTTAAAATAAAATTTGAAATAATACCTGTTGCCCCACAGAACCAAAGAAGCCTAAACAAAATGTCAAATGCATGCTGCATTCCCCATGCCCGCCTCCGACGCGGGTAGCGGGGGAGGCTGGGAGGAGATAATGATACCCTGTGCCTTTCTTATAATCACTGATCCCCCCTAACCACTCTTCAAGACCTTGTTTCTTTCTTCCAGTCTAGAGAGTGTTATCAGAAGATCTTAGAAATAAACCCCCAGCTGCAGACACAGGTGAAAGGTGAGACTTCCTGCCGACGTCCTTGTTCAAATTGCACCTCCCCTCTGTGCTCCGGTCCTGGGGTGCCCACCATGCCTTCTCTGCACTTGGCCGCAAGCACAGCCACGCCCAGCCCTGCACAATCACATCCTCTCATAACAGCCCAGCCTTGCTCCTCTTCCTCTGTTCTTGGCCTTCCTCCTTTTCTCCACCATCCTCCCTCCAAGCCTTCTAGACAAGGAACAATGTTGTCCTTGAATAATTCCCAAGATGTTTTAAGATTCCTGGTAGAAACTGTACACGCCTCCTAAAATTTTCCTTGCTGAAGATGAGTCTGAATTATTTTAATGCTTTCTGCCTTTCAGCCTCCCATCCTCAAAAACAGGTTGCTCCATGTGTGGACATGTTGATTGTTAGGGTTTTGTTGTGTTTTCCTTCTTGTTTTGCCAGACTACCTGAATCAGGTAGATCTTCGGGAGAAAGCAGACCTTCAAGAGAAGGAAGCCCAGGAAGCACTGGATTCAGGCACGAACACAGCCGTGACGACCAAGAATCTTCTGGAGATTCTTTCCAAGCCTGATCAGATCCCCTTGTTCTATGCAGGGGGGATTGAAATCCTGACTGACATGATGAAGGATTGTAAGCCAGCGATGTGTGTGATCTCATGAATATTGTCAGTATAAAGGGACAGAGTTTAGAGGTCTGTCCTCACCAGACAAAGAATCCGTTCCTCCCTTCCTTCCACCAATATTGAAGGTCTACTATAATGTAGGTGCTAGAGGTGGTGCTTAAGAAACATAAACCATCCCAGCTCCATCCTCTCCTCAGAGCATGCTGACACATGACACACATGCTGTAAACACCACACAATATGACACAAATCACACAGACGGCATGCACTCCATATATACTCACAACACATACACACACACACACACACACACAGCATGTGCTCACTATCATGTATACTTATATCACATACATCACACACACACACACACACACACACACACACACCATGCGTGTGAGACAAATATACCATATATGCTTATATCACATACAAGCACACCACACACGTTCACCCCTCACGGGTGTTCCCCACATGCTGCACATACCCACACACACTTTGCATATCCCACACAGACCCCACATACACCCCCAACACCCTGTACCAGCCCCACAAATTTCCCCCCAACCGTAGAGGAATGGAAGACAGAATTTTGTAGGATAAACTGTAACGTTCATCCCAGTTTCACTTAATGGCTGCTTAGGATGCGGAAATAGTTTCAGAGCAAACATCAGCTGTCCTCCTGCTAACAAGAGCCACAGTGCTCTGTTTTATAGTTTCTGTAATTACTGATCCCAGGGCTGAAACCAGTGTTGTTACTCAGTGACAGAATGATGTTTGTACAAATGGATGGAGTCTGATTTCCTTTAGTGTACAGTGGAGGGTGCTCAAACACCCCTGCAGTAGTTTCTTGGAGATTATAGGTTCCTCTCTAGAGCCTGGAAACAGCTTTGAAATAAACATTTATTAAGAACAGATGGATATGCCAGTTCTTCTAGGAGGTTAAGCGGCTCCTGGAGACTCTCTAGAGATTACAGAATGATGAGTTGTCAGATCACTCTTGGGGCCCCCCGAGCTCAGCTCTCCTTCTCTGAACAGGGCGTCCCTCTCACGGCGTCACCAAGTGGCTGATGACAGCCTTAGGTTTCAGAATCGGAGGTATTTGTTTCTGCCCAAACTGTGGATTTGGTGATCTAGACATTCCATTATTGGGTTTCTATTATCATCTGGCTCTGTGACAGCTAGACATCAGCCAGACAGTTCAGGAGTCTGACGACACGGTTTTCTCTGAACTTGTTTCAGGCACGGAACGAACTTTATTCAGAACACACAATGGATTCAGTATCATCAGTGAGAATGAGGTCATAAGAAGGTAGGGATGTTTGTAAAGACAGCCTGGCATCAAAGCAAGGAAAGACAACCATTTCTCATGAAATCAGACACTCATCACACAGGCAGCGTGATCACTGGGTGGTACTACCTTCAGTCAATACTGGGTTATGAAAACTTCCCAGGGTTCCTCCAAGCACTTCAGAGTCAGAGAAATGACCACTCTTGCTGGTTTCCCACCAGTTTTTGCAAGATTGCTCTTTGTTCTTGTCCTCTTTTGGACTTTGCTGATCATAACAGGAAATGAGATCAGCTGGTTCCTGGCTGATCTCATCTATCATTGTATCTGAAGAAAGACCCATATGGCAGGATTTAGTTTGCTAAATTTGTTTTGTATTTCAGTTGTTCTGGTGCAGTTCCCATGGCTTAGGACACTGGTGTGGGTTGGAGTCACCGGCACACGTTTGTGTGTGTGATGAGGCTCACGAACCCTAAGTGGTCTGCTGGCCCACCACAGTTCATTGGTCCTGCTGCAGCCAACACCCTGGCCCCTGGCTCACCACCCTCCCTCTGTGCAGACCCAGCTTCCTCGGCTGCATCCTTGTCCTGGAGCTCTCAGTTGAGGTCCTAGCAGTCCCTTTTGGTCCTGGTGACCTGCGGCTCTGGATTAAGAAGTGACTTTCTTGGGCTTCCCTGGTGGCGCAGTGGTTGAGAGTCGGCCTGCCGATGCAGGGGACGCGGGTTCGTGCCCCAGTCCGGGAGGATCCCACATGCCGCGGAGCGGCTGGGCCTGTGAGCCATGGCCGCTGAGCCTGCGCGTCCGGAGCCTGTGCTCCGCAATGGGGGAGGCCACAACAGTGAGAGGCCCGCGGAACGCAAAAAAAAAAAAAAAAAAAAGAAGTGACTTTCTTAAACCCACATTTGAGGAGTCTGGAGGTAAAATAAAACCAACTGAAAGGAAGATCAAGACTGATTTGCAGTTTTAATATTGCTCTCCCTTGCCCATTGTAGGTGCTTTTCCACAGCAGGAAGAGATGCAGTGGAAGAGAAAGTGTGCATGTCTGTTCTCAGGCTCTGGCAAGCGGTGTGCAGTGAGAACGGTAAGCCAGGGAATAACCATCAATCATCGTTAATGCGCTGGTAATGGGAGGGCTACGGGGCGGGGGTGTGAGCAGGCAGGATTGTTCCTCTAGGACAGGCCCTGGAGATGGCGGTCTAGACCCTCCCCTGGAAAAGCATATGGATCAGAAGCGAGACCTGCGCTGCAGTCGTGTCTCCGGCAACCTCGCAGCCGCCTCTGCAGTGGGCAAGGTCATGGTCAGCATCATGCGTGGTCTCATCACCTGGGCACTTGCCCTGGCTCTTTGCAGACTAGTGATTTCAGCTCGTGCACTGGCAGTGAGGCAGGCAGAGTTTTTCCTTTTCTGTCTGCTGAAAGTGCTCCTTTTTTGCTGACCACAGTACCGGTTTCAGCATCATGAGATTTACAACCATCCCTGCTGGCCTCTTGTGACACTGATTAATTAATGCATAATATTGGGACAGTAACATGCTATGGGGAGTTATTTACCATAACTCTTCCTTTTTTGCATATTAGCCTCTTCTGGGGTTCACTGAGTTTTTGTACAATCTTATCACTTTAGTGACCTCAATAAAAATTTTAGGCATTTCCCTCATTTTTTAAAACAATTGTATTTTTTTTTTAATGAGGGGAAAATGTTTGACTTTGGACATGAAACAGTGAAAATGGGAAGAATGATAGCTGTGTATGCCATGCACAGGCTTCTGTGGGGAGCTGTCGAGAGAGCTTGTAAATGCAGCTTGTAAACGATTAAATGCTGAATATGAAGTAATATGATTTTTTTCCTGATTTAGTAGGGTGGAGGAATCATGTTAAATTCTAGAATTCTTAAATTCTAGAGAATCAGGGGGACTCTTCCCTGCAGGGAATTACATTCAGACTAATAATCCTAATCAAGGTGCCCTGCTACTTGTAGAACACTGCACCAGCTCCGAGCAGTGTTTTTGCAAATCGCCCTGCCCAAGGGTTAGGGAGGCAGGCTTGGTGACCGGGTGTTTCCTCAGTATGAATTGGACATGCTTCCCTCCGTGCAGCCCAACTTCCTCACCCTGCAGCCCACTTTGGTTTCTGTGAACCTTGGGGTCACCTCTTTCTTTAGTATCTGGAAAAATACTGTCGGACACAGCCTGTGACGTACATGCTGTATCTCAGATCAATGAAATCTTGGTATATCCAATTCAATAAATACAGAGCAGTTTTTAAAAAGGACAAAGGAATGCTTAATAATAAAGACATGGAAATATGTCTGTGATATAGTGCTGACTGAGAGAGAAAAGCCAGTTTCAGGGTAGGATGTATCATATTTTAACATTGTTCATAAGAAGGGTGAATACTAGCCCCCTTAGGGAAAGGGCTTACCTGGAGGGGATACGGATGAGAGAAGAGAACTTTCATTTTCAGCTGTATACACGTTGTGTTATTTGAATTGTTTGCACTGAGCTACTTTTCATTTTTATGTAAACTAAACAAACTCTGCTCTTTCATAGCTTAGCCTCATACCCCAGCCTGTACCTCTGCCTGCTCTCAAATTCACGTACCTCATTAGAAAATGCACCAGGCGAAAGCGGGGTGCGGGCAAATCTGATGCCACCACCCTGGAAATAGCTCATGGTCTAGGAAGGGGAGCATTCTTTATTAATTAACGTTCTCATGTGATCGTTCTAGTTTTCTAGAAAAAACTGAAATAGTTGCTCTGGCCATTATATGAAAACCGATGGTCTAAAGCTCTTCCACCATTTAGCTGATTTCTTTTCCTTTCCTCACATTTCTGCACACCGTATGCCGAGAGGCCTCTGGCCAGAATAGTGGTAAGAGCTAATGTATGTGTGCCAGCCCCTGTTCTCCGCACCATCACATATTAACTCACTTGATCCTCACGACAACTCTGTTATGTTGGTCGCCTTCCTCGTCCCACTGATAAGGAGCACAGGGGTTGATGACTCGGCTAAGGTCGTTTCTTGGTCATTCAGACCCTGCAGTCTGGTTCTAGAATCCGTGCTCTTACCCTTCATTATCCTGCCTCTCAAACGCATGGGGAAGAGTTGGGTTTCCCGTTGAGATGTGGGGAGACAGAACTGGTGTGACTGCTGTCATGGTCTGCGCTAGACGGACGTGCCCTGTGTTTTGCAGAGGAGAACCAGCGCCTACTTGTGCTGCGCCCCGACACGGGCCAGCTGCTGCCCTCTCTCTTGGCCTCCAGGGTCCCGAACATCCGGCAGCAGACCCTGGCCCTGCTGCTGCAGCTCGCGCAGACGGAGAATGGACGGAGCCTGATCATGGGCCACCTTGACCTGACCGGGTAAGGCTCTGCGCTGTGGGTGGGAGCTTCCTGGCAGCATCTCAGACCTTACCTGCCACATAACACCTGCCTGGCTCCTGTCTCACATCTCTGACGTGAGAGGTGCCAGGCTACCAGATTAAGGATCAGAAACAGAAAGAGCCTTTGAGAAGAACACTCCCTCATGAGGACCTTCAGGACACGCCTGTCTGAACTTGGTACCATGGACAGTGTCACTTCTCCTGAGCCTGTTTCCATCTCACAGGCATTGCAGACCTTGTAAATACGGCAGCACTTCCAAAACCAGCAATTGGGAACCCAACTGTGAAATAGGCTATTTGTTTCTGCCCTTTTAGCCTCAGTCCTGGCTCTACCCTGTTCCTGTCCTTACTTTTCTTCATTTATTCCTGTTTCAGGTAATACTATCCGATTTTGCATATCCTTAAACCCTTTCTGGAGCAAGGTAGGGTATAAGTAATAAAACACATTGCAAATACTGTTACATGTAGGTCTTTCCAAGGCTTAAGGTGATAGGAATGGAATGCTCCTCTTTCCTAAGTAAACGTTTTTTAAAAATGACTGAAGCACAGTGATTCTGCCCAGTGCTTTTCCTTCTAAAGATTATTACTTTGAATATGTGAAATTGCCACTTTTTATGTCACAAAAGGCTGCACGTTGGCAATTTCATGTGGTTCAACCTAAAAGAAATAGTAGCAATGATTTTACCTTTGCTTTATAAATGCTGCCTATGTAACCTAAAAACAAGTTGGCTTCCGATTCTGTTCACTATCATCTCATTGGGAGGGAGGCAAGATAAGTGTCATTACCCCATTTCACAGATGGGGCAGGAGAAAGTGCAGCTAGTGACTCAGGGCATCTCAGCCAGCTGTCTCCCAGGCCTTGGAGCCTCTCTCCTACTCTCTGTTCCCCAAAAGGAAAGCAGTCAAATGTGAAGCTGTGTCAGACCTTCTTGGACCACAGCGAGACCTCTGGGGCTGGTCCCATGTCAGTGAGGAAGTCCATGTGTGCTGAGGACAGGATAAGCCTTGGCTGTGACTCTCCCCTTCTCAGCCCAGCTCACAGCCCCATGGCTCACAGGAAAGGCCTTGGCAGCCCCCGAAGCTCAACCTACACGGGCAAATGGATCGTTAGCAGAGTTAAATCCTCAAAAGCGCATTTCACATTTCAAATGACTCTGCAGTCATTTCCTCAATACCTTCATCATATGTTTTTTCATTTGGTTTTGGTCTCTTTGAGTAAATGTAGCTATAGTTATCATAAGCTTTCTCCCCAGCTATCTTTGAATTGCTTGAGTTTCATTTGAACTTTTCCAGTGTCTTGGCATTTGTGATCATCTTGTGTAGTCCTGCCTACTTTCCTTAGACAGTCAAAGAAACCTCAGTTTGTTACCTGTGTGCCCACTCTTCTCGTTAATGTCCATCTCCAGTTAAACCGGAAAGAGATGGAACATGTTCTCTGAAGTGAAATGAGATAGTCTGAAACAGGACAGGGCTGCACACAGGTTCCATGACCCTCACATTCCTCCCCAAATGAGAAAGTGAAGGGACAAATGTGCAAGGACAGGAGCCGAGTGAGGGCCAGTATCCCTTTGTGGAAAGCTCTGGGGTTTTAGATTCAAGCAGTCAGGAGCCCACATCCTCTGCTTGTCTCTTTCTACTTGTGTGACCCAGGAAAGCTGATTAGCCTTGATGTGCCTGGTCTCTCATCTGTACCACAGACTTATGGTGAAGCTTCAGAGACATGATACCCGTATGCTAGGTAAAATTTTTTCTGCTGCATTTGACAGATTACTTGGCCAAGAGAACTGGTCTTGTTTTTCTCACATAACAAAAAGACTAAAGATGGTAACAGCTGGTTTGGTGGTTTAATGATGGCAGGGTCAAGGTCTGTGTCCTTCTCTTGACCTTTCCCTCATGGTCACACAAGGCTGCTGCAACTCCAAGCATCACATCCCTCTTTAAGACAGGTTAGCACCAAATGGGTCTGTCCCTTTTATCAAGAGGAGCTACTGCTTTTGTTTCTCTTTGGTCAGAATTGTGTCACATGCCACCCTGGGGGGGAAGATGGTTCCAGCTTCTGTGGTAGAGGCAGGCAGGATAGAACGCAGCCCTCCCGCATCCCAGTGTTTGATGTGTCTGAAGACATTAATGTTTTCCAGGTCAAGCATCCTGGTTTCCTCAACCGTTCCTCAGGTGGTTCGACTTCCAGACCCCTCCCAGAACAAGCTGCTAAATAAACCCAGTACCATAAATGTGGGTGACTGGAGGCCGTACTCCTGAATCTAAGAGCCCAGTTTGATGGGCTCTTTTCTGTCTTTATCTCCTGTTGTAGCCTGATGGCATTTGGTCCTAATGATATCATTCTTCCTGGCCCTACTCCCACTCCCTGCTGTTCCTTCTCGGCTCCCTTTGCAAGCCCCCTTTATGCTGTCATCTTTCCAAGTCAGGGACCGCAAGATCCTACCCTTGGCCCTCTTCTTGTCCATGGCCCTAATTATCATGTCTAAGTCTCTCTCTCAAATGTTACAAGGAAACATCCTTCTGCAACCGGGCACCTACATCGCAAAGTCACAAGTATCATAAACTTAGTGTTTCAAAAGCGGTTCTTCAAACCAGAGCCTCTAGCTGAATTTTCTGTCTTCATAGATAGCATTTCCATCCACCCCGTCACCTAGGCCAGAATTCTGAGAGCTCCCTGGTTGGCTCCTGCCCCCATCCCTGAGAAAATGGTACTTATCAGTCCTATCTCCTCCGCATCTCCTGGATTCACTTCCTCTGGCTCTCCTGCACCGTCTCCCATCATTACTTCTAGGTCATTGTGAGGCCTCTTTCTTCTCAACTGTGCGTCTTACTCTGCCCCGTCTCAGCTCAGTCCCTTAACCTTTATTGTCTGGAAAACCCCGGTTCTCCCCCTGTTGGATTCCCTGGCTCCTGTACTACCTGCTCTGATCCACCTGCAGCACACCACCAAAGGGATTTGTCCCAAATGCACATCTGTCCTGTTACTTTCCTGCTTAAAATGCCGAAATTACTCTACTGCCTCTAAGACTAGTTCTTGAACTTCTGAGAAATATAGCGCTTAGGAGTCACCTGGGGGCTTTATTAGAATACAGCTTCCTGGGGCCTCCTCTAGCTCAGAGACTGAGAGGGGCTCAAGAGCCTTCAGCCCTCCCCATACACCCCCACCAAGCAAGTCGTCCACTGCCCACACTCGGGACACAGGCTAACAGGGGAAAGTACACACATTCCAGAAGGCCCCCCGTGACCCAGGCTGGCTCTGCCCAGCTCCCCAGCCTCGCAGCTCTCTGTCCTCCCCGCTTCCTAAGCACTAGCTGTGAGGAACCGCTAGCAGTCCCCAAGTGTGCCTCTGCGATTTATGCCTCATCATCTTTGAGACGGCTGTGTGCTCTGCCTCAGATGCTCTGCTCGTGTCCCCACGTGCCTGACACTGGCCTACAAGCTCCTTGGAGCTGGGCCTTGTCTTGTTTCATCCCTGTGGCTCCAGAACCTACCACATCACCTGGCACATAATGCCAGTAAGTGTTGTTGACTGAACGGACAAAGGGACAAGTAGCCAATGCTGCACTTTCAAGTGATGCGGAAATGTCATCCTCATCTCCATCCTCCCACAGCTCTTGCCAGGTGGACTCTGTGCCCACTTGACATGTGTCTGTTTCTAACCTATCATCTGACACACGTCCCTGTACGAGACAGGAGCTCAGTACTGTGTCCCAGCACTGAGCACGACACTCAGCACGCTGAAGGTGCTTGGTGTGGGTTTGCTGGCTGGACAAATGACTTCCACTCTCATTGTCCTGGTGCCGGTCAGTCTGTTAAGGCAGGCTGAGACTGCATTAGCTTTTCGGCAGCTGCACCAGACTGTTTGCTCATATACCAGGTTTGCCACTGGCTAAAAATTTGTAAGCTTCTTTCACATGAGTCAGGTATAAACCAGGCCTCCCAATTCTGTTACTTAAACAGAATTTCCAGCTCTAAGTGAAAGACTTTGAGTTTAACTCTCTGAAATTTCATCTGATATGTTAAGCAACCTGTCAAAATCTTGTTAAATCTTGATTCCATCCCCCACTTCATTAGGGGGCCTTCCCACTTAGTCATCAGCAGATTAGTAAGCGTGCCATTTAGATGTCATTTGTGTGATTCAACTTGGCCAAGCCAGAGTCCCAGGGCAGAGGCACCAGAGATTCCTTCCAAGTCAGCATCTGATAATCAGTGAACTTTGGTTAAAACTGTTAATTCCCCTGGGCCCTCACATTAAGTGGTAGAGCCCTTCCCACGGGAGAGTGTCTGCCTCATTGGGGTGGGCAGGGGCTGGGCTTCCTGGTGGGCATGGTAAGGCCCTTTCAGCTTATTTCACTCAGGTGCTGACTCCTTCCTGGCCTCCATGCGAAGCCTCCTTGTTGGGGATGCTGTCAGCTGGAGGTCAGCCCACCCTGAGGGTGTTATGGATTTTTGCAGGTTGTTGGAAGCCCTCGTGTGGTTTCTTGATTTCTCAGATAAAAAGGCCAACTCAGCCATGGGACTGCTCACAGACTTGGCTCTGGAAGAAAGGTAATTTTTGTTTCCAGAAATTGACATTTCTTCTTCAACCTTTGTTGAACTGTCTGATCTTCTAAAACATGCGGCACACGGGAGGTGAGACCAACTGAGCATCACAGGATTCACTGTGTAGGACAGCTGATGTCTTCAGGGGCTGTGGTCAGACACTCCCGTTCCAGTCCCTCTAGGTGCAGGGGGCGACCCGGCCCTCAATGAGCTTGGAAGCAGTAACATACTTAGAACAGTAACTCTCCCAGCAAGCAAATCTGCTATGCGGTGAGGCTTCTTCCCTTAATCAATGCCTAATAGGAACTGCCTGGCAGACATGTGTTGATTAAATGAGAGAGGGAGAGAGGGAGAGAGGGAGGAGAAACACAGTAACAAAGTAGAGCCCTCCCTGGCCGCCAGTGGCAGTATGGGTAGCCATCCCCCGCGCTTTTTTTTTTTTCTTTGTTTAGCTGCTGCTGGGGAAGACAGTAAAGGTCTTAGATTTTCATAACTTTTCAGCTTTTTGAAAACTGCATCTTGCTTTGTTTTTAATGTCCTCATCAACTTTAGGGCATCTTACTTAGGAACGGTCATACAATGAGAGAGAGCTGTTTGTGCTGGCAGCTGGCCATCAGCACGGGCTGGGAGGGTGTACTCGCCTCTCTAGCTGGTGGAGGTGTGTGTGCCTCGGGGCCCTCCTCACAGCTGTGACACGTAAACATGCTGACACCGTGTCTCCTGTTTGCACGGCACACAGCGTGTAGACTCAAAGCAAGGGGAGGGCAGGGGTGGTGTTAAGTCAGTTCGGCAGAAACCTCGGGATTCCAGCAGCTTCTGTGTGAGAGAGCCGCCCTCTGAGATCTGTTGTTTAACATCAAAGGCAAGTCTCCAGGCTAAGAAAAAGTAAAGCCACATTACCTGCCCAGTGACGACCTTTTTTGGTTCCGAATGAATCATCCATGCAGGGGCAAATCACACGGGCCCAGGGTTGGACGGTCTGCTCCATCACCCAAGATGCTGTATTTATGTTTTAGTTTGCACGGGGTAGAAATAAATCATGGCTGATATTCTCTTGACAGATTCCAAGTCTGGTTCCAGGCCAGCCTTCCAGATGTTCTCCTGGCACTGACGGGCGTGCTGGTGAGTAAGCCCTCATTTTATCACCTGTGACAGACCCTTTTGGGAGCATGAGCGGGGCTGTTTCAACAGTTTTTACCCCAGAACTCCTGTTGCCTCTCAGGTTGATTAATTATTTATTCACAGCTGGAATTTATACAAGTCTTGGTTGTTGAAACAGCTGCAGTGGGGGCAGGTGGAGATGGGATACGGGCAGAGCTGGTTACAGGGGAGGAAAGCCTGCCTGGGGGCTGCAGTAGGCGAAGGTGGGGAGTTTGTCGGTCTCCATCAGTCTTCTTCTGAGCCAAGTCCTGTCATAAGTACCACGTGCAACCCTGTCCCCTGAATGGCAGTCATCTCAGTCAGGAGGGCAGGTGTGGTGGTTGGAGCTGATGAGGGAGAAAATTGCCAGGCCAGGAGTCCTCCAGGAGAGCGTGCTGTGACTAGACCTGTCCCCAGTGAGCCATAGAAGTTTCAGGGGACCTTAGAGGGCATCCTGACACCCCAATATTTCACAAATGTGGAAATGGAAGGTCTGAGAAGGGACAGGACTTGTCCCAGTGCCCCCAGCTAGTTGATGGAGCAACTGGGATTAAGCCCCAGGCCTCCCTATTCCAGGCCAAGGTGATTTGGGGTCTCCCCCTCTGTGTGCCTCCTTCCTTTCTGCCAGCGTGACCCCACCGATGTCCCCATGTGGCATAACGCTATCTGGTTCCCAGACATTTTGGTGAGTGAGGGATGCCCCTAGAGATTATTCTGGCATCATTTGCCTGCTCTCTGCAGATTCGCTTTCTCTTCATCCCCTTTTAGAAGAGAGATCCCAAGGTCACCAACACCTCAGCTCTCTGCCAGTGTATTGCCATTATGGGAAACCTCAGCGCTGAGGCTGCCACCCGAAGACAGATGTCTGCCTCTGAAGAATTCAGGGATGCCTGCTTGGGCCTCATGGTATTTCAGCTTTTCTAGTCAAAGTTGGTCTTTTACCTGCTTTGAGGGCATTGGCTTCTTCTTCATTATCTGGCTTTTCCAAAAATTCTGTTTGAGGGTGATGGGGCCAGTGGCTTACCCTTTCTGTAACAGTAGGTTTGATGGGCAGCTGGCCTTACAGAGTCCTCCAGATCAAGTCTCTTCCACCGCGGAGATGTTCGAAGGGTTTTCTGTGGAGCTGGCTTGAGCACCCATTTCAGCAGTTCCATCTGCAGTTTGAGCCCAGGGCATACAACATATGACATACGACATGAGGCGCCACACACTCTGTGCTGTAAACTGGGCTCAGACCTTCCCACATCACTTAGGTTCATGACACTGACAGTTTTAGGGAGTGTGAGTGATACTGAGACCATCGCCAAGGGGAACAGATGACCATGACAAGCTGCAGGAAAATCATTGATCACCTTGTTTTATTTCCAAAGGCCAAGTGTGAGGAGGATATGGACCTGTTCAGAGAGGTCATGTATACCCTCCTGGGACTCATGATGAACTTGTGTCTTCAGGCCCCCTTTGTCTCTGAGGTACCGCATTCTTTTCTCCCTACCTTAACCCGTTCTGTTGCAAAGAACTGTTCTCATTTCTGCAAAGAGGATAGAAGCACGGCAGTGCTTCTACACTGGCAATGGGAATGGGGAATGCTGGGCGGATGCTGTGTCCCTGAGCTGCCGAGGGATGGATGAGTCGCTCTGTCAGGTATTGATTCTGAAAACCAGTTGAGTGTCCAGGGCGCTGAGCACGGTGCTAGGTTCTGTGTTTACAAAGTCAAATACGATGTGGTCCCTGCTCTCAAGGTGTCACCCTGTAGTTAGGGGAGTTGGACGTGGGAAGAAATGAGAGCGATAGAAGAAGATGTTGTGAAGGAAATATGGACAGACATGGTGGTGGCGAGAGGGAGGGAGTGGAGAGTGGTCGGTTCTACTTGAGCGCTCAGAAGGAAGAGGCAGAGGACCATGACCAGGACAGGCAAACTCCTTCTCCCGCTCCTTGTTGTTGTAGGTTTGGGCCGTGGAGGTGAGCCGGAAGTGCCTGTCTCTACTGAACAGCCAGGATGGAGGAATCCTCACAGTAAGCTTCTCCCAGGGAAATCCAGAAACAGCTTCCTTTGTTGTACTCCTTTTGTTTTGTTTTGTTTTGTTTTGAAGTCACCACACCTTTCAGATTCTACTGATTCTCTGAGATATTAGGCAGATTATATACTCCTCAAAACGATGCCCGTAAAT
Organism: Lipotes vexillifer; assembly: GCF_000442215.2. Classification (NCBI taxonomy): domain Eukaryota; kingdom Metazoa; phylum Chordata; class Mammalia; order Artiodactyla; family Lipotidae; genus Lipotes; species Lipotes vexillifer. The sequence goes on along the minus strand of NW_006779070.1, from coordinate 1,118,427 downwards.
ACCGAATTTGCCTATGGTTTCAGGGGATTTGGTGACACCCCCCCCACCAGTGCCCATCTGTGGAGGCCCTAGAATCAAAGAACCCCAGTTAAGAATCCCTTTTCTGTAAACTGTGGCACTTAACAACTTATCCAAGGTAATCTGTCTGATTTGTCCTATATCAAGCCATCTCTGTGCAAATTGGACAGGCCAAATGATTTTATTTGGAATCTTTCTTCCATAGTCAAAAAAGCCAGACACATATTTTGAAGCCAGTGATTCTGGAGGTTGTTTACGCATAATGGTTTTAGCCCCCTTCGAGATATATGCTGGAATGGTTTTCTTCTGTTTCTGACATTTGGCTAAGAAAATTAAGAAGGCCTATGGTTAGCACAGTGTATCAGGAGGAGAATGTTGATATGATTCAAGAGGCTGTTGGCCATTATCCTGGGATGTGTTCTTCACTTGCATTAGGAATCATCCCAACTTTTATGCCTATTAGATCAGGGCACTAAACCTAGAGAAACAATTGGTGTCACATCCAGGGCAGGTCTGGGAAACCAGCCCTTCAAGGATCACAGCCTGGGCACAAGCCTCTTAGATAGCCTCATCCACCAGAGGGCAGACAGCAGAAGCAAGAAGAACTACAGTTCTGCAGCCTGTGGAATGAAAACCACATTCACAGAAAGATAGACAAAATGAAAAGTCAGAGGACTATGTACCAGACGAAGGAACGAAATGAAACCCCAGAAAAACAACTAAATGTAGTGGAGATAGGCAACCTTCCAGAAAACGAATTCAGAATAATGATAGTGAGGAAGATCCAGGACCTTGCAAAAAGAATGGAGGCAAAGATCAAGAAGATGCAAGAAATGTTAAACAAAGACCTAGAAGAATTAAGGAACAAACACCAGAAGAATTAAAGAACAAACAGAGATGAACAATACAATAACTGAAATGAAAAATACACTAGAAGGAATCAATAGCAGAATAACTGAGACAGAACAGATAAGTGACCTGGAAGACAGAATGGTGGAATTCAGTGCCACGGAACAAAATAAAGGAAAAAGAACGAAAAGAAATGAAGACATCCTAAGAGACCTCTGGGACAACATTCAACAACCAACATTCGCATTATAGGGGTCCCAGAAGGAGAAGAGCGAGAGAAAGGACCCGAGAAAATATTTGAAGAGATTATAGTCGAAAACTTCCCTAACATGGGAAAGGAAATAGCCACCCAAGTCCAAAGCGCAGAGAGTCCCATACAAGATAAACCCAAGGAGAAACACGTCGAGACACATAGTAATCAAACTGACAAAAATTAAAGGCAAAGAAAAACTATTGCAAGCAGCAAGGGAAAAATGACAAATAACATACAAAGGAACTCCCATAAGATTAACAGCTGATTTCTCAGCAGAAATTCTACAGCCAGAAGGGAGTGGCATGATATACTTAAAGTGATGAAAAGGAATAACCTAGAACCAAGATTACCAGGCAAGAATCTCATTCAGATTTCATGGAGAAATCAAAAGCTTCACAGGCAAGCAAAAGCTAAGAGAATTCAGCACCACCAAACCAGCTCTACAACAAATGCTAAAGGAACTTCTCTAAGTGGGAAACACAAGAGAAGAAAAGGACCTACAAAAAAAAAACCCATAACAATTAAGAAAATGGTAATAGGAACATACATATCGATAATTACCTTAAACGTGAATGGATTAAATGCTCCAACCAAGAGACACAGGCTCGCTGAATGGATACAAAAACAAGAGCCATATATATACTGTCTACAAGAGACCCACTTCAGACCTACGGACACATACAGACTGAAAGTGAGGGGATGGAAAATATATATTCCATGCAAATGGAAATCAAAAGAAAGCTGCAGTAGCAATACTCATATCAGATAAAATAGACTTTAAAATAAAGAACGTTACAATAGACAAGGAAGGACACTACATAATGATCAAGGGATCAGTCCAAGAAGAAGATATAACAATTATAAATATATATGCACCCAACACAGGAGCACCTCAATACGTAAGGCAACTGCTAACAGCTCTAAAAGAGGAAATTGACAGTAACACAGTAATAGTGGGGGCCATTAACATCCTACTTACACCAATGGACAGATCATCCAGACAGAAAATTAATAAGGAAACAGTTTTAAATGACACAATAGATCAGATACGTTTAATTAATATTTATAGGACATTCCATACCAAAAGAGTAGATTACACTTTCTTCTCAAGTGCACACAAAACATTCTCCAGGATAGATCACATCCTGGGTCACAAATCAAGCCTCGGTAAATTTAAGAAAATTGAAATCACATCAAGCATCTTTTCCGACCACAACGCTATGGGATTAGAAATCAGTTACAGCGAAAGAAACATAAAAAACACAAACACATGGATGCTAAAAAATATGTTACTACATACCAAGAGATCACTGAAGAAATCAAAGAGGAAATAAAAAAAATACCTAGAGACAAATTACAATGAAAACACAACAATCCAAAACCTATGGGATGCAGCAAAAGCAGTTCTAAGAGGGAAGTTTATAGCTATACAAGCCTACCTCAAGAAACATCTCAAATAAACAATCTAACCTTACACCTAAAGGAACTAGAGAAAGAAGAACAAACAAAACCCAGAATTAGTAGAAGGAAAGAAATCGTAAAGATCAGAGCAGAAATAAATGAAATAGAATCAAAGAAAACAATAGCAAAGATCAATAAAACTAACAGCTGGTTCTTTGAGAAGATAAACAAAATTGATAAACCTTTAGCCAGACTCATCAAGAAATAGAGGGAGAGGACTCAAATCAATAAAATTAGAAGTGAAAAAGGAGAAGTTACAACAGACACCGCAGAAATACAAAGCATCCTAAGAGACTACTACAAGCAACTCTATGCCAATAAAATGGACAACCTGGAAGAAATGGACAAATTCTTAGAAAGGTATAACCTTCCAAGACTGAACCAGGAAGAAATAGTAAATATGAACAGACCAATCACAAGTAATGAAGTTGACACTGTGATTAAAAATCTTCCAACAAACAAAAGTCCAGGACCAGATGGCTTCACAGGTCAATTCTATCAAACATTTAGAGACGAGCTAACACCCATCCTTCTCAAACTCTTCCAAAAAATTTCAGAGGAAGGAACACTCCCAAACTCATTCTACGAGGCCACCATCACCCTGATATCAAAACCAGACAGAGATACTACAAAAAAAGAAAATTACAGACCAATATCACTGATGAATATAGATGCAAAAATCCTCACCAAAATGCTGGCAAACAGAATCCAACAACACATTTAAAGGATCATATACCATGATCAAGAGGGATTTATCCCAGGGATGCAAGGATTCTTCAGTATATGCAAACCAATCAATGTGATACACCATATTAACAAACTGAAGAATAAAAACCATATGATCGTCTCAGTAGATGCAGAAAAAGCTTTTGACACAATTCAACACCCATTTATGATAAAGACTCTCCAGAAAGTGGGCATAGAGGGAACCTACCTCAACACAATAAAGGCCATGTAAGACAAACCCACAGCAAACATCATTCTCAATGGTGAAAAAGTGAAAGCGTTTCTTCTAAGATCAGGAACAAGGCAAGGATGTCCACTCTCACCACTATTATTCAACGTAGTTTTGGAAGTCCTAGCCACGGCAATCAGAGAAGAAAAAGAAATAAAAGGAATGCAAATTGGAAAACAAGAAGAAAAACTGTCACTGTTTGCAGATGACAGTTTACTATACATAAAGAATCCTAAAGATGCCACCAGAAAACTACTAGATCTAATCAATGAATTTGGTAAATTTGCAGGATACAAAATTAATGCACAGAAACCTCTTGCATTCCTATACACTAACAATGAAAGATCAGAAAGAGAAATTAAGGAAACAATCCCATTCACCATTGCAACGAAAAGAATAAAATACCTAGCAATAAACCTACCTAAGGAGGTAAAAGACGTGTACTCAGAACTCTGTAAGACACTGATGAAATAAATCAAAGATGACACAAACAGATGGAGAGATATACCATATTCTTGGATTGGAAGCATCAATATTTTGAAAATGACAATACTACCCAAAGCAATCTTCAGATTCAATGCAATCCCTATCAAATTACCAATGGCATGTTTTACAGAACTAGAACAAAAAATCTTAAAATTTGTATGGAGACACAAAAGACCCCGAGTAGCCAAAGCAGTCTTGAGGGGAAAAAAACGGAGCTGGAGGAATCAGACTCCGTAACTTCAGATTATACTACAGAGCTACAGTAGTCAAGACAATATGGTACCGGCACAGAAGCAGAAATATGGATCAATGGAACAGGATAGAAAGTCCAGAGATAAGCCCATGTACCTATGGTCACCTAATTTATGACAAAGGAGGCAAGAATATACAGTGGAAAAAAGGCAGTGTCTTCAATAAGTGGTGCTGGCAAAACTGGACAGCAACATGTAAAACAAGGAAATTAGAAGACTCCCTAGCACCCTACACAAAAATAAACTCCAAATGGATTAAAGACGTAAATGTAAGACCGGACACTATAAAACTCTTAGTGGAAAACATAGGAAGAACACTCTTTGACCTAAATCACAGCAAGATCTTTTTTGAACCACTTCCTAGAGTCATGGAAATAAAAACAAAAATAAACAAATGGGACCTAATAGGACCTAATAAAAGCTTTTGCACATCAAAGGAAACTGTAAACAAAATGAAAAGACAGCCCTCAGAATGGGAGAAAATATTTGCAAATGAATCAACAAAGGATTAATCTAAAAAAAAAATATCAACAGCTCATGCAGCTCAATATTAAAAAAACAGACAACCCAATCAACAAATAGGCAGAAGACCTAAATAGACATCTCTCCAAAGAAGACATTCAGATGGCCAAGAAGCACATGAAAAGCTGCTCAACATCACTAATTATTAGAGAAATGCAAATCAAAACTACAATGAGGCATCACCTCACACTGGTTAGAATGGGCATCATCAGAAAATCTACAAGCAACAAATGCTGGAGAGGGTGTGGAGAAAAGGGAACCCTCTTGCACTGTTGGTGGGAATGTAAATTGATACAGCCACTATGGAGAACAGTATGGAGGTTCCTTAAAAAAGTAAAAGTAGAATTACCAGATGACCCAGCAATCCCACTACTGGGCATATACCCTGAGAAAACCATAATTCAAAAAGACACATGCACCCCAACGTTCATTGCAGCACTATTTACAATAGTCAGGTCATGGAAGCAACCTAAATGCCCATCGACAGACGAATGGTTAAAGGAGATGTGGTACATATATACAGTGGAATATTACTCAGCCGTAAAAAGTAAACTGGGTCATTTGTAGAGACGTGGATGGATCTAGAGACTCATACAGAGTGAAGTAAGTCAGAAAGAGAAAAACAAATATCGTATATTAACGCATATATGTGGAATCTAGAAAAATGGTACAGGTGAACCGGTTTGCAAGGCAGAAATTGAGATACAGATGTAGAGAACAAATGTATGGACACCAAGTGGGGGACGTGAAGGGGGGATGGTGGTGGGCTGAATTGGGAAATTGGGATTGACGTATATACACTAATATGTATAAAATAGATAACTAATGAGAATCTGCTGTATTAAAAAAAATTTTTTTTGAAAGAAAAAGGATCATAGCCAGGGGACTGGTTCCAGAGTTGTACAAAGCTTCCAAGTAGATCCAGCATATCCTGTTTGTGGCCAGCAAGCCCACAGCTTCCCTGAAGTCAATCCAGACTTACAGGGCAAAGCTGTTTAACCTGGGCTCCAGGAAGATGTGGTAGGTCTCCAGGTTCCCTGGAACCCCCAGCAATTGTATAGAAAATTCTGAGTATATGTGCATTTTCATGGGACTGGAGAGCGCCACAGCTTTCATCAGATCCTCAAAAATGATACACGACCCCAACAGTGGTAAGCACCACTGTTCTTGGGTACTTGGGATTTTCTGACTGGTGGGTCTAAAGCTGGGCCTGCACTAGTCCCACACTGGCCCTTCAAGGACTCTGGGGCAGATGTCCCCAGGACTCTGCTTGGCCACAGCTAGGTGGGTGCTGACCAGCCTGTTGAGCAGGGCAGTAGCCTTAGCAGGGAACCCGGTCCTTTAATACGGTGCTCTCTCTACTGCCTTGGGCCTGAAAAGAGAGCTGTACTGTCAACTGTAGCCACATGCTAGCCCCTGTAGGAAGCAGATTAGGGAAACAAGATAGGTGATATGATAATACACAAGTTCGTCCATTCTTGCTCTGGAGACTTCATTAAAATGAGACTAAAGACTTTAGGGGGAAAAAAAGGCAGAAACCCACACTGACGAAGTGAACAGGCAAGAGGTCACCAAAGGGTAAGTTATTTTAGCTAGTTTCTGGAAGATGGAGAACAGCTGCCAGACTGGTAATTAATACGGCAGGGCTAAAGAAGCCTTCGTGTAGAGGACAGCTGAGGGGAGCCCAGCTGGGAGGTAGCGGGTCTGTCTTGCAGTTCCATGGAGAAGATTGAGCATTCAAACTGCCAGCTACAGCAGAGGACAGAAGTAAGAGATGGGGGGACTGCATTTGGCAGCCAGGCATCTATTCCTCAGGCATAAAATGAGCCATCTTTTCCTAAAGGAATTGAAAGACCAGAGGAAAAAGGTTTTGCTTTCTAGTATTTGAGAGTGCCACCTCTCCACCTGTCAATGGATAAACTTCCCATAAACATAGTGTACCCAAACATACTGCTTTTTTCATAAATGTGACTAGAGAGCTAAGGGTAGATCTCACCAGGCATATCAGGAAAGCCATACAAATAAATAGACAAAGCAAGGTAAGCAGAAAATTTGACTCTCAAAAAATAGAGATGAAGTAGAAAACAGAAGAAAAAATTAATACCTATCACTCGTGTCTTCAGAAAGATTCAAGATAGCATTATGGCCATAAAATAGTAACAGAGCTATTTTTTTTTTTTTTTTTTTTTTTTTTTTTTTTTTTTTTTTTTTTTTTTTTTTTTTTTTTTTTTTTTTTTTTTTTTTTTTTTTTTTTTTTTTTTTTTTTTGCGGTACGGGGGCCTCTCACTGCTGTGGCCTCTCCCGTTGCGGAGCACAGGCTCCAGACGCGCAGGCCCAGAGGCCATGGCTCACGGGCCCAGCCCATGTGGGATCTTTCTGGACCGGGGCACGAACCCGCGTCCCCTGCATCGGCAGGCGGACTCTCAACCACTGCGCCACCAGGGAAGCCCCCAGAGCTATTTTTTTTAAAATCAGAACTGGAAAATAAAATCAGTGAAGTCTCCCAGAGAATAGAATAAAAAGACAAAGATGTAGAAAAGATAAAGGAAAAGCTAAAAGTCCCAGAGGATCCATCCAGGAAGTCCACCATCTAATAAGGGCCCTGTTGGTATCAGAGCCCCATGGGTGATACAGGGCAGGACTTTCTTGCCAAGGGTTGAACGCTGGTCCTGTGTGAAGCTGGAATAAGCTGGGCCTCTGTGCACCCGGGGGCAGTGTTGGCAGCCCTTAGAATTGCCTACCCAGCAGCTTTATTATAAAGAACAGTACTTGACTTGCTATCAATTCCTTGGCCATTGTATTTTTAAAGTCAAGGTATTATTTTGCATCTAATACTAATGATTGTTTTTGCCTCACCAAACTACTTGTTGACTTTAAAAGGTCATCAGCATTTTAAGAAAAAAATTTCTATTGAGGTATAGTGGGTGTACAATATTATATGTTTCAGGTGTACAACACAGTGATTCACAATTTTTAAAGGTTATGCTCCATTTATAGTTACGATAAAATACTGGCTATATTTCCTATGCTGTACAATATATCCTTGTAGCTTATTTATTGTATACAGGGTAGTTTGTAACCTTAACCCCCTACTCCTTTCTTGCCCCCCACCCCCGACTTAGGAGCGTTTAATCAGCCTTTCTTTCTGCTTCACTCAGAGAGCTGCTGGCGTTCTTAGCCGCACCCTTGCCTCCTCTCTGAAAATTGTTGAGGAGGCCCTCAGAGCAGGAGTGGTGAAGAAAATGATTAAATTCCTGAAGGTAAAATAACTTCATTGGTTACAACCTCCTGAATTTCCGGGAGTGTCATATTTTATTTGGGGAACAGAACTAAGGAGGGCTTTGTTCAGTTAAGGTTCTTCTATTTCCCCCCTGCTAGCTTCTAACCTTCTCGAATGGAGATTCCCTTCTGCCTGTCCACCCAGACTCGGCTCTGACCAGCAGTGTAAGATTGTTGAACAAATAATTGTTCATTAGATACATCCATAAAACCTGCTTCCTACTTAAACCTAACTTTAAAAATGTATGGCCTCTGTCCTCGAAAAAGATGGTCTGAGTGGATTCAACAAGGTTTCTCAGGTCCTGGTTTTGTTCATGGTTTCCTGCTCATGATGCTTTATCCAGTTACCTGGAGAAGGTTGGAGATAACTCCATTTATGAGATATGTAGGCTGCAGAGTAACCATGTGGCTTTTAAAAGGACGTTCAGATTTTCCCCGCAATATGAGTGCAGTGAATCTATGTGAGTTAGTACAAGAGTTAACTAGATTCTCCTGAAGGGGGAGGTGAGTTACTAGGTTGCATCTCTGAGTCCCGCCAGCGATGCATGTGCCCAGTGAGGTTCACTCCCTCACGTTACTGTGGTGACCCCACGGGAGACTTACTCATAAAACCCAGGCTGAGTGGCACCAGGAAGCGTGCTCTGTCGGGGGGCTGCTTCTGGGGCAGGGGCGATATTGAGGGGGCAGGGTGGTAGGTGTGAGTTTAGGCAGCCACGTGGATGATGACCGTCATTCACTCAGTATAACTCTTGCACACCCACCGGAGTCTGCTGGTTGCATGCACACACATGTGCATTATGCATGTCTTCACACACACATCCATTTTAAAGACCCCACATAGGGTGATTTTAAGGGTTATGATTCGACAGTTGTCACCTCTTAAAATGATCTAGGTTCATAATGCTCTCCATGCAGGCCTGTCAGCCTGACAGCCTTCTCGGGTCAACCCTCATTCTCAAATGGTGAAATGACATGGGAGGGCCTTTTCCTCCCTTTTTGGTACATCTGCCAGTCGACAGCACTCACTCCTGTTCTGTTTCAGCCACTCACTCCTAAGCCTTCCACAGGTAATTACTCAGGTGTACATGACAGGCCTACATTCATAGCAGGGGTGAGGGCCACATTAGGGAGGATGTGAGTGACACTGCATCCCAGCAGGGACCAGGCCCACTAGCCAGGAAGCACACGCTATTGTCAGCAGAGCTCTGGCTCAGAAGTCTAGGAAGCCACGAGCACAGTCACAGCTGCTCACTGTAGTTTCTGGCCGAGAACAACCATGGCATTGATTTTCTTTTCCTAATTTCACTCTGAAATCTAGGCAGGAGGCCAGACTGCGTCACGTTATGCAGTAAAGATACTCGCCATCTGCACTAATAGTTATCACGAAGCACGAGAAGAGCTGATAAGACTGGATAAAAGTAAGTGATAGTTTCTTTAAGTGGAGCCCACATTAACCCAGAGGTTAATCAAGCCGTGAAGCTGCAAAGGGAACTGCCGGTGAGGAGGGAGGAAAGACTGAGGATGATGCGTCACCCCCTCCTCGGACTCAGGCAGTGTGTGTGAAGATGATGTCACCTCACCTCCAGCTCTGAAAGCTCTTAATTAGCATTCGGCCGGCACAGGTACCACATCCTTGCTGGAAGCCTCAGCTGTTTCCCAGCTCAAAGATAACAATCAAAGCTGAGGGCTACCTCCCCACTCCAAGTAAACTGAGATCGTTTGTAAAGCATTCTGCTTAGACTCACCTAACACGGGTCCTCTTCCTTCCCAGGGGAAACACCTTAGTGACCAAGGAGAATGGGAGAGGCTGAGCCTGGCTTTAGTGTAGTCACTGCCCTGTCATGCGGGGCAGGGGTCCTGCTAACGCTCTCCTTCCCACCTCCTCTGGGCCGCACAGGCGTGAACGGGGGTCCCCACTGAGTGGGGGGCAGGAACCTTTCCTATGGAACCTGTTCCTGGCCCCACAGGTACGGGGTGCCAGCCCACGGCCTCCCACTCAGGCGGGGGCTGTCAGGTGGAGCTGAGAGGTTCAGATTGGGGATGTGGAGAGAACGGACCTGTCTGATGCATAGCCTGCATTTCCGGGACTACTGAGTCCTGCCAGGCTCTGCCCCGGGCTCCTGAGGTCCCTCAGAGACACAGCCAGGAGCCAGAGAGCCTCAGAGCACTCAATAGGGATTTGACATGTCCATCCACTGCCACCTCCCTGTGCCCCCCATGTTCCACTGCCAGCCTCCTGCTTGTACTCCTCCACCCTGTAGAGCTCGGTGTCCTGATGCAGCTGCTGGGCTCGGAGGATGAGATTCTGGTGGGCAACGCCACCCTCTGCCTGGGGAACTGCATGGAGGTGCCACACGTGGCCTCATCCCTGCTGACCACGGACATCGTGCCGGTCTTGCTGAAGCTCGCAGGCGGCGATGCTCAGAAGACAGCCGTGCAGCTGAACGCGGGCATCGCCCTGGGGAAGCTGTGCACGGCCGAGCCCAGGTGCACAGCGCGGCAGGGAGCCCAGCTGCTTCTCTGGAGGATGCCCCCAACCCCCGGGGCACTGGGGAGAGCTCAGGCTGCAGCTGGAGAGGGAGCACGGTTATGGGACAGGGATCTTTCTGGGCACCGACGGCCGTCGTCTTCTGTCTGCTCCATTCCCGCAGTCTCCTCCAGCCTCTCGTCTCTCTACCCTTCCTCCCTCTCACACCATCTCCCCTTCTCTCTGACTCCTTTCTCTCTCCTCTGCTTTTCCAGAAACAGACCTCCCCCACTTCATTTTTTTTTTTTTTTTTGCTTGGGACCTAAGCGTATGGGAGAATGTCCTGTAGGGTAAATTCTTACGCTGGAGAAAACGGACGAGGTTGGGGAGCGGCATGATTAAGACTGCCCAACAAGCTCGGACAGGAGCCTGCGCTTGATCTGGGTATCGTGCCTCTCTCAGCCCAGGCTTCCGCCCCGCTCTGCCCCGATCTGAGGCACTGGAACGCCTGGTCCTCACGTTCCTGGAAGGTGCCCACCTGTGGCTGAGCGTGGTGCCCTGGCACAGGAGGGGGTGCCTTCCATGGTGGGGAGGGCCTCTGGCCTGCCTGCTTCCTTCTCGCACAGGCTCCCCCTCCCACCCCTCCTCTGGAGAACGAGAGGGTGGGCCTGGATGATGTCTACGGTCTTTTCGAGTTCTGTCTGATTGTTCAAATGCAAAGAATGGATAAAATCTTTCTTCTACAGAAAGCAAAGCACATCAGCTATGATGGGCTCTCTGCGGCCACCTGCTGGGGAGCTCCCAAGAGCAGGTCCCTCAGGTCCCCGTCACATCTGCCACTCACACGGCGAGTGCCGCCGTGCTTTGTGGGCCTCCTGAGGGTCTCCCCACTTTGATCTTTAGGGCTTTACAGCAGCTGCCCTGTCCTGCCTTCCCAGCCGGCTTCTGCCTGAGGGGGGGGGATGCCTCTGGGGGCCAGGTGTCTGCACCTTGGCATTTATGTCCTGGAGTTTGTGTTCTGATTATAACAGGTTTGCTGCTGTACTGAGAGAGCTTCACGGGCTGGAGATTCTCAACTCTACCATGAAGTACATGGACAATTCTTGAGAGACGTGGCGTCCGTGTGAGCTCAGGCTTGTTCCTGTGCCAATAAAGACTTTCTGCATATCCACCCCAGACCTGAATACTGCTCTTCAGAGTGCTCGCCTGTTGGTTTCACTGGTCACAAGACTTCCCCAGACTCTCTGGGAAGCAGCGGTTCGAGATAGGAACTAGGTTCCACCTAACACCCCACCTGCCCCTCTTGATGTTTTCTGCTGGCAACACGCTAGAAGCATCAGGTTTTTCAGGAGCGGCGTTTTGGCCTCCGTTTTCCAGCTCTGAAGTGCCAAGACACAGCTGCAGTGGCATCTGCATGGTGAGCCTCCTCAGGCCTGGCTGTGGCACACACTCTTGAATTCAGTGGGTTGAGTGGTGGGTGTGGCTCCCCAGCAGGGAGTTCTGTGAGGTCCAGGGGAGTCAGTCCTGGAAGCACCACCCGCTGCCTTCCTCCGCCCCATGCAAGGATGTTGTGACCACCCCCCTTCCCTTAAATTGTCTTCTGCTTCCAGTGCCAGAGCGGGGGGGGGGGGGG
>NW_006779070.1:1097427-1106142 GCF_000442215.2 Lipotes vexillifer | reverse complement strand
GGGGGGGGGGGGGGGGGATCTGTTTCTGTCCTGAACTCTCACAAATACAGACAATCTATTTCTCTAACCCACCTTGCTCTTCCACCCGACCCCCAAAAGGCACTGCTCCCTTACAGTTGCCCTCAGTCCACTCTGAAACTGACAGAGTCAGCTTTGGACCCCAAGTCCCTAAGCAAAAAGTCCAATAAGTGGCACCATTCTTCCACTTCTGAGTACCATCACTTGACTGTTTTAGGGTAGGAGGCGGGACCTGCATGGTAGAGTGAATGCCAAGTGTCCCAGACCAAAGTTCCAAAGGCCTGTGGTCCTACTTACCCTGCTACCTGGCAGCTGTGTGACTTTGGGCAAGACACTCAACCTCTCAGCTTTGGTTGCTGCTTTTGGAAAAGCTAGAGTAATACCTGTCCAACCTATCTCCAACATTACCGTGAAGATTGAATGAAGTTTTGGAGGTAAAGCCACGAGGAACTGCAAAATGCTACACAAATATAAGAGATTTCTAGGCTCCATCTTGAGATTGAGGGGGTTGATTTTGATGTCATCTGAGTTAAATTTAAGGGGGCTGGGAAAAGGTAAGCACACGTCCTTTAAGGAATCAGAACTGGATGTTTTTGGACCACGTAAGAAAGGAAATTCTCTTCCTGAGAGATTTTTTTCAACACACCTAAACAAATGAGTCTTCGCAAGTGAGATAGCCCATGGAAACCAAGAGAGAGAATTGTCACTTTGAGGGGCTGGAAGGAAATCAGTAGCCCCGAGGGTCTCACTCTGGGATCAGGCTCACTGGAGTACTCTGTGTTGGTGCCCTACTGTCCCTGGGTGGCAGGCAAGTGACAGGCCACATTAGAGAGGCTGGGACTTGCCCACTCAGTCCCATCATGCAAACAAACATACTTCAAGAGGCTACTGAATTGCAGAGCGAGATGACTTGGTGCTAAATAGAGCACAGAGAAGAAAATTAGAGGCTGCAAAATTTGCTGGTTTTGGAGAGATTCGGTGGAGCTTTAAAAATGGAAAAGCCTGCCTGTGTACGTAACCAGCAGGCCTGTCTCCTCCGATTTGAAGTTCAGACCCCTCCTGCTCCCCCTCTTTGGCTGCACTGCTCCGCGGCTCATGAAAATGGCTATTATACATGTAATCTCTTCCCCGAAGAGTGGGGAAAGCCAAATTATATTATTATCTTTGCCTCGGAGAGCCTGCCAAGAGCAGCCATCCCTCTGCTTTGGAGGAGGGTCTGGCTGCACCTGAGGAGTGCCCTCCTCTCGCAGGTGGAGAGAGACGTTTACACACTGGTGTCTCCGTCTCACTGCGGAGCCAACCCGCCCTAGCCTCGTCACCTCTAACACGTGCTACCTTACAGGGCTCCCAGGCAGCCTGGAAGAAACTACCTACGTGTTGAAGAAGGGGCTCCTCTCCTCGTGACTGGAGCCCCTGCACCTCCTAACCACCCTCAGGATCGTGGCTTATTCCAAGAAGGTGGTCTGTTGGTTCCATGGGCAGTGGATTGTCCATCCTAAAGAGATGTGACTGAGATGGAACTTAATAACCATCCTGAAGCCACAGCAGGGGTGTCAGGTCACGGATGGTGAACACCTGCCCTAGATTAGGTGACACCGGCTCTGCTACAGGGCAGCAAGGCAGGATTGAGCTTAGATACTGGGAGGAAATGATAGGAGAGGGTAGGACATACCATTGTAGGCACTTTCCTGAGGATCTGTTAGGGCAAGACCTTCCTGGCGTGGAGAACCAAAGGAAGAGAATACCACCTGAAGTATCCTGAGGCCAGGTGACGTCTACTGCTCCATGACTCTTCTCAGCGAAAGTTCTCATTTTCTAAATGCCTTGAAAAGACGGGCTCTTCAGAGGGCCCAGTAAGCGGAGAGAGTATTTGGAGGTGAGGAAAACATTTACAAGTCACTCCCTTTCGCAAGGCGAGAGGCTCTTGGTCCTCCTGGGTGGCGACTGGCCAGCCTGCTCTGCACCAGGCACTGTAACAAGTGCCTGAGGATCCAGCCCATACAGGCCTCACGAAGACCCAGTGGGGTGGGCCGGGCATTAGCTCCACTTCATGGGTAAAGAAACTAAAATGTACTTCTTACCCAGGATCACCTAGCAGGTAGGTTAGGGAGTCAGAATCTGACCCCAGCCTGGATTTTAACACCTTCTATGTTAAAAACATACCTCCACTTACTCAACGTGGTTTGAAGGAAAATTATCTAGTTTCTCCAAACCTCAGTTTCCTCTCTGTCAAATGGGGGCAACGGTCCCTACTTACAGAGCTCTTGGGTTTGGATATAACATATATGCAGTGCCTGGCACAGGTGACGGGAAAAGCGAAGGCATTTCCTTAAGAGTGACTATTATTTTGAAGCCTGAAATGACCGTGGTCACATTATCTGCCACCTTCCACCCTCACCAATCTGCTCATCCTCCTAGGTACTCATCTCAAGGCAGGCAAGCAGCTGTGTGGCACTTAGGTTTGCTCTTCTCTCCCTCTTGTGCCTGACGGCAAACATGAGGATCCCTCCAGACTCGGCTGCCGACCTGCCTTCTTATACTACCTCGGAGGCAGGGAGGTCTGAAAGCCCCAGGCCTGGGCAGGGAGGGGTTCTGAGTAGAGATCACCGCAGCTCAACGGTGCTCCTTGCCAGCACCAGTGTGACTGGGGCCTTCCAAGACCTGGGGCCGGGCTGCATTTACGCCAGCAGGACCCAGTGTACAGTGGGCTGGGAGCCCTATGCAGGAAGGGCCATAGGTGCTGGGATCAGTGCCCCAAAGTCCCCTCCCCAAACAGATGCTCCCTGTCACTTGCTATTTGACCTCAGTTTAGAATCGAGGAAACCTACTGATTCCAAGGACTGTGCCTGCAGTACCCACTCATCAGGATATTGATAGTTCTTTTTCCCTCAAGCCCAAGACCTGAGTGCCTTGGAAAGGAGGTGTGGGTCACAGAAGGACCCACAGGGGACAGCTCCCACACTTGTTGCTGCTGCCATGTGCCAGTGAAGAGCTGGGCTTCTGTGATCTGAAGCCTGCTGGATGACATTCTATTTTAACAAGACCTCAAATTTGATCTCCATTTCAAGAAGGGGAAATGAAGAATGGGTTCTCCCTGGAGCCAGTCTGCCCCTTGGTCTGATTTGGCCCTGAGGCCAGGATCCCACTTCTCTGGCAGCTCTCTGGTCTCAGCTCTGGCAGGGGGTGGGGAGAGGGCCTTGGGTGCCAGCTGAGCGTGGGAGCAGTGACTGCTGATGCGCCCTGACAGCCACCCCAGCCTCAGGTCGGCCCAGTTCCGGAGAGGGACTCCTATCCCCGCGTGAGTGTGGCTGTCTGCCAGCTGTGCCTGATTGCGCTCAGCCTGAACATCCCTCCCCCGTCACATGTCTGTCGGTCTCCAGCTTCGCATTTGCACTTTTAATCTTCAGCAGCTCTATCTGCTCGTTTAGATCCCTCACATCCCCTCAAGCCACAAGTCCACCCAGACACAGGCAGACTTCATCTCTCTGCGTCTGAGAGATGAACTTCCATGTAAAAATGGATGAGTTCACACGCAATGGGGATTTAGGCTAGATCAAAGGCATGGCAAGAGAGTGAGAAATGTTGGAATGAGTGATGAGGACAAAGGCTCCTAGAATGTCCAAGCTGAAAATAATTCAGGGACCATCTACTCCACTATCAGCTTTATTGAAAGCCATCTGATTTCAGTTGCTAAATACAATTCACTGCTCAAAAATGTGTCACCCAGCCCACCCTCCCCCATTTTACAAATGAAGATTCCAAAAGGCCAGGTGAGCCGTTCTTCATGTATGAGAGGCCTCTGAACCAAGGTGCAGAGAAGGGCAGGGACCCAAGGGGGCCGCTTGGAAGCAGTAAATGCAGTGGCTGGAGTGCAAGTGCCCCGCATCCTGATGCCTGGGTTCAAAGCCCAGCTTCACCTCTTACAATTTCATACCTTCAATTGACTTGTCTGTAAAAAGTGGGGGAGGTATGACAGCTATTTCATGGGTTTATTGTAAGGATTAAATGAGATGATTTCTGTAAAGTTCTCAGCATCATGCTGGGCGCACAGTAAGCCCTCGGGAGATGGTAGCTACTATTGTTGTCATTATATTGGAGTCAGCTGCCTCTGTAGATGCCCCCTATCTGTGCATGTGTGTATATGAATAAAGGGGGAAGAAGAATACTTTTTCAATGTTCTGAAATTTTGCTGATAAAGCATTCACATTATTTCACTTAAACTACTGTAAGATTTATATATATTCCTTATACTGGATATGAGTAAGAGCCATGATTTGTAAATTTTAGGTACAATTTAAAATAAGCGTATCTATTATTACCCTTTAAATATTACCAAAATTACACATGGCCTTAGCACATGACCCATCCAGTGTGATCTCACTGAGTCTTGGAGTTGGCTTACTTTTAGGGTCATATTCTGGTACTGTTACCAAACCAAACTTGGGTCCACTCGCCTGCACACAGTAAAGCCAATCTACTGACACTGGGCTGTGGTGAAGGAAAGTGCAGCATTTATTGCAGGTGCCAAGCAAGGAGTCCAGACTGCTCATGCTCAAGCGACCCAAACTCCCCAGTGGTTTTCAGGGGAAGGTTTTTAAAGACAGGGTGAGGGAGGGGGGGTTGTGTGGTTCATGATCAACTCATGGACATTCTTCTGATTGGTTGGTGGTGAGGTAATTGGAGTCAACATCATCAACCTTCTGGTTCCAGCCAGTCTGGGGTCTACGTGCTTGTGGTCAGCATGCAGTTAACTTCTTCCACCTGGAAGGGATTTCAGTCTCTGTAAAACAGCTCAAAGGATATGGCTCAGAATTGGCCTCAGAGGAGGAACTAAAGGTCCTTGACTTTGTTTAATGGCTAAACTATTATTATTTTGTCTTGCTTGAATGTTTTCTTTTCTGAATTTTCTCACTTTTCTGATTAAATTTATTCTTTGGAAATCAGGGAAGACCTAGGAGGCTAAAGTTTTTCTACAGACAAGAGGCAGGCAGAGGACATGGGTGGGGGTGTCTTTCCCAGGAAGGTCCCATAGGGTCCTGCTGGGTTACAGTACTGACCCTGGCTCCCCCGTCTTTGTGGTTCATCATGGTGCTCCAGCACCTCCAGGAAGCCTGAGGAAGATTTGCTGAGTGGCAGTGCCCCACCATGCCCTCTTTTCTCTTAGGCCAGCTCCCCAATGTGTTCTGTCTGCATATATTCTGCTCATTCCCATCCTCTTGATTCTGCTTCTGCTGTTCCCCCAACTCAAAAGACCTTCTTCCCTTTCCTTAAATCTTACACATCCTCAAAGCCCTGACGTAATAAAAATGGCAGGTACCTTTCATTAAATACTTACTACGTTTCAGATCCTGACTAATGAGGTGGGCACTATAATTATTCTCTCTTTACGGGGAGGAAACTAAGGCATGGAGGGGTGAAGCAACTTGTGGAAGATTGGTCCCTGAAACTGAGTCCCCCTAAGTCTGAGTTCCGCTGCTGAGTTTATGATTAACCTTTCTATCCAAAACTTTACTCCCTTTCTTTTCCTGAATCTGTTCCCCTCAAGATTGAGGAGTATCAAAGAAAAGGGGGGATTGAACAAACACCTGTGTCCCTGTCCTTTGAAGCTAAAGGCTTTTGATTTAGTATCCCAGGCCTCCCTTGAGTCTCAAAAGGCTGGCTCAAGAGTTAATGATTAGGAAATGTGAAGATGCAGAAACAAAGGGCAGCCGTTGGGTTGGAAAACTGGTAACAATTTAGACTATAAATCCACCACACAGCAGAACCACTGAACTCCCAGTTCCCTGAAAGATACAGACAAAGGCCTGACATACGTTCCTAAGTTGTTTTTACAGGAAGCAGACCCCACCAGATGGAAACTGCTGACTGCAGGCACATAGACCCCAGACTGGTTGAAACCAGAAGGTTGATGATGCTTGAAACTTCACCTTGATGCCAAACAATCCAGGAATTGTGCACAAGCCGATCGCTCACCCTGCAGCCTCCTCCCTCACACTGCCTTTAAAACCCCTTCTCTGAAATCCATCGGGGAGTTTGGGTTTTTGAGCATGAGCTGCCCATTTTCCTTGCTTGGCGCCCTGCGATAAAGTCTGTACTTTCCTTCACTACAATCCAGTTGTCAGTAGATTCGCACTCAGGCGAGTGGACCCAAGTTTGTTTTGGTAACACCCTGGGTCCTTCCAGGCACTCATACCTTTGTGCCAAGCCCTTTCCAGCCCACACATTTTTGTCCTTCCTCTGAATTCCTGTCTCAGTGTGCTGCACTTTTAAATACTTCGATGTGAAATTCTTTTCTGTGTCTTTATTTTTTCTCTACAACTAGAATGTGAAGTCTAGTTGGAGGACCTGGAAGATTTCCCCCATGAGAAGTCTTGTGAACAAGAAAAAGAGAGTTAGGCATAAATAGAAGGAGTTTAATAACCTTATTCAAAGGCTATGTCATCTGGAGGGCACATCCTTGAGTATGTGCTTGGCTCTGTCCTCAAGACCATGTGGGTGAGTCACCAGTAATGACAGTGGCTTCCCTCTCAGTCGTGACATTATCTTGTATGGATCCCAAGCCACTGGGTCCCCCACTCCTCAGAGGAGTATGTGGCTGCTGCACATTTCTTTGTCATAATATCCACAGGACATGGAATGAGATGGTCCCCCTTTGTGTTTCCTCTTGTTACCAAGTCCAAGCTCATACTCCTCTCCACATGACAGGTCAATAAATTGAGAGACGAGGTGTTGGGGCAAGGAATAAGGACTTTATTTGGAAAGCCAGCAGACTGAGAAGACGGTGGACTAGTGTCCCAAAGAACCATTTTGCCCAGCTTTGGATGTTAGTTTCTTTTATGGAACAAAGAGGAGGAGGTGAGGAAGTGAAGTTTAAAAGGCAATAAGTTGTTGCCATTGTTTCCTGGTTCCAGTCAGACTCTGGTGGGGGTGTGTTAATTTCTTCTTTCCTGCAGCCATTCCTGGGTGGGCCTGGTCAGGATGTTTCCTGTGAACTAAACAAAGGTATTTTAGCTCAATGCTCGGGCATGGGAGGCAGGGTTCCCAGAGATTATGTATACTTTAAGTTATTGGCAACATCCCTTTAGTGGTTAATTTGTCTCAAAAGCAATAGAATACAAAGGTTAAACTAAAAGGAACAGATCCAATATGGAGTCAGATATGTTCTTCCCTGTTACGCTCTGGGCAAATGTAAGCCAAAAAGCCTTATTCAAAAGTCCCACCCAGCAGTCCTGGTGTCTCAAACAAAGGCTTCAGCCCTGCAGTCTGTTTCCTGTGGCAGGAAAATAATAGCCTCACACAGGCAAGTACTTTTAACTTCTTTAATGTCACTTTCATGTCACTGCTCTCATTTCATGTGTACAATACCCCTGTCAGGTAGGTATTATTATTTCCCATTTGAAGCTAAGGAAAGAGAAGCCCAGAAATTCAATGTCTTTTCCAGAATTTCCCGAGGAAACCATGGCTGGGCCAGAACCAGAATCTGGCCTTTCCCTTGAACCTTGTTGCCCACCAC
This sequence comes from Lipotes vexillifer, assembly GCF_000442215.2. Classification (NCBI taxonomy): domain Eukaryota; kingdom Metazoa; phylum Chordata; class Mammalia; order Artiodactyla; family Lipotidae; genus Lipotes; species Lipotes vexillifer. The sequence goes on along the minus strand of NW_006779070.1, from coordinate 1,098,611 downwards.
CCAGCCCTGCCTCCCCTCTCATTCATTGTCGGTCCCAAACTGCGGCAACAGTGAAGCAGCAGTTCTTCCCCTTGAGCATGGGGGGAAAATGAAACTCTAACCCCTTTAAGGTTTTATCTGAAAGCCTTGCTAATCCATTAGCAGTCTGTTAGATAGCAGCTTAAATCTCCCCACCACTAAGGAGTACCCTCCCGATGGATTCCCAAACACATTAGAGGAGGTGTGAGGTAGCATGAGCTGGGGCACTTTCTCTGAGAAATGGAGGTGCTCAGATTTCCAGACACTGCTGTCCCCCCTCAGACGGGGTGGGGGAGCCCAGGGTCTGTCCAAGCAACTCCTCAGCCAAGGTCACTTAAATGACAGATTGATCCTGAAAAGCTCCTCACTGATCCTGAATAAGCTCCTTATTCATTCAGTAAGCACCTACTATGTGCCAAACACTGTGCTGGATACTGTAAAATGACTCTGGGTGAAATGGATGATATTTCCTCATCCACTGCTATGATAATTATAGCAGGGCATTATCAGGCTGACAAACAAATCAGACACAAGCAAAAACTCTCCTTGGAGCTAATGTGATCTTGGCCTCTGATCCATTCACCTGACCTCAAGGATTAGAGGAATATCCACTGAGGGCAAGGATCCTCCAAACCCCAGCCCTTGGATTACAGGGGTTATCACTCCAAAGTCCAGGTATGGCAAGGTGCCTGGTGTATTTCAAGCAAAAGGAAACATTTAGAAGACTTCAGACTTCTGTGGGAGTGCTCTCAGTATTACAGTTTATAAATGGAGGGATCATATGTCTGATGAAACAGATCCTCTCCTATATGGTCTTTATTCCTACTGAACTCAGGTGTGACTTTCTCTCCCAAGGGCAGTCTGGAAGTGCATCAGGAGAAATGTGGTCTTCCCTCTTTACCCAATCAGTGGAAGGCATGACCCCCTCTGAGCACCAGTGAATAAACTCTGATAACTAGAGCTAGACTTGGTCTCACCTTTCCCTTAGATGTTTGCTGGGGACAACCTCCTCCATGAAAGTGCTATGTGTTTAGGATCTCTAGTCCTTGTTGGACCACACATCTGAGGCTCTGGATCATTAAAAATGCAATTTAAAAAAAAAAAGGGCCTTTTTTTTTTTTTCTTCTCAGTATTGGCGGAATCAAATTCAGGTCAGGAACGGAAAG
>NW_006779070.1:1087653-1097367 GCF_000442215.2 Lipotes vexillifer | reverse complement strand
GCAGGAATGGTGTTTTTGGAATAAAGACTTTCAAATAGTTGGGCTGTTTGCTACTGTAACCAGAGTCATTGAGAAAAGAAGATCAGCGTCTGCAGGGGTGGCCAGGGAACACTGTGTGTTCAGCAGCAGGAGCCCAAACAAGGTGGCCCCAGTGGGTTCTTTCTGAAGGCACTCAGGGACCAGCATGGACCAAGAGCCTGAGGCCCAGCTCTGCCCTAGTCATGTTTATGACCTCAGACTGACCAGCTCACTTCTCTGGGTCAGGACCTTTAGACTTGCTATTTCCTTGTAGACTGGACAGTCGATTTGCTTGCCCAGCACCCATTCCCCTTGTTGTACAAATGACACCTCAGTCTTCCTTGGGGAACCACTCCTCCCCATGCGTGGACAACATGATTTAGATGGAGCTGATTTTTTGTTCTTTTGTTTGTTTGTTTGTGGTGCGCGGGCCTCTCACTGTTGTGGCCTCTCCAGTTGCGGAACACAGGCTCAGTGGCCATGGCTCACGGGCCCAGCCACTCCACGGCATGTGGGGTCTTCCCGGACTGGGGCACAAACCCACGTCCCCTGCATCGGCAGACGGACTCTCAACCACTGCGCCACCAGGGAAGCCCTAGATGGAGCTGATTTTAACCCTGGTTCCAGAGATGGGTGTGGAATGTAAGCCAATCATAGCATTGTACATCCCTTTCACCATAGTGATTGGTTCAGAGGTGGTCATGTGACCTGAAGAGGGCCAGTCAGAGCTCAGCCCAGACGTGGAGAACAAAGGAAAGAGAGGAGCACTTACTTTCACTGAGGTTGCTCAGAGGACTAGGACCCGAGTTTGGAGCTGTGCTGGTGGAGATTTTACCATCCCTGAGAAGGCCTTCACTGAGAATGGAGTCAGCATAGAGGAAAGCAGAACCAACAGATGGAGTTAAAGAGAGCCCTGACATCATTGTTGGAGCCCCCAGATCCAGCTGTGCATGAGGTTATCATTGGGCTTCCCAGTTATGTGAGATAACAAATCCCCCTTTTGCTTCAGCCAGTTTGAATTGTCACTGTTACCAAAAGAGCCCTTACCGATACCCTCCACCTGATTCCCCTTGTCCCCTTTACCTTGCTTAAGATCTACTTACCCTAAAAGTGTCAGTGTAAATGTTATGTGCTCCTGCAGCTTGGTCTTGGGGTGTGGGCAGAAGTGGAAACAGTTACAGGAGGAGGAACTCACTGGGAAAAGAGAGGACCCTGGAGAAATGTCAGAGGGACCCCAAAAGTCAGCCTCTACCCCTGAGCTTCACCTTTCCATTTCTTCATTCCTTCCTTCACTATCAGATATGACTTGAGCTCCCTCCAAGCTACATGCCATGTGCTGAGAACACAGCAGTGAACAAGACACACCACAATTCCTGTCCAGGAGCTTACATTCTACTTGTCTATTTGAGGTTTGACTGTTAAGAGATGTGTTCTTCACAATCACCTAAACCAATTGGTGAACAAACAAACAAACAAAATCTTTTTTTTGGTTTCTTTTAGTGTGCCCAAAGTAGTCTAATTTTCCAAACCTTAAAAAAAAAAAAAAAAGGGAAGAAAGACCTTTACTAAACAGCAAGGTAAACAAAAAAGAAACACAATACAAGAAGCATGAAATCAGTCGCATCTTAGAAGTTCTCTTCTCCTTCAGAGCCAGCAAGCTTCCAGCACTTCCTATTGTACTGTTACCTACCTGGGTTCTTGGACTCTTTAATCAAGAGGCATTGATAAGAGGCCACATGAGGAATTCAGGCAAGGCTTTACTGGGGCCCCTGCTGCAGCATGAGAGAGTGAGAACAAGCAACAGGTGCCCTACCTAGCTCGATCCCTCAAACAGGGTGAGAGGGTAGAGATGGATCTGTCTGTCGGGTGGGAGGCGTGGCTCAGGTGGTCTGCCCATCCCCTTGGTGGTGCCGTGTACAGAGATCATGCGCAGTACCCTGCTTTTGCTCCCGGCACCTCGGCACCTTGGAAGGGCAGTTGGGTTTGGCCTTTCTGTATCTTGTTCATAATTTGCCCCAACTGCGCATGCACGCAGTTATTTTAGTCCCTTATAGTTTCTTTGTATTGTGTTGCTTGAGGAGATGTTTGTCCAGGTGCAAGCACTGCAGCAAAGGCCCCAGGTCCCAGGTCCCAGCCTGTCTTGGTACAACCTGAGAAAGCCACATTTTAGCAATTGGGTCTCTCTCTGGTCCCACTCCTCCTGGCTCCCACCAAACCTGGAAGGGCCCAGAGGAAAGAGGAAGCTGGCTGTTGCCCAGGCAGACAATCCAGCCCTGACCATTCTCAAGGTTGACGTCTGGGGGGGTATTTTCCCTCCAGGGTCCCTGCTAAAGGGAGTCTCAGTTTCTTCCTTCACATCTCCCTGCCTGACTTGCTATTAAATTTAAAGCGTTCATATTTAAATTCAAAGCCCCTTTGTAACTCCTGGAGAAGTATTGACCATGATCTCTTGGATCCAGTGTAGAGCTCTAAGCCTGAGGAGGCCCAGTGTAAGCCCTGGCCATGGCCAAGCATTTCTTCTAAGCTGATTGAGGTGGCAGGGTTCTTGGGACATTTGTTTCTTATTTTGATATGGACCCAACCAGGATCACAAGCCCCCAAGGCTACAAAGAACCTGTGGTCATAATTATGACAATGTGAACTGTCTTTCCTGAAACACAGGGTTTCCATTTCTACCTTCTTGACACTTAAAATAGTTTTTATCAAAAGCCGTTCTAAGGGGAGCCTGGTGTTTTATATCAGGGGGAAAGAATGGATATCCTGCCAAATCCAGAAATGCTTGTACTCCAGCCTTGGTTTATCCCATTCTCACTCCTGCTTCTGTACTCATTTTGGTCCTAAGAGGGGCTCTTCTTCTGAAGAAATAAGACCATCAGCCTGTGTAGAAACAAACCCAGCAGACATATATGCCAGCCCCTCGCCGTCGGGCCCTCCTGACTAGCAGCAGGCCAGGTGGGGACATCCCGTGGCCCCCGTGAAGTCATGCTGGTGCCCCTGGCTTTGCAGCCCAGCCCACACCTGATGCCTGCACATCTCAACTGCTGGACCACAATCTCACAAGCCTCAGTGAGGTATGCTGAATAGAGAGAGCACTGAAATAATTCTGAGAATGGTAAGTAGATCTTTTTTCTGGCTTTCTCTGAATGACTATTTCAAATTTGGTTTATCAGATGTAATTCTGGCTTTCTCTGAATGACTATTTCAAATTTGGTTTATCAGATGTAATTCTGGTTTTATCCAGAAGTACTAGCTTACCTGACCAAATCACCTGGGTGAGAGTACTGAGTTTTAGAAGGAACTGGATGGCTTCCTCCACCATCCTCTCCTGCCTCAGACATTTTAACACAGTGGCCTTTGCTCTCCCTCTTTAGGGCTTCTGTGTGTCCATGGGGGGCCAGGTATTTTCCAGGCTTTCCGTGGTAAATGTTAGATTACTCACTCTCTTTCCACTGTAATGGAAAGATTTTTCTTCTGAGAATGTAATGTTGCCTGGAAATAAAAAGGAGGAGGTGGGGGAGGGGAAATGGGAGGAGGACGAAGAAGATAGAGGGAAATTAGAGGACGAGATGGAGGAAGAGGGCTTTACAGGCACTGTTAAAACTTTTTGTTTTGAGATAATTATAGATAAACATGCAATTGTAAGAAATAATGCAGAGATCCCTTGCACCTTTCACCAAGCGAATGGTTACACCTTACATAACTATAGCACAATATCACAACCAGGAAATCGACAATGACACAATCCACAAATCTTATTCAAAATTTCACCAGTTTTAACGCACTCGTGTGTGTGTGTGTGCGTGTGTGTGTGTGTTGAGTTCATTGCAGTTTTATCACTTGTATAATTCTTGTGGCCACCACTGCTGTCAAGATATAGACAGTACCTTGTGCTGCCCTTTTATAGCCACATCCACTCCACCCCCCACCTCTGACAACCACTAATCTGTTCTCTATCTCTAGAAATTTGTCATTCCAAAAATCTAATATAAATGTAATCTTTTGAGATTGGCTTCTTTCACTCAACAGAATTCCCTGGAGATTCATCACGTTGTTATGTGCATCGCTAGTTCCTTCTTTTTTATTGCTGAGTAGTGTTCCACAGTATCCATATCCCAGTTTGTTTAACATTCACCTGTTGAAGGATATCTAGGCTGTTTTCAGATTTCAGCTACTACAAGTAATTTGCTATGAAAATTGAGGTTAAGGTTTTTGTGTGAACATGTTTTCGTTTCTCTAGGACAGATGCCCAACGTGCTTTTGCTAGCTTGTATGGTAACTGTATGTTTAGTTTTGTAAGAAACTTCTAGAGTGGCTGTACAATTTTCCATTCCCACCAGCAACATGTCACTGATCCTCACTTGCATTTGGTATGCCTTTTTTTAATTTGAGTCAATCTCATAGGTGTGTAGTGATGCAGTTTGCCTTTCCTTAATGGCTAATGTTAACATCGTTTCATGCACTTATTAGCCATTGTTACTGAATGCAAGTTCATGCACCCGACACACAGTGAGGCTAAACAACCAAAACGTCGAAGGGGTGGAGCAGAGAAAGGTTTATTGGAGGGCCACGCAAGATGGGTGGCTCATGCGCAAAAAACCCCAAACTCCCTGAAAGTTTTCAGCCAAGCATTTTTTTTTTTTACATCTTTATTGGAGTGTAATTGCTTTACAATGTTGTAATGTTTGCGTTGGTTTCTGCTGTATAACAAAGTGAATCAGCTATACGTATACATATATCCCCATATCCCTTCCCTCTTGCGTCTCCCTCCCACCCTCCCTGTCCCACCCCTCTAGGTGGTCACAAAGCACCGAGCTGATCTCCCTGTGCTATGCAGCTGCTTCCCACTAGCTCTCTATTTTACATTTGGTAGTGTGTATATGTCCATGCCACTCTCTCACTTACCCTTCCCCCTCCCTATGTCCTCAAGTCCATTCTCTACATCTGCATCTTTATTCCTGTCCTGCCCCTAGGTTCTTCAGAACCTTTTTTTTTTTTCAGATTCCATATATATGTGTTAGCATACGGTATTTGTTTTTCTCTTTCTGACTTGCTTCACTCTGTATGACGGACTCTAGGTCCATCCACCTCACTACAAATAACTCAGTTTCATTTCTTTTTATGGCTGAGTAATATTGCATTGTACATATGTGCCACAACTTCTTTATCCATTCATCTGTCTATGGACACATAGGTTGCTTCCATGTCCTGGCTATCGTAAATAGTCAGCAAAGCATTTTTAAAAGCCAGATGACGGAGGGGCATGGTTGGTTGGTGCACACTTCTTGGTGTAGGAATCCTTTGTTCTTGCAGCTGTCCACCTAGGTCGGGTCACAATGTTCCTGTAAACATCCAACAAGACAAATGTTATTCTCTGTTCTGCACTTTTGATCTCTATTTGAATGGAAAAGTGTTATACCCTTAAACGTCAGAGACTTGAGAATGGGCTCTCCTGTATATTTCAGTCTACAGGCAATATTCTAAACTTGAAGCAAAAGCAATAGATACAAACATTACAGTAAAAGAAACAGACCTAATATGGAGTCTGGTTTGTTCTTCCCTATCACACCATCTGTATGTCCTCTTCATTGAAAAGTCTGTTCATGTCTTCTCTCCATTTTCTAATGGGATAGCTTTTTTGTTTGTTTGTTTTTACTGTTGCATTTGGAGGGTTCCTTAGATATCTAGAAAATTAGCACTTAGTCAAATATGTGCTTTGCAAATGTTTTCTTTTCATCTGCAGTTTGACTTTTCATCCTCATCCCAGGATCTCTCACACTGTGAAACTTTTTAATTTTGAGTAAGTTCAGTTTCTCAACTCTTCCTTTTGTGGGTTCTGCTTTTGGTGTTAAGCCTAAGAACTTTTTGCCTAACCCTAGGTTCAGAATATTTTCACCTATTCTTTTTTCTAAAAGTTTCATCGTTTTACATTTAAGTCAATGATCCATTCTGAGATAATTTTTTGATAATGTGAGGTTGAGGTTGGTTCATATTTTTGCCTATGGGTGTCCTTTTAGGTATATTTTTAAAAGGTTAATCCTTTCAGCAACCATCTGAAATGAGTATTGAATTATACTATCATCCCATTTCACAGATGGAGGAACCTAGAGAGATTTGGTAATGTGACCAAGGCCCGACTGCTGACAGGTGGTAGGAAAAAAGCCATGGTTTGAAAGCAGGTCTACCTGACTCACATGCTCTTGCAGTTAAGCCCTGCTGCCACCGCCTCATTCCTTCCCTTTCTTTCTGGGAGAGTCTTCCTTCTTGGGCAGGTGTCCCAGTTTCTTGAACACATTCCTTCATCTTGACTAACCTTGCCCTCACCTCGGTTCATGGGCTACCAGACATTGGAGCCTGCCACAACTCATCCAGGTGTCCTTCTGTGACATGTTTGCAGGGTGGAGAATGGGGACAGATTGGGGAACTTCCCTGTATGCAAAGAGCTTGTCATTCTGGTCTGGGGAAAGGCTCATACTGGATTTCAGCATCTTTCAAAGTATTGCAGAGCTGCACTACCAACTCACTGGTCTGGGGGTGGCAGGCCCTCCCCCCAGCTCAATCAGACACCAAAATTCATTTAATAATTCTGAGTCCAGAAAATTTTCATCTCTGATCTGCCAAAGTGAAATATATTGATAGAGTCAACAGGAAGGACTCAGAGCATCTTGAAGCAAAATTCCTATGGTTAGAACATGTTTCTTGCTCTTTCTGGTGGGACTGGATCATGGTCAGACTACCCTAGTGCTCATTTCCATTCATCACACACATCCCCGTTCATGGGTAGGAGGGCAGTGAAGGTGGAGCTTTCCTCTCCAGCTCTCTGCTCTCCACCCACTGGCTGTGGACTTCCTAGGCAGGCAGGACCTAGGAACTTCTGCATTCAGACCACTGGGGAAAAAAATCAGCAGTCTATAGGTTGACCTTGTTCTTTCCCAGATCCCTAAGTATCACCCTACCTATTAATGAGGGATCCAGGAACTCTTTGCCTCTGTGACTTTACATTCAGAAAGAGCCCCTTCCCTTACTTCTCTCAGAGTTTTTCCAAAGACTGCTAGGCTTTTGTCCTGGCCCACTTTAGAGAGCCCAGCTACAGGTATATATCTATTTTGTAGTTATAGGTATACGCACATATCTATTTTGGTAGATTCTTCAGAAGCCTCGGGGGTGCCTGATCCCTCAGCTTGGCTGTTTCAACAGATAGGTCAACAGTAACACATGCCAGGTCCTCTGTGTCCTTCCGCCCACCCTGTAAAGAAATGAAGAAGCGTTTTATTCGGGATTCTGACACCTGCCTTGAGCCCTGGGTATCTCCTCCCGCAGGGGTGATTCCCCAGCACTCCTCTGATGGTCTCTGCAGAGGGCCAATGGCAGATTCTGGTTTCTTGCTCTCCCTAGAGAGCCACTTCAAGTGTAACTGGTCCAAGGGGAATTTCCTTAATGGATTCAGGCCATTTGACTCTGGTATTTCCCCCAGTGGCCTAGATAGATCATGTCGAGGGGCAGAGATCAGAGTCAACCTTCCTTAGGTCCAGCGGGCCACCTTCCCAATCTCCATGCTCAGCCACCCAGCAGAAGCTGAGACGCATTCTCCTTGGTCTCCCGATCTCCTTGACAATAATATCCTCTGTCATCTTCCAAGCTTCCCTGGGGGAGGGTCTGAGACTTGTCAGGAGTAGGCGGGGCTGCTCCAGGGGCCATAAGTTCTGTTGGGCCCTGTCTTGCTCCAACCAAAGCAAGCCAGGGCCTCCCTCTGACATAGTCTTTGCGGGTATGTCTCCTGCTCTGGAACAGTTTCCATCGCCTCCACCCTCTTCCAGCGAGCATGACCCCCTTCCTTCCTTTCCCCCCATATCCTTTAAAACCTCCTGTTATGCCCAACCCTTTCCACAGGGACCAAACAGACCTGGGTTTGAATCTCAACTCCCACTTACTAGTTATGTGGCCATTCACTACTCACTATCTTCAAGCTTGGTTCCCCCATCCCTCACAAATGGGGAGGTATTAACCTCATGCTGTTGTTGCGGATTTAAACAAGATCATATCTATAAAGTTTGTACAGCAGGTAAAGGAACTACTGACCTTGGAACAAAGTTAAGGCTCAATAGTGGCACTGTCTCCGGGCCAATCTTCAATGTTCACTCTGCCCACCAGAATTCATCCTGTGGAAGGCGGGTAAATTGTTATGGGAAGCGCAAGTGCCCCAACTCCCACATGGGGTCCCTGCTCACCTATCATGGCCATGCTGCTCCCCAGGAGCCTGGTAGGAGTCAGGATATAGGGCTCTACAGGTTAGGGCCAAAGGCAAGGCATGTCCTCCTCTGGTAGGCAGGCTCCTCAAACTTGAGGATGGTCACCTGGGGGTTCCCTGTGGACTTTGGCTCACCTGCCCAGCTGCAGGTGAGAAGTGACCTACCCTCCACTGCTCTGTGACAGTTCCTTTAGCAGCACCTGCCCTGGAATGGCCCTGGGAAAGCCACCTGTTCAAGCACTTATAATTTTCTCTGTTCTGGGGGTCTCTCAGGTGAGAGGGCAAGTCCATGGACCCAAAACCCAGAGACACCCCGCGCCCCGCCCAGGTTCAGCACCAGGAAGCTTTCCTGTATCCTCACTTGTATCCCCAGACAAGGACCAAGGGATCTCCCACAGTGGATGCCAGGAAAGAGGAAGGAAGTAGGGAGTTCAGAGAAAGGAAGGGGAGGCCACCCAGATGTGCTTCCGTAGGACACCTCCCTTCCCTCTGCCACTGGCTAACTTTACCCACCAGGACAGCTTCACATTTGTCCAGAAGCCACGTTTGCCTCTGCAGGTGCATTTTCTCCCCTCCTGCCCCAAGTCTCCGCACTGAGCCCTTGACCAGATTCCTCCACAGCCCCACCCTGCTCTGTGTTCGTCTCCTCCCAGGCTGCCCCAGTCATGCTCCAGCTGCTCCCTGAGCCTCATCTCTGGCCCCTGGCAACAAGCCACCCCAGTAACTGGGCTAAGGAGTTCACCTCCCCCGTGGTCAACCCCAGACCCAGCACTCAGGTTGGGGCCAAAAGCAGTGCCAAGAAGGGGACCTCCCTGCAGACAGAGGTCCAGCCTCTCACCCCATGGATCCTGCTGACCCTTGCTTGGTGACCTTTTGCATGCAGACTGACTGGCAAAGAAACAAACAAAAAGCCATCAACAACAAAGGAAGCGTTAAGTCAGCCAAGCCAACTGATTCAGACCAGAAAATCCCCATTACAACTGTTTACTCCAGACTTGCTATGGAGGGGTGGGTTCCAGGCCCCTAGCTCTACAATGGAGACCCCTGGCAGAGCCCTGAACCTTTTATAAACCCTCAGGACTTACAAGTTGAATGAATAAATGAATCTACTTCCGCGTAGAGTTAGGTCCAGATCAAGGGGGGCCAACTGCTCTGGCCAGACTCCTGTTTCTAATTTCAGGACACCTTCCAGTCCCAGCACCTGCCCAGGATCAAGCTGGGGGGAAAAAAATCACAGGCCGAGACTGAGGAAGGATACTGGGGCGGGGCAGAGTCTTTTGGGGTGCTGCGCAGAGACGAACCCTCTTTCCGATACGCGCCCCCATCGCTGCCCGGGGCCTCAGCGCTCAGGCTGGCTTTTCCCCGCCCTCGCAGGGCTGAACCAGGTCCTCCCGGCTCGCAACCCCACCCTCCTGGAACCTGCCTCTCAGGAAGCGGCGGGTGCAGCCAGG
>NW_006779070.1:1078198-1087449 GCF_000442215.2 Lipotes vexillifer | reverse complement strand
GCGGCGGGTGCAGCCAGGCCGGCCGGGAGCGCGCGGGGCTTGGAGAGCCCGGGCCGTGCCGACCCCATGGCCGCGGGCGTGGAGCAGCGGCTGGGCGGCCTCCCCGTCTTCACCCGCGACGACTTCGAGGGCACCTGGCGCCCAGTGGCGAGCGGCGGCTTCAGCCAGGTGTTCCAGGCGCGGCACAAGCGCTGGCGGACCGAGTACGCCATCAAGTGCTCCCGCTGCCTCCAGCCTGACACCATCAGGTACCCGCCTGCCTCCCCCCTCCTTTTGCGGTGGGAAACCCGAGGCCCGGGGAGCTCCCGAGGGAGGGGCGGCCGGGTTGAGGCTGAGGATTGTCCTCTCCACTTTTCTAAACTCTGTTCTGTGGCCTGAGCTTCCCAGGCACAGCCCTGTCTGTTTACCGCTCTGAAATAAACTTGGCTCTGTTTGTGGAATCAAACCTTTGTGTGAAATCCACAGAGGTCAAAGGTGAGCAGGAACTACCCTCCACTTATGCCTTTGTTTCATCCAACCTCCCAAACTGGTCCCGCCTCCTTCTTTCCAGCCTCACCTTCCTTCCAGGTGTCAGCTTGGTGATGACTGCTCTGGATGACCCTCTGCCACCCTCCTACCCACCCCCTAACTCACAGCACAGGCAGGGCTGGGCTTGCTCAGAGCCTGTGGCACTAGGCTCAGTGATGCTGAGTGACCTGGGGGGAATCACAGGTTCCACACCAGGGGCAACTCCTGTCTGGTGTGGTCCCAGCCCAGCCCGGGCAGGCTGATGGGGGCTTGGGGGGTGGGGTGGAGGCTGCCCAGCCTGCTGGCCTGAGAGCCTGTCCAGGCCACTCACTTGCCGGCCCTCACACCGGCACTGCCAGCAGGTCAATCCTGGAATGCTGCTGTCTCCGTCCTTGTTTTTGTCTCTGTCTTCTCCCAGGTCCCATTATACGTACTATGACCGTACTATGACCACTCCCTGGCAGGCCTCCTTTTCCCTCTTACTACCTCTTTCCCATTGCTTCAACCCATCTTTGCTGGTACTGGCTGTGCCCTCGCCCCTCGTGCAGCCATGGAGATTCTTGGATGTGAAGTCTGAGATGATAACCGTGTCCTCCTCCCAAGCCTCCTGGGACATCACCTAGAGCGCCTTGGGGGTGCAGGGAGCAACTCCTATTGGCATTTTTTCTGGTCATTCTCTGTGATCACTATGCAAGCTCCCAAGACACAGCCTCCGGTCCCACACACCCAAGTCCCTTCTCTCACTCCCAGACCCCTGCCTGCTTAATGAATAAGGGCAAAGTGAGATAGCCCCAGACTCACCCACCTTCCTCCCTCAACTTCCTGGCTTGGGAGTAGAGCCAGGTTATTCTAGGATCTATTCAAATCATTTACAGCCTTTGAAGCAAAGAACAACAGGAAACAGATGGCATTGACAAGGCTACTCATGAGACACTGACAGTAACTCCTATCTCAATTCCCTTCCCAATTCCAGGAATCCTTGGGTGGAAAGGACTAAGGGATTTACGGTAATCAATGCCTGCCACGTGTGGAGTGCTATATGAGGAGTTTCATGAGTATGACTTCACTGAATCCTCCTTCCATCATCTCATTCATTTGTCCTCCTGATGAATGTTTATTGCTCACCTACTAGGTGCCAGGCTCTGTGCTGGACCCTGAGATATAATGATGAATGCCACAGATATGGCCCTGGAGATATTCTCCTGGAGTTTGCAGATAGGGGAGAAAAGACATTAATTAGATAACCCCATGTGTAAATGTAAGTGTGCTGCTGTGAGAGGTGCAAGAAAGGAGAGAGTTGTGGTTCCATGAAGGCTTATTATTGGAGTTTGAGATCAGAAAAGGCTTCCTTGAGGAAGTTACACTTGAGCTGAAATATGAAAGATGAGTCTGAGTTAAGTGGGTGAAGAGAGGAAAGCTTTCCATGTTGAGCTTAAGGTGCCTTTAAACAACCAAGAAGAATTGTCAAGTAGACTTCAGAGTAAAGCTCTGAGCTAACAGTATTAAAATTTGTGAATCATTTGTTATAGGTGTATTTGAAGCTAGGACTCACTCATTCTAAGCGCTAAGTGAACAAAACGAAGTCTGTGCCCTTGTGGAGTTTATAATCTAATGAAGGAAGACAGAAAACAAACAAATATTTTTATCTATATCCCTTACAAACCACCTGACACTTTCTTTGATTAAAATACCTTAGGAGCGTTGAGTAGTCTGATCTTCCAAAAAATTTTTTTCATCTTCCAATAAATAGTAATTTGTGGGCTTTTTTGCCCAAAATGTTAAGATTTTATTTACCAAGCTTCTTTGTTGTACAGAAAGTTAAAATGCTGTTACAATCTCAGTGTAAGTGGTAGCCACACTTGGTTGACTTACCAATCGCAGCTCTGACCCTACCGCAAGGGTCTTACATGAAACTCTGACAATGCTTTATAATTTTGTCGTTGCCTATAAATTTGTTATAATGCTTGGTGGTAGATTTCTGAGAGAGACTAAATGGGTGAAGGCAGAATGTCACAGGAACTCTTCTTTGGTTCTTTGCTTGGGTGGGTGTCCTGGGGTTTGTATCACAGCTACCTTAAGAAAAAGCTAGCAACTCCATTTGAGCAGTCCAGCCAATACGGAACTCAAGAACAGATAAAGCAAGGTAGGGTTTTTGTGCAGGTTATTTGGAGTCTTTCCTTCAGCTTTCCTGTTTTCTTCCTCCCCTTCATCCTCCTCATTTTCTTCATCTAATCACCTTCTCCGTCACATCCAAATTCTCCCCTCCTTTCACTCCATGCCCCTCCCCTTCTGCATCTTCCTGTTCACCATCAGGCTCTCCCTTCTCGCTGTTTTTCTCCTCTTCCTGTGTGCGCCTTCTCCTTCATTCTCCTCTTCTGGGGGGATAAGGATTGATGGAGTAGGGTTGCTATTTTCTATAGGCTTGAAATCCTTCCTAAGTAAGTACTATTTGAGAATAGAGATTTGAAGCAAAGAAAGAGCAAATGATGTGGCTCTCTCAGGCTCTCTCAGTGTTCTAGGCAGAGGGACGAGCAAACGCAAAGGTCCTGAGGAGGCAACAAGCTTGACATGGTGGGGCAGGTCATAGAGGGCTTTGTAGGCCATTGTAAGAACTTTAACTTTTATTCTGAATGAGAAGAGAGCCACTGGACAGTCCTGAGCAGAGCAGTGACATGCTCTGACTGACATTTTAAAAGTACCACTCTGGCTGCTGGTGGAGGGGAAGAGAGAGAAGCAAAGGCACCAGTTAGGAGGCTTGGACCGAGATGCCAATGGATAGAGGTGGTCACCAGTGGTCAGATTCTTGCTGTATTTTGAAGGTAGAGCTGACGGAATGTGCTGAGGGGCAGCTTGTGGGAAGGAGAGGGAGAGAGGTGTCCAGGATAAGCAAGATCTTTGAGGGCTAGAGGGATGGAGGCCCCGTTCACTGAGATGGGATAGGCTGAGCGGGGAGCGGGTTTGAGGGAAGAATCAAGAGTTCAGCTTTAGACACGTAAAGTGTCGAATACCCAGTTGGAGATGCTGAGACTGCCTAGAGACAGAGTACGGAATGAGAAGAGGAAAAGAAGAGAGTCTGGGATTGGGTCTAATGATCAGGTAACACAATAGGAGCCTGCAAAGTAGGCACTGACCCTACACTGAGAACGAGAAAATTGCTTGTAGGCTACAGCAACGTGGGGGTCATCGGTGACTAGCAACAGCCTGTCAGGGAGGTATTAAGACCAGAAACCAGATGAAAGGGCATGGGGGGAGATGAAGAAAAGAGAAAGACAGCAGGTGTAGCAAACACTTTCAAGAAATCGGGGTGTCCAGGGGAGTTGTGCAGGTTACTGTTGTTCCCATTTACAGTTAAGACACTGAGGCCCAGAGAGTTTGCTTGTTCAAGGTCATACAGAGAATAAGGTGAAATTGGGATTTGAAAGCAGGGCAATGCGATCCCAGATCCCTTGCTTTTTCCATTTCATGACAGGTGTCTTCTCAGTTCTTGTGACTTCAAAAGTACAGGAGGAGACAGATAAAAAAACAAATATTGCAGAGGTTTGAGGGGAGAGTCCTTGAACAGTAGAGAAGTAAAGACAAGAACAGCAGAAACCAGGACTAGCCAACCTGTCCAGATGCGAGGGAGAGCAGGTGCCTTTTCCTGGAGCAGAGGAGTCTCTGGCTGGCTTCCCAGGGAGGCCCTGTGAGCACATTTCCAGCAGCCTCTGACTGCAGTGCCAGTGCAGCTTTGCAAATACTCTGCTTTTTAAAGATGTCATTTCTCCTTAATCTTCATCCCTGCAATCCCAGAACAATTTATAGCAATTTGCGTATTTGCTGTTTTGTGGCACATACAGTGAAAAGAGTGAAAGGTTTGCAAATGCTTATTTTGTAAGGCTTTCCCATAAGTATTGACTTCTGTTCAGTTCAACAAAGATGCCTTGTGCTGTACGTGGCCATGTGCTGTGGGGAGTACCAAGATGAAAACTTATCCTTCACCTCCAAAGTGGAATCCCATGCAGCCATTACCGAGCTTGCTTTGAGAGAATAACGATGCAGGAAGTGCTCCGCTACACCAACAGGGAAAAGCAGATCGCAAAACAGCCCACGCTATGTGATGGCAAGAGGGAGTGGAGGAGAAAGGAGTGACAGGGAGGGAGAAAAGGAGAGAGGTTCCTTGAAATGTACAGTAAAAGGATATGCTAAATTATTAACAGAGGCCAACTCTGGAGGGTTGGGTTACTGATGATTTAATTATTATTACTATTATTATTATTATTTTTTGGCTGTGCCATGAGGCTTGCAGGATCTTAGTTCCCTGACTAGGGGTTGAACCCAGGCCCCACAGTGAAAGCACTGAGTCCTAACCACTGGACCGCCAGGGAATTCCCTAATTTTCTTTCCTATTCCCTAGATGTTCTACAAGGTATATATATATTACTTTCACCATCAAAAAGGCAATAAATGATATATTTTTTCAATATTTTTTATTGAGATATAGTTGATGTACAATGTTGTGTTAATTTCTGCTGTACAGCAAAGTGATTCAGTTATACATATATATATATACATATATATATACATTTTTTAAAATATTCTTTTCCATTATGGTTTATCATAGGATATTGAATATGGTTCTCTGTGCTATACAGTAGGATCTTGTTGTTTATCTGTTCTGTATATAAAAGCTTACATCTGCTAACCCCACCTCCCACTCCATCCCTCCCCCAACTCCCTGCCCCTTGGCAATCGCCAGTCTGTTCTCTGTGTCTTTGATTCTGTTTCATAGATAGGTTCATTTGTGTCATATTTTAGATTCCACATATAAATGATATCATATGGTATTTGTCTTTCTCTTTCTGACTTACTTCATTTAGTGTGATAATCTCTAGTTGTATCCATGTTGCTACACATGTGGCATTATTTCATTTTTTATGGCTGAGTAGTATTCCATTGCATATATGTTCCATATCTTCTTTATCCACTCATCTGTCGACGGGCATTTAGGTGGTTTCCATGTCTTGGCTATTGTGAATAGTGCTTCTATGAACATAGGGGTACATGTATCTTTTTGAGTTACAGTTTTTTCTGGATATATGCCGAGGAGTGGGATTGCTGGATCACACGGTAGCTCTATTTTTAGTTTTCTGTTTTCCATAGTGGCTGCACCAATTTACATTCCCACAAAAAGTGTAAGAGAGTTCCCTTTTTTCCACATCCTCTCCAGGATTTGTTATTTGTAGACTTTTTAATGATGGCCATTCTGACCATTGTGAGGTGGTTCCTCAATAAATCATATTTTAAAAGAAGCAGGAGGCATAATTTTGGTCCTCCACGGGCTTGCGATCTCCTAGGGGAGGTAGACATATAGAAGTGGCCAGAATAAACGGCAGGCTTTTTGTGGCCGCCTCTGTAGAATGGGCTGGCTCCTAAATTTGCAGACCCCTTTACTTCCTGTCTTGTTGCATCTGCACCCTAATCTACGCATCCACTGGGCATCCCCTCATGTCTCTCTTTCCCCCTCCATTATCTTGCAAGCTCCCAAGGCATCTCTGGGTCTGCACAGCCTGGTATCAAGTCTAGTTTGTGTGTCCTGCTAGTTGCTCTTGTAATTAAAGGGTCAGCTCCTTCCATCTCTCGCTCCTGCCCCTCCATAGCTCTGATGTGAATTGCCTCGTTGAAGAAGCAACCAAAGTAGAGAAGATCAAGTTTCAGCACATCGTGTCCATCTACGGGGTTTGCGAGCAGCCCCTGGGTATTGTGATGGAGTTCATGGCCAACGGCTCCCTGGAGAAGATGCTGCCCACCCACAGCCTCTGCTGGCAGCTCAAGTTCCGCATCATCCATGAGACCGGCTTGGCCATGAACTTCCTCCACAGCATTAACCCACCACTTCTCCACCTGGACCTCAAGCCAGGCAACATCCTCCTGGACAGTCACATGCATGTCAAGGTAAGGACCCTAGTGAACCCCTCTGCACCCTTTCACTCCAGAGCCTTCTCCAGATGAACAGGATTATTTACTGCCTGACTGGCCTGTCAAGAGTTTTGGTTGTTGTTGTTTTTAATATTTATTTATTTGGCTGCAACAGATCTTTGTTGCGGCACGTGGGATCTTTAGTTGCGGCATGCGGGATCTTTAGTTGCGGCATGCGGGAGCTTTTTAGTTGCAGCATGCATGTGGGATCTAGTTCCCTGACCAGGGATCGAACCCGGGCTCCCCGTGTTGGGAGTGTGGAGTCTTAGCCACTGGACCACCAGGGAAGTCCCCTGTCAAGAGTTTTAAGCAGCTCCCTTCATGGACAAATACCGAAGGCAGGGATCACACCTAAAACAGATAGATGCACAATGAAATTTGGTGCATGAAACTGGGTATCAGGATGTCTGCAAAACCCCTCTTTGAGTGCCATTTCTAATGTGGGTAGAATAATCTCTATCCCATTCTTTGCTTCAAGTGAGAATGTGTGTAAATGAGATGTTCTTAAGAAAGGTCATGATGGCCATTTTTTCAGTTCCTAAAACATGCCCCATTTTCATTTCTGCCCCAGGACCTTTGCACATGCTGTTTCCACTGCCAGGAACAGTGTTCCCCCACTCCCTCTTTATCCAGCAAAGGCCTACACATCTTTCAGGTCTCAGCTTAAACAGCACCTCCTCGGAGGTTTTCCCTGATCCACCCCCATGGGCCCCTGTTATATACCCTCACTGTACCTCTCTTTTTATACTGCTAACCCCAATTGTAAGTATATAGTCATTTGTGAAACTATTTCATTAGCGACTATACCCCCTATTTGAATAAGCACTTAGGAGAGTAATGGGTGCGAGGGTTTCGTCATTCTTATCTGCTGCCTGATCCTCAGTATCCAGCCTAGTTGGCACTCAGTGAATTGTCAGTTTATTGATGTATGAATGAATCAATGGATGGAAGCAAAGTCAGAGATAAATATACATGGTGTCAATGCTTCAGGGCCTGTGAAAGTGGGATGAATAGAAGCTCACCAAAGACGCCACTTTATCCACAGTCCCTTTGGGTAATGGCCACACCTTCCAAGTACTTACCATGTGCCAGGCACTGTTCTAAGTGCCTTTTGCATATTTCCTTATTTAATGCTCATGATAGCGCTGTGAGTTAAGTACTTATCTTGTTTCCCTTTTATAGCTGAGTAAATGGAGGTTCTGAGAAAATAAGTAACTTGTTCAAGGTCATCCTGTGGTACATGGCAGTGCTGGGAGAGAGCTTATGGTCTCAGCGGCAACACTACACTGGAAGTGAAGATAGTGGGAGGGATGAGAAACTCAGGCAGTTTTCTAGAGGCAAGACTGTATTACCCCCCATCCCCATCCGGGCTTCCTCCCAGGTTTCAGACTTCAGCCTGTCCAAGTGGATGGAACAGTCGGCCCGGATGCAGTACATCAAGAGGTCAGCTCTGCAGGGCACCCTCAGCTACATCCCCCCTGAGATGTTCCTGGAGAGCAACAAGGGCCCAGGTCCCAAATACGATGTGTACAGGTGAGATGGAGGCTGAGCTCCAGGCCACATACCCAGGGCGTAGCTTGTTGTCAACGCCCTGCCTGGACCCCAAGGCCCAAAGGGCAGGGCAGGACAAGGATGAGGTCTGGCCCCTCCCTGCCCACATGGGAGGAGGAGGGATGTGGGGGGATTCTGGCTGGAGAGGCATTGCCTGGGTTTGTGTGGTCCATGGGGCCCCCCTGCTGGATATCCGAGAACGCCACTCAGGGGGCACTTTCCCCTGTCTGCAGCTTCGGGATTGTCATCTGGGAGATCCTCACTCAGAAGAAACCGTATTCAGGTAGCACGCGACAGTGGCACCGTCAGATGGGGTCCCGGAAGGGACTGGGAGGCTGGGCGTTCGTGGGGGCAGGGGCAGGCGGCAGGTTTTTCTTGGGGACCGTATTGCTCTTTAAGGGTTCCTGTCCTCTCACCCTCCTTCCTTCCTCCCCCTACTTTCTAGAGCTCACGTGACGGTGAAAGAAAGGGCAACCCTCAGCCCAGGCCATACTCTCTGCCTCTAGTTCCTTTGCTTCAAAGTGTTCTTTCCTGTCTCTCTCACCCCCAACCCTGCCACCCAGGTGTCAGGTAAATAGATTGTCAGGGAATTTGGATAATCCAGCAAAGTTCAAAATCAGAGCCTGTAACTAGGCCTGCTGGTCAGTCCTGCCATCTTTGGACAGCAAAAGCCCGCAGTGAGGGGCCATGGCCGATCTTGGTCTGGGAGGGGTTGGAGCTGGACCAGAGACCCAGCTGCTCAAATCTGAGCCTCAAGTCAGCCTGCAATCTAGTTATTAACTCACTGTGCATTTATGGGGCCCCTGCTATGTGCGCCACCCTGTCGGGATCCTCAGAGCCCCCATCCCCTGCCCAGCCCCTCTGGCCCTGCCTCAGTACCCACACAGCCTGGGCCCCCTCTCACAGGCTTCAACATGATGACCATTATGGTGCGAGTGGCCGCAGGCCTGCGGCCCTCCCTGCAGCCTGTCTCCGATGAGTGGCCGGCTGAAGCCCAGCAGATGGTGGACCTGATGAGGCGCTGTTGGGACCAGGACCCCAAGAAGAGGCCCTGCTTTCCAGGTTCTCAATCAGCCTAATGTACACAGGGATGAGGGAGATGGGTGGGGCTGCGGGGCCCACGGGCCAAGAGTGGTGGTTGAAGCCCCGGGCCACTCCTGAGAGCTCTGCAGGGAGGGCCCTGCGTGGCACTAGGGCAGACTCTGCACCACAGTGCGGTGTTGGCAGGGGGTGGGAGG
>NW_006779070.1:1066104-1077928 GCF_000442215.2 Lipotes vexillifer | reverse complement strand
GGGGTTGGATGGCAGAGGGCCAGTGGCAGCGGAGGACTGCGGTCTGGTCTCTTTGGGTTAATGTGTAACCCTATGGGAGGTAGAATAGAAAACCTTCATTGCTGGAAGCCATCTGGGCCCGGCTCTGTTGCTTCTGAGGCTCCAGTTAGCCTGTGTCCGCTCAGGCTGCAGTGTCCTCATTTGTAAAATGTTCCCAGACCATGAGATCACAGGCATGATGGATCTTGCGGTCATCCACTCCTTTAGGAACTATGCAAATGTATGCATGTGTGTAAGCATGAGCATCTTAGTGATCGCCTAGTCCTGCCCCCTTGCTTTAATGGAACAGGTCTGACCCTCCAAAAGGGCCAGGGACTTGCCAAAAGTGGCCCCACTGAGCCAAGGCGGGACCCTAGCTTGCCTGCCTTCCGGTGCGCATGTGTGGATGCCCCTGAGCCCAAGGGTGGGTTTTGGGAGGGGGGACATGGGACATATTAGGGTATTTAAAATGGGGAAGAACTGCAGGCCGGGCTGTCACTTTCTTTTGCTTTTTTTGGAGCAGACATCACAGTAGAGACAGACATGCTGCTGTCCCTGCTCCAGAGTCCTATGGCTGACCCAGAGAGCGAGGCCCTGGCCAGGAAGGTGTCCTGCACAGCGCGTCTGCGCCGGCCCCGGGAGGTGAGTGCGTGTGGGGCGGGCCTGGTCTCCGGCAGGCACTGAGGATGCGCGCACAGGTCCCTCCTCACGTGGCTGCCTGGCTGAGGGGCAGGATGGGACCGGAGCCAGTGCACGCTCTGCTGGCCAAGCCAGGCAGCCACTCGGGGACACCTTTTCTTAACTTGCTCGAAGATGCTCTAAGGGCTGGTGGTAGCCGTGGCTCAGAGCCTCTGAGAAGGACGTGCCATCCCTCACATGTGTAACGTTAAACAGAGCCTGTCCTGCAGAGGGAGACCTCGGCTCTCCCAGGCTCTCACACCCTACGGGTCAGCGTCATCCCGGCTCTGCTGTCCTTTCCCTCACCTGGGAACCAGCTGTGGGCTTCTGTGGGGCTCCTGGCTGAACCCACAGGGCCGCCCTACCTTCCCTGTGGCCCAAGGGGAAGTCAAGGCCCTGGGCCACCTCTTTCTGGCAGGGCCTCCTCTGCTCGGGGATTTCCCCTAGACACAGCTGGTGGCAGGGATGAGACAGGAGGGGGTGGAATGTGAGTCCTGACAGGTGAAGGGAGGAATGGGGGCCAGCATAGGCCAGAACTGCCCCGATCATCTGATCCGCCCCGTGTCTTCTGGTTCCCCCTCCCCAGCTCAGTGAGGACATCAGCCAGGAGCTAACAGACAGCGGTGAGTCCAGAGTGCGCAGCAGGAACCAGAGAACCCACAGCAGAGGAGAAAGTGAACTCAAACCCTATCCTGTCCCCATCCTCCCTGGCCCACCCTCCCCCCGCAAGGCCTGCCACAGTTCAGGAGTCCGTGTTCCCTTTCCTGGCACCCGGCCCTGTGCTCCAGAAATGCACATGACCCCGGGGGCCTGGCTCTGCTTCCCCTTCAAGGCTGTGTCCTTTTGAGGCCGGACGCCTCCCTTCCTGGCCGGGGAGGAGCACTGGTTTTCAGTTCCGGCTGCATATTAGAAGGACTTGCGGAATGAAAAATTATACGATGCCTGAGCCACCCGAGAATAATTTAATCAGAATCTCTGGGGGTTTGGGCTGAGCAGTGATTTTCATTTGTTTGTTTTTTGTGTTTTGGAAATTGTTGCTTTTAATTCTAATACACCACTGGGTAGAGCAGGAGGAAGTGGGTCCTTAATGGCTCAGGAGGAGTTCAGATCTCAGAGCTCAGCTGCAAATTTATCTCCAATTTGCATCTATTTACTTTGTGCCAAGCGCTGCTGGGGGAGTTCTTACCTACATGATATGATTTGTCCTCCCAGTGGTAGCATGAGGTTGGGCATTGTTCGTGTCCCCTTAACGGATCAGGAGCTGGAAACTCAAAGAGGCAGAGAGCACGTGATGCCAAGAGGTAGAGTCAGGATTTGCACCCCGGCCTCTTTCTGCCTCATCCTTACGGGAAGAACTGCCAGAGTCAGTTCTCTAGGGCAGTGGAGCCCGCATAGAGATCCGGGATGCCGGGAAAGACGCTGCCCTCACTCCTATGTCTTCGTTCCTGGCTGGTACTTCCAGGAGGCAGGGGGATGGCCGAGATGACCTCTGGACAGGTCAGAGGTCCTCTTCTCAATCTCACCTTCCTCCCAGGAGACTCAGGAGACTACTTGAAGCGGGTCCTGCCTTTCTCAGACAGCGAGAGCCTGGTCCTGAGCGATGAGCAGCTGCGCATCCGTGAGAACAAGGACACTGCCCTCCACTTCCTGGTGGCTCAGGGCCGCCTGGAGCGGGTGAGGCTTCTGCTGGCCCAGGAGGTCGACGTGGACTGCCAGGCAGCCTGCGGCTACACTCCCCTCCTCGTCGCCACCCAGGACCAGCACCCCGGCCTCTGTGCCCTGCTCCTGAAGCATGGTGCCGACGCCAACCTGGTGGATGAGGACGGCTGGGCCCCGCTGCACTTCGCAGCCCAGAATGGGGACGACCGCACTGCCCGCCTCCTCCTGGACCACGGGGCCCGTGTGGATGCCCAGGAGCATGGGGGGTGGACCCCGCTCCACCTGGCTGTACAGAACAACTTTGAGAATGTGGCACGGCTTCTGGTCTCCCGTCAAGCTGACCCCAACCTGCAGGAGACTGAGGGCAAGACCCCCCTCCACGTGGCCGCCTACTTTGGCCATGTCAGCCTGGTCAAGCTGCTAACAGCCCAGGGGGCCAAGTTGGATGCTCGGCAGAGAAACCTGAGGACACCACTGCACCTGGCGGTGGAGCGAGGCAAAGTGAGGGCCATCCAACACCTCTTAAAGAGTGGGGCGGCCACTGATGCCCTTGACCAGAGAGGCTACAGCCCACTGCACATCGCCACTGCCAGGGGCAAGTGCCTTATTGGCAAGATGCTGCTCAGGTACGGCGCCAACCTCGAGCTGCCGACCCACCAGGGCTGGACGCCCCTGCATCTAGCAGCCTACAAGGGCCACCTGGAGATCATCCACCTGCTGGCTGAGAGCCGCGCAGACGTGGGGGCTCCCGGAGGCATGAACTGGACCCCCCTGCACCTGGCTGCCCGTCATGGGGCAGAGGTGGTGGTGTCCACACTGCTGCAGTGTGGGGCTAACCCCAATGCTCCCGAGCAGTCAGGCTGGACGCCCCTCCACCTGGCAGTCCAGAGGGGGGCCTTCTTGAGCGTCATCAACCTCCTGGAGCACCATGCAGATGTCCATGCCCGCAACAAGGTGGGCTGGACGCCTGCCCACCTGGCCGCCCTCAAGGGCAACATGGCCATCCTCAGAGTGCTGGTCAAGGCCGGTGCCCAGCTGGACACTCAGGACGGGGTAGGCTGCACACCCCTGCAGCTGACCCTATGGAGCTAAAAGCAGGGCATTGTCGCCTTCCTAGAGGGCAAGGAGCCCTCACTGGCCATTCTGGCTGGGGCTGAGCCTGGAGCCCAGACGGAAGTTTAGACAACCTGCAGTCTCCTTACCTGTAAGGAAGAGAGGTTGGTGGAAGTGAAGCTGGGCTTCTGGCAGGGCCCCTTCCTTGTCCTTGCCAGCTGCCCCTTAGACCTTGAGAGGAGACGGGAACCTGGTCCCCTGGGTGGTGGAGGCATGGGGAGAGGAACACTGAGGTTGTAGCTGGGGAAGGGGCCCTCCGCTCAGAGATCTCCTTTCAGCCCTTCCTCCACGTGTGTCTCTAGCCAACTCTCAGCCTCTTCCTCCTGTACCTGGACTCAAGCCCCCGAAGTGAGTTCCCTCTTTATTCCCAAGGTTCCTGCCACCTTTAACCACTTGCCCCAGAGTCCACAGGGGCCCTTGCATCCTAGAACTCTCTCTGAAGAAGGAGGGGGGCATAGAGGAGAGGGAAGTGTCCCCTCCCAGCTCACGTCTGTGTGACTTGGCCCCTTTCTTCGGGCCCGGTCAGGACAACCAGACACCCGTGCTTTGTGCAAGAGCAGGAGCTGAAAGTTCGGGGGAATTTTCCACTTCCAGTTGAAAGCCCCAGCCAAGAGCCTATTGCTGCACCGACCACCTTCCTGGCGGCTCTGGTCCCAGGGCCCAGGTCTGCTGTACAATCTCTTGCGGGGAAGGAAGGGTCTGCTCCAACCGCGCACGAGTGATCCTACATGGAACGCTTGGTCCCTGGTCCCCCTGCCTCACCCTTCACCCTTTGCTGTGTCCAGTTATATGGCCGGTTTCAAATCTGACTACCATAAAGCTGTGGATCTGAGTCCCCGCCTTAGAGGTGGACTGACCCGTGGCGCCAGTCTGGCTATGGGGGCTGGTCTGGCGTATACGTGTGCACGTGTGCGGTGTGGTGTGTATATGATGGTGTGTGAGTTTCCGCTGGGGAGGAGGCGGGGGCAGACGTGGGGAGGTGGGCGGTGGTGATGTCACCTGGAGGGGAGGTGTCTGGGCTTGGTGTGGAGCTTGCCGGGCAGGGACTTCCTCCTTGGCAGCGGCTCAGGGAGCTCTGTCCTGCTCCCATCAGCTGGCCTGGCCTGGTCTGCGAGTTGCAGGGCAGGTTGGGGCAGGCCTGGGATTGCTCAGACCAGGCTTGTGTGACCAGTCCTGGGCTCAGCGGCCAGCAGCTTCTCCTTCCTCTCTGGCTGTGCCGGGGCTGGCCCACCGTTGGGAGGGGCCAGGGCGGGACTGCAGGTGGGAGCAGGGCAGGTGCCCTAGGGGCCCTCTCCGGCTCCTGTCTCCCTCTTCACACTGCTGGAGCAGCCCCTCCAACTCAAGGATGTCGTGTAATTGTCAGAGAAGAGGAATCTTCTGCCCCAGCCACTGGCCAGCTCCAACCCCAGCCAACCCGCAGGCTTGCCTTTGAGTGTCACCCTCATGGGCTGAGTGCAGGGCCACCAGTCACCAGCGTCACGTAGGCGTGGGGTAAGAGAGGCGGAGCAGAAGACACCTGTCGCCCCACGGACATGCTGAGTGCAAGAGTCCGTTCTAGTAGAGCTGGTGGCACAGGTCTCCCATCTTGTGGTCTCCGGGCTGTGGTGTCAGCCTCATGGACACTTCACTCCACCAAGCCACGGACTACAGCCACCACAGAGAGTCCTGAGAGCTGCTTTGAATGGGGTTGGGCCCTAGAACAAAGGCTATAAATGAAGCCTGCACATTAGGATCTCCTGGGTGAGGTGTGGCAGGGTGGGGAGGAATGGAAGAGTTTTTAAAGTACCCGGCTCTACCCTTGACCGGTTAAACCAGAATCTCCAAGGCAGGATCCTGGTATTAGCTGGAGAGCAGCCAGGGCTGAGGACCACCACCAGGGGGCGTCCCGTGGTTTCTTGCTGGGCCCTTCTTAGCATCGCCATGAAGACAGTCACCGGCCGGCAGCCTGGGTGGTGGTCTTTTCCCCTCCTGGTTGGATGAGTGGAGACTCCTGAGGGCCGGGGCAAGGCCCACTCAGCGGACTGCTTCATGCCCCTGCTCCCTGCTAGCTGCCTGGCCCATTCTCCTCGTTCTCCCTGAGACTAAGCCTTGGGCAAAACTTGTAGTTAAACGTGCCCCTGGGAGTTCTGTCTTTCCTAGAACGGCTGGGGCAGGAAAAGGAAAGGCAGAGGGCACAGCGCTCGTTGCCTCTCACACCCTGAGGTCTGAGTCTAGCTCCAAGGGGAGGATTCTGCACGAGCCAGAGAAGGGGCGTGGGGCTGCATGTTCAAAGCCAGGCGAGCTCAGAACAACTCCTGCGAATGTCGGGAGTGAACCACGGAAGGACAATGGTGTCTGGCTTATCCTGGTGGGAAGAGTTTGAGGGAAGACTTTGAAGAATGCAGTTAGAAAAAGTAAATGATTCTTTTTTTCTTGCACCTGTGGTCCTATAAATGGCAGAGGTCACATGTAGATGCACATGGGACCATGCCTAGGATTCATTTCAGCTCTGATGATCCCAGGGTCTAAGCAGAGATCCTCAGACCCCTGCTTTCTCTACTCCCTTCCTCCAAGAGGTAACTGAGGTCACAATTTCAGGCCAGCTCCAGCCAACACAGCGCTATCATTGCTTTTTATCACCACCATCTCCCTTCCCAAGCCACCCCTAGCCAGACACAGACACTACAGACACACACAGCATCTACCCTGAGTCCCATTTCAACAGAGCTGCCTTCTAGAGGTTTCCTAGGGATGTTTAGAATTGGATTTTAGTAAGGCCTTTGCAACTGCCAACGAGAGGATCTCGGTTGAATTTCAAACCTGTTTAGGGGAGATTGGGGTAGACGAGGATGGAAACCCCTAATTTCCTACTGGACGTTTCCACGTGAAGCTCCTATAGACCCTTAAACTCAGTGCCTCAAACAGAACCTCCCCGTCCCCTCCCAAGCCTGCTCCTGGTTCTTAGCTGAGGGGACTCCTAACCCAGGAGTCTTTCTGGACCAGCACTGCCCAATGGAACTTTCTGGGAGGACGGAAACCTTCCACATCTGCCATTAATTCCATGTGCTGCTGAGCACTTCAAATGTGACTAGTGCAACTGAGGGACCCTTTTTTTTGCGGTACGCGGGCCTCTCACTGTTGTGGCCTCTCCCGTTGGGGAACACAGGCTCCGGATGCGCAGGCTCAGCAGCCACGGCTCACAGGCCTAGCCGCTCCGCGGCCTGTGGGATCTTCCCGGACCGGGGCACGAACCCGTGTCCCCTGCATCGGCAGGCGGACTCCCAACCACTGCGCCACCAGGAAAGCCCGAGGGACCCAATTTTTAATTTCAACAAGTTAAATTTAAGTAGCTACAGGTGGCTGGTGAACAGACAGTGCAGTCTACACCCTTCCTCTCCATCTACCCCCTTCCTCTCCATCTACCCCCCATCCAGTCAGTCACCCAGCTGAGTGGGGTTCATCAGGAAGGGCTTTCCGGAAGCTGCAGTGTTAGAGGAGGACAAGGGCATAGCAGACGAGGGGCAAGGCCCGGACTAGGCGGGAGAGGCCGGGGCACAGGAGACTGGGGAACGTGAAAGAGCAAGCAAGCTGTTTGTGGGTACAGACAGCACAGCGGAAGGGCGGGGGCGGGCGGGTGTTCATTAGGAGACCGTGACGCCATTCATGATTCCAGAGCTTGGATCAACATGAGGGTCACTTGTGAGCTCCGAGCAGAGGGAGGTGCCATTGGAATGAACCGCGTATCCCAAAGACCCCTCAGCCATGTGTAGGGTAAGGAAACAGGTGGTGGAGGAAGGGCTCCTGCCTGCGAAGGGCCTTGTAGTCTGGCAGAGCTGGGGTGAGGTCTTTACCTAGACTCTGAGCTCCGCCTCTCTCTTTGTAACGCGTATCGTTGAGGGGATGAAATTAGATCATGCGCATCCCCGGCTGGCACTGGGACTCCCTTTACTTTGCTTCTCTTCCATTGTTCTGGTTCTGTCCTTTCTCACCATTATCCTGTCCACCCACTCACTCACCCTTTATCTAGACAGGAGACTTCTTCCCCGTTCTCAACGCTGCTGCTTAAGCCAATCCATCCCTTCCCAAGGAGGGCCCTGGGAGACGGCACCACCTATCTGGCTGTCCCCAGAGATGCAACGGCCCTGTTTGTTCTGCCTGGGAGGACTTTTGTGCTGGGAGGAGCCGTCCCTCAGGGGGCTTCTCCTGGTTGTGAGGCCAGGAGACCAGAAGGGACAGGGAGGTTGGCAAGCTGTATCAACAGGAGTTAAAGTGCAGCACGGAAGTCCAAAGAGGCTTCTGTGATGTCTCAGAAGGCAGGCCGGCTCTGGGAACCAGTGGTGTCTGCCCCCGAGTCCCGACACCCGTGTAACCTCACACTGCAGTCACCAAGGGTTCCCCCAGGGATCAGCGGAAAATGCCTTGGACTGAAAAGGCACCCTAGAAGCATCAAGGAAATGAGGGGACTGAGAGACTCTGTCCCTCAGAAGCCGACCTGGGGGGTGGAGCTCCTGGAAAGAATGACAGAGGCTGGCGGAAGAGGAGGCGGGTCTCCAGGTCTGTGGCCGGGAGTGGAGGAGGGGGCAGCCAGCAGGCAGAGCACCAGAGGGGCCCCAGGGCTCCCTGAACACGCGGAGGGCAGCCCTGGTCCTCTGTTCGAGACCATTCCTTCCCTCCCTGCCCCCACCAGCGCCCATAGAACACAACTTCCGCCGTGTTCGGGCCTCCAGCAGGGGCTCCAGCGCCCCCAGGCCGGAGTTCCTCTGGTCCTACAGCTGGTCCTGCCACCCTGCTCACAAGCACAGGCCCCCTCCCCCCGCCCCCTGCCCCGCGCTGTGCTACTGGGTCAGGGTCCTGCCTATTCTTCAAGACCCAACTTGCCTGTCCCTGCGTGTGAAGCCTTCTCTGACTGCCCAGCTGGAGATGGTCACTCTGTCCCAGTACCCCCTGCGGTGAGGTTCCTGCCAGGGTGTGAGCGCGTCAGTCACTGCATCGGCTTCTTTCCACATTAGACCCGGTCCTCCCTCTGCCCTCCGTCTGTACCTGCTGGATAGGATACAGGCAGCAGGGTTGTTACTGTAACTTAAGGGAGAGAGGTAGCTGCCAGTCTGGGCTGAGACGAGGAGGGAAGCTGTTGAGGGCTGGGTAGCGGAAAGGCTCTGAAGCTGGGCCGGCCGCTAGCGTGTGACCCTCGGCTGCTAAAACTTCCTTAGACTTGGCTGCATCACCTAACGGAGATAATGCTTATCTCATTGGCTTGCGGTAATGATCGACCCGGATGCCCTGTGGTCAGAGGGCAAAGCTGTTAGTAAGCACTCAACATAGTATCTTCTTGCAGTGTCTCCCTAGTCAGAGGAATTTTTCTCTTGGAAGGGGGCACAGACAACCTAGCCGTCTGCAGCCTTTTGGCGAGGAGGCTCTTGGAAGCGGCTGCCTATTTTTCTTTGCCAGCCTGTTCAGGGGAGGAAGGGCCAGCTCTTCCTCAGTGCCTTGGTGTGGACTGAGACTCTGAGACCTCTTGGGACACACCTGAGGTACTGCCAGGTCAGCTGTAGGGCAGGGCAAGGCCCACCAGTGGGTCATGCCGACTGACACACAGCTGAGAGGCCCCAGGAGCCAGACAGGGGGTTCAATGTCAGCAAAGCAAGGTGGCCATGTCTACATCTACCAGGAGAGGGTAGGGTCCAGGGCTGATGTTCCGATGGGCAGAGGCAGCGAGAGGGCTCAGCCTGCACAGAGAGGACAAATGGATGAAGACAGCAGCTGCACAGTGGGTAGGGTATAGGGTGGGGAGAAGAGGTCTGTACATGAGGCTGAGAAGGGCCGGGTCAGGTCCCTGCTGCGGGGAGAACTAGACCACAGAACACGCCTCCTCCAGGCAATTTCCTCTCTCTCTTGCCCGCTCCATCTTTTCCCTGCCCCGGATGCAGCACAGAGCCTGGCCTCCACGGACTACTCTCATGGGGCCAACAGGACAGTGTTTGGAGTGGGGCCTGGTCAGGAAAACCCAGAAGTTGTGCATGCTGTAGCTTTGTTCCTACAAACTCCCCTGCCTCTCCCACGTCCCAGGTGGTACCACCTCTGTCCCCCGCCCTGCTTCATCTGCAACATCTGACTCCCACTGCCCATGAGGTTCCGGGGAGGCTGCCTCCCTCTCTCCAGCCTCACATACACACCTCCAGGTCTCAGGACAGAGCCAGGGTGAAAACTGGAGAAAGTGCAGGCAAGTGTGGTGGTCACACAGCATTTCCAGCGGACTCGGAGCCGCATGGCTCCAACCAAGTAAAAGGCCTTTCCAGATGCCCTCCAGGCCAAGGGTTCTGCCCAGCAGCTTTCACCCTGCTTTATTTGCCAAGTAGCAAAGGTGGGATGGGAGAGGGAATGGGAAGCTGTTCCTACCCGCTACCTCCTTCTCCCTGCCCCCGATCACCCCCACAAAGCCACAGTGGATCTCCCTCTGCAAAGATGGTCTGCTCTCTTCCTGCCAGCTTCCTGCTTCCCTGGATCCCCCAGAAGCAGAGCCAGGGGCACCTGGTTGGCGGGAGAGGAACTTCGGGCGCATGGGTGCCCAGAGTCTGGCCTCCCACTTCCGAAACCCCCACTACTGAAAGCTGCTCCCCCTAACCTGCGCCCCTCCCAGCCCAGCACCTACTCATTTACTCTTGCAGCCCCAATGGTCATCAGGCTGTTCTTAGTCACCCCAAGGGCCGCATCCTAAAAGTCTGGTCCCAAATGGTTTTTCTTTTTCTCTCTCCTTAAAAAAATTTTTTTTCTGACTATAGTAGCGTCTGGCAACTTCACCTGGGGCCGGTCAGGGAAAGGGCAGGATGAATAATAAAAGATGCGAAGTTGAAAGGCCTGGGCAACCACCTTCCCTGTATGAAAGGCTTCTCCTACCCCGGGGGTTATGAGCACAGGACAGCACTTGGAGCGAGGCCCATGCAGCACAGATGGTTGCCAATGCTACGGACACAGCCTGGGTCCTGGGGCCAGGGAGGGCAGAGAGGCAGTGGGACACCGGGCCTGGCCACACATCCCCGGGACAGGGGTGGTGTGGGAAGAGATCCCCAGATAGGTGAGCACACTAGAAAGGCCCCCAAGGTGTGCCAGTCCTCAAAGTCCCTGTGTGCAGGCAACTGACTGCCCTGTTCTGAGCCCACCAGGGAGCAGGCTATGCGCTTGCTTCTTTGGGGGGCCTCCTGCCCCGCCATTATGGAAGTCCCCTACCATCACACTTCTTGCCCTCACCAGGTCCCTACCTACTTGTTCCGGGCCAAGGCATGCCGGGGCTGCTGTCTCCCACTCAGCCTCATCATCTACGTAAAGAGCGCCCTGGGGCGGGGCAGCGTGTGCTGTGGCAGTGGTCGCCACACCCAGCCGGGGCTCCACCAGGAGCTTTTACCACTGTCGTGTGATTGTGGGTAACGCCTGGCGTCCACTGGATTGTGAACCTGCAAAGGCAGGGATGTTGACCTCCTTTTCCACTGTTCATTCCCGGCACCTCGCTCAGGGTCTGGAGCACGATAAACAGTTGCTCAAGAAATATTCACCGAGTGAGATGGATGGATGAGGCGATGCAGTTTATCCTGCGCTACTGCCTTCTCAATTCCCAGGACACCTCCCCAGCCCATCGCCACCTGGGACTTCTCCAGAACCCACTAGGGGACGAATAAGGGCCTGAAGTTTGAAGACTTGCAGTCACAAACGGACATCTGAGCGGATGATGCAAAGTGCTCCACTGTGCCTGACCAGGAAGGCTCACGCCTTAAGTGGTGCTTCCTTGCTATGCTCTGGGAGAGGGGGCTGGGGGGTGCAGACTCCCCCTTCTGTAAAGGCAGATCAGTGATCCTTTGATTAAAAGGCATTCTACAGACAAAGACAAGCACAGAGGCAGAAGCACAGGGACAGGCAGTGAGGAGAGAAAAATCGGAGCTGCAGCCTGCCCAGCCGCTGGCTTGCTACTGCCCTCGCTGTCAGGGCCTCTTGCGAGACAGCCAGAGCCTGGGGCGCCCCCTTCTACCTTGGCGTTTCTGGGTCGCGCACCATCCCTCTGCCCCTGAAGCACCGAGAGGGGAGAGGGGGGAGCCCAGCCCTCCCCCTGCCCACTCCAGCTGTCAATCTGCTGTCTGGAAGAAAGACTTGAAGCTTCATGACAGCTGTGGGCAACTTTGCCTGCCCCGCCTCCCGCCCCTGCCTGCCCTCTTCCCCTCTGCTCCCTGTCAGTGCTCTTCCCAAACTGCTTTCAGGCTGCCTTCCCTCCTCCCTCCCTCCTTCCCTCCCTCCCTCCCTCCCTCCCTCTTTCCTTCCTTCCTTCCTTCCTCCCTCCTTCCCTCCCTCCCTCCTTCCTTCCTTCCTTCCTTCCTTCCTCCCTTCCTTCCTT
>NW_006779070.1:1040738-1065980 GCF_000442215.2 Lipotes vexillifer | reverse complement strand
CCCTCCCTCCCTCCCTCCTTCTCTTCTCTCTCCATCCTTTCGTCATGTCTTACAACTCCCACAGCTAATAAACCTATGTGACCTCCTGAGATTTCTAATGATAAGATGAGCTTTTAAGCTCCCATCCAGGTCAAGATAATTCATAGACTGTGTGTATGTGTGTGTGTGTGTGTGTGTGTGTGTGTGTGTGTGCGCACGCGTGCGTGTGTGCACGCGCGCACACGTATGCCTTGGCTGTGGGGTGGGCGACAGAGCTGAGAGGTCTCTGGGGGGTGTTCTAGCCCCCTTGGGGGTCTGATGCCTTCCGCAGGAGGGGGTCACTGGGTTATTGACCCCGCGCTCCAGCTAGACCAGGAGCCTGTTTTGCCCACCTTCTGGAGTCGGGTATTCTGGGGACAGGAGCCTCCCCCAGGGGTTCGTGCTACATTCAGGTTCAGGGAGAAGATCAAAGTCCATAATTAAGTGTTCAGGGCAAGTTAAGTGCTCCAAACTCTGGTGCTAAAAATATTGTATCTAGCATATGCAAATTATGCCCTGACAGCTCCCCGGAGCCTGAGCCCGTGGGTGCCAGCACCTTGTTTGTTATCACCGCTGTTATTCTCGAGGTGGTAAGAATATTCCTCCTTCACTGGGTTGATTTACATTTCATTTTTAAAAAGCCAAATTTCTGTTGTTGGGTCAGTGCCGAGTCGTGGCCCCAGAGGGCTTGGAGCTGTGACTGGTCTGGAGGCCAAGAGGCAGGAGGACTCCAGGCCACATTACGCAGGGCCTCCCCGCCTGCCCCAGAGGAAAGGGGTCCTGATGCGAGACAGGGGAAGGGGCAGACACAGACGTGGGCGCAGCTGCACCTCGAAGGCCACCTTTCCCACAGAGCCTTCTCTGCCCTGGTGGACGAGCAGGGCTAAGGACCGGACCTGCAGAGGTGCCAGGACCTGGAGAGGGGGAGAAGGGAAGTGGGGATAGCCGGGCTTGCCTCTGGTGGGACCCCGCTGCTCTGGCGGTTAGGGGGCCCCTGGGGATGCCGTGGGATTCCTACTGGAAACGTTCTCCCCTTCCATCTTGGCTGGTGGTTGAAGATCAGGACCACCCACAGCAGCTCTGAGAGCGCTCAGGTCCCTCGGGAGGGGAGGGCTGGGCGCGGGGAGAAACACACAGGCACACATGTCTCCTCCTTGGCCCTCCTGCAGCAGCTCTTCTCTCCTTTCCCCCGAAGTCCTGTACCCTCTGATGGTGGCCGGGGCCCCCTTCTCTGGAGGGTCTGCAGAAAGCCTCTCCAACTCTGACCCCCAGCACAGACACGGAGCTTTGGCCACACCGGATGCAGAGACTGGAGGTGACACTGCACCCTCCGCTTGAGGGGCCCTGGATGTGACTCTTGTCAAAGTTTTATTAGTTTGGAGCATGTGTAGTGATGTTACAGAGTTTGGGGCCTGGGGGCTCCCCCAAGCTGCAGCTTCCCCTCCTCCCTCTGGCAGGGCCAGGGCAGGCCGAACGGTATTCAGCAGCCGCTTAGCCATGGGCTCCTCTAAGGCGGAGGCAGTGGAAAGAAAAGGGGGCAAGAGGACTGGAGAGCGGAGAGGCGAAAGGGAGAGAAAAGGACGTGGTTTGCGGCAGAGGGTGTCAGGAACAGTCTCCCATAGGACCTCAGACACCCCCAACCAAGCCCCAGACAGGTCACGTGCCCGCCTTCCCTGCCAGCTCTCCCAGGTTGGCCCGACATGTGCTACAGAGAGGCACCCACGTCCGTCGGGGCGCAGCAGAGTGGGCTTAGGATAGGGGTGGTCCTCTCCCCGCAGACCCTCCTGGGCTCTTGGAGTATGGAAACCTCACGGGGAGCTGGGTGGGGTCGGGACCCACTGCTGTGGGTGGGAGTAGCAGCTCCTGCCAGGCTCGGAGGGGGAGAAGGGGTGAAGTTTTGGGCTTGGGCTTCTCTGGGGTCCATTCAGACCTGGTATGTACATGGGTCTCCCTGGCCTGAAGTTGCCTGGGGCCTTGGCAAGAGCTCTGGCTTCCCTGGTGTAGGCCTTGGGGGGTGTGAACTGTCCATCGCTCCCCACTGCCCGCTCCAGCACAGGCCTGTGAAGACCAGGCCAGCAGGGCCTCTGAGCTTTGACACTGGCCCAGCAACCCCAGAGCCCCAGAGAAAGGTCAGAGAAGGCGGCTGTGTCTTTGGTGCCAAGGAGAGAGGGTCTGGAAGTGGGAGGGGGCTCCGTGAGCTGCCTCTGAGCCAGGGGTCCGGCCCGAGGGCTGGCACTGTGCCTGGCTCTCTAGCACTGCCCTGGCAGAGCGAGGGTGTGCGGTCAGTGAGGGCCGTGGAGCCAAGCTAACGCCACAGGGCCTGCGGACGAGGAGGAGGCCGAGTCTGCCCTGTGTCACCCTGCCCACGGCTCCCAGGGCCCGAGGCAGGGCCACTGGGCAGGGGGTTGGGAAGCAGGCTGCTGTGCAGGTGGGCAGCTGGGTCAGCAGTGTAGGATCTTCAGGAAGGCCTTGCGGAACTCAATGTTGAAGGTGGTGTAGATGATGGGGTTCACGGCGCTGTTGACATAGCCCAGCCACGTGAAGGCGCTGTACAGGACGGGCGGGATGTTGCAGTCACAGTGTATGTTCAGGATGTGGGTGATGAAGAAGGGCAGCCAGCAGATGATGAACACGCCTGGGGGAGAGGGGGGCAGTCAGGGGTGCCCGGGGCCGGGGAGGGCCTGGGTGGGGAGGCTGCACTGGGTGGGGCAGAGGGGGAGGACCCGGATCGCGTGCTTCAGGCCCCGCCCAGGCACCAAGGCTGCAAGAGCACCGCAGGGCCTTGGATGCTGGACCTGCCTCTGACCCCAGTCTGCAGTCATCTCACCTCCCTCAGCCTTGTTTTCCTGCCTGTGCAGCATATATAACGATACCCACCTCATAAGGGAGGATAAAGGGCTTGAAAACAAATCGCAACGCGTCGCATCCTGACACAGGTCAGCTGGTGGAAACGGATATATCTACTTTACTTCCTCGTCGTCTTTGAGACGACCTTCCGCAGAAGCTGGGAGTGGAGAGTTTGTTCACTGCCGTGGGGAATGCGCAGTCGGGGCCAGAGGGAGAGCTGGATGCCCAGCCGCCTAGTCCTCCTGGCATCCCCATGAGGAAGGCGGGAAACCGAGGCTCGGGACTGCTCTGTGATGTGCACAAGGCCACTCCACTCTTGGTGGCAAAGCCGAGATCTGAACTCCAGTCTATCAAGGTCCCCAAGTGGCCAGGCTCTTGCTACACTTTCCCCCAGCTTCCCCAGCCCTTGGTGGACACCCCTTGCCAATCCCCGCCTGCTGACACAAGGCTGTCACGAGTCCGACCTCCTGCCCACCTCTCTGCCTGCCTAACTCAGGACCTCCTGTTCGGTGGGATGCTCCGTGGGGAGGCACCGTCTGCACAGAATGCCACACGGGCACACGGGAATTCCCCGGAGATGGAGCAGTGCCTGGGAAGGGCTGGGCCGCAAAGCAGAGACCCCCCAGGACTGGAGCAGAGGCCCTGGCTGGAGCCCTCTCTGCCTCTCCCAGCCGCGTGATCACGGGTTGGTCCCCTAACCTGCTATGACCGCGAGCTCTCATTTGTAAAACCAGAATAGTGACACCTGTCCTTCTCGTGTCATAGGACTGTTGGGAGGCCAAAGGGATGGTGGGTGTGGGTGGGTGTCACAACTGCCCTGGGTGCTGCCCAGAAGGCAGAGACACATCAGTCCCTCCATCCTGTCCCCATCACCCATATCAGTCCAGCCCTTGATTCTTGACCCTTATTATCTGGTTTTCTAAGAGAATTTATTCTAAAGCCTTGTCTCACTCACTCTCATTTAGATCGGGGGCCCCCTCACAGCCCCATTTATTGTCCACAGCTCTGGTCCCACCGGGTCTTGGTTGAGGCAAGTGAATTTCCTGATTCCTCAACGATAGCAATGTTAACAATGCTTGTGTGTATGGCTTTGTAGTTCGTAAAATGCTTTCACCACCATGTATCATTTGATGACCACGACAACCCTGAAAAGTAACCTACTCTCTACTGATAGGGAGATGAGAGAGAGAAATGACCTACCCAGGGTCACGAGGTTCTGGGGGTCATTATGGTAAACTGGTCAAGTCCAGATTCTGAAGTGGGACTGCCTGAGTTTAAATCATGTGTCCTCTTTGATCAAGTTTCAAAAGCTCTCTGAACCTCAGTTTCCACATCTTTAAAATGAACATAATTTTAGAATCTACCTAGTCAGATGTGTCAGTGGGCTTGACCTGTGCCTGAAAAGTGCCAGTCCTGTGACCTACCAGCCATGATTAGGGAGCGATGGTAAGTAATGGGACCTACAGTGATGGGTCCATTTCTCAGCCAGGGCTGGGCAGAGGCGGGCTGTGTCCAGCAGCCAGGGCCGACTCACCGAGAACAATGGCGAGCATCTGGGTGGCTTTCTTCTCCTTCTGCTGGGAGAGCTTCCTGCGGCTTATGGACTTGAGTGAGGTCCGGGTTTTGCCATTGGGCATGGTCTGGATCTCAAAGAACTTGGCAATCTTGGGGTGGTCTTTGGCATGTCCGTTCTTCTCTGGTTTGGCAGGGCTGTCAGGTGTGCTGTGGAGGCCGTGGTGGGATGCGTTGGGGAGGGTCAGCTGGTGGTGGCTGGGCGCGATGGGGCTGTACCGGGTCCTCTCGGGCGGGCTGGTGCTGGAGAGCATCTCCATTTCCAGTTCCTGGGCTCGGCGGGCAGCCTCCTGCACAGAGGCAGAGAGCTCTGGGTAGAGCCAGGCAAGTTCTCAGCCATAGCCACCCAGCCTCACTCAGCCCCTCTGGCCTCACCTGGCCTCACCCAGCCCCACCCGGACCTTCATTATCCCCCTACGGAGACTCCTACAAGCACCACAGGGTTACTCTGCCAGCGAGGCAAGGGGGATGATCATTCTGGGAGGCAGGGACTGTCTGGGGGCAGGACCCAGGGCCCAAGGCAGTCCCCACCCGCCAGGTCAGCCCTGGCCCCCTTCGCAGAGCAATCACCAGGCAGCCTCAGCGACCCCACCGCCGTTCTATGGGGGCTTTGTACCTAGGCACTTTTTTATGAACTGAGCAACACTCACTGAGTGCCAGCTAAGTGCCAGGCGCCAGCTGGCTGCCGGGAATAAGTTACTGATTGGCGCCAAGTGCCTGCCTCCAGGACCTCATGTTCTAACTGCATGAGGGCAACCCTGTTCTTCCTGCCAGGCTGAAACAGGGGCTGTCAGGCTGACCTGAGGCCCCTGTACCAGCACTCACAGGTGAGCTCCATTTCTCCTGGTAGACTGATGCAGGGGCCGAAGGGTGGACCCCTGGGTCCCCACATCTTCCTCGCTGGGCTGATCTTGAGGTCCCTGGCCTCAGTTCCTTCCTCGTGCTCCCTTATTCCAGGACCTAGGGTCTCAGCCTAAGCTTCTGAAACGCAGCCTCGCTGCATGCCCAGGTGCCCCGATCCTGAGTGCCTGTCTCGGCCCCTGTATCTCAAACGGTTGCTTGGAGCCCTGCCCTTGCAGGTGAACAGTGAATGTTCAAGTGAAGAGCAGGGGCCCTGCTTCCTGAGAACACCTGACCTGGACTTGGTGTGCAGTTCTTTGTGGGTTCCCTGGCCCATCCTCTTCTCACCCCCAGGGGATGGGACATCTGCTGCTTGGACCCTGGTGCTCCTATCACTGAGCAGACCCTGGGGTCTGCTAGGATTCTGCATCTCTGGGCTCTACTTACAGGCTGCACTTTACTGTGAGCCCCATGCCCGCTCTGCTCCCTCCTCCCCCAGCACCCAGCCGCCAGCCCCAGAACCTGCCTGTCTGTAAGGCAGCGTATGCAAGTAGAAAGAACACGGGCATGGATTTCAGAGAGTCACTTAGGTCTGGACTCAACTACTCACTCTCACTCACTGTTTGGCCTGGGTGAGTTACCTAACCTCTCTGAGCCTCTCTTTCTCTCCTATTAAATGAAAATCCATAAGATCAAGAAGACTTAACCTCTCAGGGTCACCGTGAGGATTTGATGAGATACTAGGAAGATGGTAGGTGCTCAGTTAATGGTCATAGCCATTATTATTATTGTTATACGGCCAAGTCCTTTCTCCCAACCATTTCCTTGTGCTAGGGGTCCCTCTCTGTGCCTTGCAGAATTGAGCTGTCTTGCTCCTTGCCTGCTTATGAGTGTGTGTGGTAAGCCTGGCCTCAGCTGAAACAAAGTGGGGGATCCCGAGAGGTGCTTATCCCTTTGAGCAGCTGGTGAGGTCTTCGAGAATCATGGCAGGTGCATTTCCCTAGAGGCAGAGACCAGGCTCCAGGTCCCTGACCTGGACACTTACCACTCTCCGCCTGTTCACAGGGAAACTCCCATTAGACTTCATGATAACGGTGCAGAGTTTCATGTCCTCAGGGTGAGTGCAGTTGCCCTGTGGAGTGAGCCAGCACATGGGTCATGACGGGGAGGGGGCTGGGGACAGAATCCCAATGCAGGATAGTCAGACTGGGCACAGGAGCTCAGAGGAGGGCAGAGGTTAGGAGGGCGGGGGCCTGAGGAGGCAATCGAGGCAAGGGTGAGGTTCGGTACTGTGATGGGAAGAGGTGGGCAGGATGAGAGACAACAGGGCCCTGACTTTTATGTGGCACCTGCTAAGGATCTGGCACCCTACTAGGCATGCTCAATCCCTCTCACGCCGAATCCTCAAGACCACCCTGTGAGATCTATATTTTGATTCACGTTTAACAGATGAGGAAACAGGCTCAGAGAAGTTAAGCAACCTGCCCAAGGTCACTCAGCAAAAAAGTGGCGGTGCCAGGATTTGAACCTGATGTGTCTAAGCCCAAAGCTCTTGTTCCTTCTGTGCCCACATACCATCTTCCTCAGGGAGGGCTGAGCAGAGGGAAGTCACAAGACACAAGTATGGAAAAGAAAGGGAGGCAGAGGAGGGAAGTAGGCAGGAGCAGGTGAGGTAGAGGGAGGTTTGAACAGAAGAGGACAGAGCATGGGAGATAAAGGAGATGGGATGGAGGCCTCAGAGGGACTGGAAAGGGAGACAGAAGGGCCAGAGTGAGGAAAGGAGAAAGGGAGGGCAGCAAAGCCGTGGAGTTCCAGGAGCTGCTGGGTTCAGACAGTGGTCTCCATGCAGAGTCCTCTCCCCCCAGGTGGTCTCCGCCCCCTCCCCACCTCCGACCCCTGGAGACTCAAGTCGCCCACTGAGGTCCCAGCCTTCGAAATCTGCCCGCGCCCTGCTCCTTGGAGCTCCTCCAGCCTGGACCCCATGCACCCCTGGGTCACGGTTAGGCAGGGACATCGGGGGAGGGGATCTCGGGACCTTGAGCGGGGCCTTCAGGTTGGCCCTGAAAGCCCGGCTGCTGCGCTTAGTGTTGACCCGCTTGCGTCGCCTGCGGAGGACGATGTAGATCTTGATGTAGACCAGCAGGGTAACGAGGAAGGGCACGTAGAAGGAGACGATGGAGGAGTAGACCACGAAGGCGGGGTTGGCGATGATGCATTCGTTCTGGTCTGGGGGAAGGAGAGCCCCAGGTGGGTGTGTCAGCAGGCCCCCCAGGCCACAGTGCCTTCCCAGTTACCAAGAATATGACTAGACGCCTAAGGCGGCCTGGAAACGTTAGATGTAAGCAAGTGTGCGGCATAAATCAGAGTATTAAAAACAACCATGAGCAAAAAGCCGAGCTGTGATGACTGTTTCCAAGTGTTTCCATTAATATCCCCTCGTTACTTCATCATTAGTTTTGCCATCCATGAGCACACGAGTGGCGCCACGGTTCTGGGGACAAAATGACGGAAGAGAATGATAGAAGCAGAGTAACCTATTATTTTAGCCTTTCCTGTGTATTGGCGGGAGGTCTGACACCTTTTCATTTTAGGGACAAGATGACTTGGTCCTCTTTGCTGAACTCACCTGTGTTCCAATGTCTTTCCAAGTTCCCTTCCAGATCTAGCAGATGTCTATCCTCTCTCCCAGGGCCTTTCCAGATTAATCCAAGCACGCTTAGCCCTATTCCTGCTTCTTGGAATTCCCATGACACTTAGATCTCGAACCGCATGCTTTCAAGGCTTCCTTGTGTCCTGTCCGGTGATGGTCTCTGGAGGCACACCGGTGTCATCTATCTCCCTGACGGTCGCTGTGCCTCTTCTGTCAGAGGTGCTCCTGACTGCCTTGCACAGGACACAGTCACAGTGAGCTAGCCTCCTACTTGTTTCTACCCTTCCTGCTCCAGGTGGCTCAGGCCTGGCCTGGGATTGGCCGGCCTGGAGGCTGCAGCTTCATTATACAAACACTGTTATCAGGGGTGATGGAGGCCCAGCAGCCTCCTAACCTGTGCGCACACACACAGACAGGCACACACATGCATTTTGCAAGGCTGTCTGGTCTGCTTCGATTCAAACAAAGTTGAAAATGGCCAGGCATCCTCCTGAAGCATTATCCCCACTCCTCACGCAGCTCCCTTGTGCCCCAGGCCATTGTTCCTCTCTGACCTTACCAGGTACAACTCGGAGTCGGGCTTGGCCCAGGAGTCTCAGCCTGGCCTCAGTCTGAGGTGGCGAACAGGCTCCTGATGGGTCACCACCCATGTCCGCACCAGGGTTCAGCTCCCTCAAGGTCCTGCACAGGGCCAGGGCTGGGGCCAGCTGAGTCCCAGGCAACCAGAGGCAGGACTCACCTGTGTTGTTGAGTCCGAAGAGCAGCGGGCAGGAGATGGTGAAGGACAGGACCCAGACGATGGTGATCATGACGGTGACTCGGCGCCTGGAGCTGTAGCGCGTGTTGTAGAGCATGGGCATGGCCACGGCTGTGTACCTGTGAGGGCACACGGGGCGGGAGCCTGGAGTCTGGGGTGCAGGCCTAGGGACCACTCACTCCACGACATTGGCACAACAGAGACACCCCACTTTGGGAGGATGGAAAGTTGGTCCACCTCCTGTTTACTCTAAATCAACCCTCTCCTGCCCCCAACTCAGACAGCAAGGACAGTTGGTGACTGCCAATCGAGTGTTTGATGACTGACCCGCTACCATTCAATCCTGGACCGTATCTTCCACTCCAGTCTCCCTGCTTGGATTTTAGGCTTTTCGAGGGGCCATGGCCTGGGTCTTTGCACCTTTGAAACCGTACCCCCTGCACCTGTGCTGGGCCCATGGCGGGTAGAAGTGTTTGTTGATGGATTGGTAGCCAGGACCCTCAGAGCAAGGGTTAGGTCTCATTCAGCAAAAAATAATAACAATGGTAATTGTTTGTGATGCCACACATCGCCCTACCCAGCACTTCTGAGACATTAGTTCCATTCATCTTCCAAGAATCCAGCAAAGGGTGTAGAGCCAGGGCCTCTGGGAGCCCATGTGGCCCATGTGCGCAAATTAGTAAAAGACTCTGGGGAATAGAGCTTAGCCACGTGGGCAGAACCTGGGCCCCCTTGGCCTTGTGCCCTGTGCTGGACGCAAAATGCACAACCAGATACGAGACCCGCACGTGGGCAGGTGCCATCATGTTTGGTTTGTAGACAATGAAACTAGGGTTCTGAAAACATCTGCAATCTGCCCAAGGTCACGTAAGTAAGAAGCGATAGGGCTAGGGCTTCAGTCAGGTCAGGAGCTTTCTCCTCTATGCCTGTCCCTGTCTGGGTAGCATCACGTCCATAGACAGTCTCCCTTTAGGGGGTCTGTCCTCTCCCACACACGTGCACACACTCACGCGTGCACGCATACATGCACACACAGACACGTGGACTCACAGGCACACAGCCAGCCGCATAGCATCATGGATAGAGCCTGACCCTGCAGAAGAGGTGGGGCAGCCCAAGAGGTGGACGGTCTAGGTCACCTCTCCCATCCTGGCTGGGCTCACCTGTCGATGCTGATGGCACACAGGTTCAGGATGCTTGCTGTGCACATCATGACATCCAGAGTGACAAAGATATCACAGTGAACCCTGCTGAATTTCCACTCGCCCACCACCTAGGACAAAGCAACATAATGGGTGGACAGAAGAGATTGGCTCAGGCACTGTAGCTCGGTGTCCCGGGGCGGATCGGGCCATGGGCTCAGTGGGGGGGTCTCGTGGGGCTCTGGCCGAGGAAGGAGAGGGGCAGCCGTGGGGAGCTGTACCCACAGGTGTCTGAGGCCCTTGCCCCGGCCCTTTCTCCTCCTAGACACATAAGGCCACTTTGTGCCAAGAAGTTTGCTAGAAGAAAGATGACCAACTTACTCAAGTGCCTCAGCTTTGAACCCTCACCTGTAAAACGTTTGTGTGAACACCCTGTGATCCTCATGTTACCAGGGAGGAAACTGAGCCTCAGAAAAGTGCAGTGACTCGCCTAAGGCCTTTCAGCTCAGCTTCTGCCCTGCCCTGGCCCAGGTTTCTAGGGGAGCCGGGCTGCTCCTTGGTGTATGGCACAGAGTTGGGACCCAGTAAGTGTCTGTTAAGAACAGTGGTGAAGATAGTGACTATGAAGCAGTGAAGACGTTTCTGCTCCTTGTTACACTTAGAGAGTAAAAGGCGGCAAGCCTGGACTAGAGCTTTCAGAAGAGCAGGACGGGCTGGGGAAGGTGTGTAATGACACATCCCTGCTTCAGTGTAAAATGAGGAGCCCAGCTCTCGGCAAGAGCGTTTTGCACCCCTCTTCCCCCCCGACAGACACACACATTCCTACCCCCCATGCACACCCACACCCCGACACCTCCCATTTACACACACAGGCACACACACTCACACAGCAGGCTGGCCCTGGAGGCCGTGGAAGGTTGGAGCAGGCCCCATCCCTGAAGACAGAGTCAGGACAGGGAGATACGACTTGCACTACTGCCTATCAGAGAAAAGGGGAGCAGGAAAGCCCCTCCCAGTGACGGGAGCAGAGCAGGACCCACTCTGTGGGGTACAGCAGAGCAGCAGGGCTAATTATAATGCTTACTCTCAGCACTGGCCTCTTAGCTGCTCTCAG
The DNA here is from genome assembly GCF_000442215.2 of Lipotes vexillifer. Taxonomy (NCBI): domain Eukaryota; kingdom Metazoa; phylum Chordata; class Mammalia; order Artiodactyla; family Lipotidae; genus Lipotes; species Lipotes vexillifer. Next base: position 1,055,040 of record NW_006779070.1, on the reverse strand, counting down.
GCATAAAACCAATTGCTGGCATTTAAGCACAGTGATGGGAACTGCTTGGAGGAAACTGCAGCTTTTCCCAGAAGACAGGAGACCTCTCGTGTCGCCACGCTGGCCAGGTGAGCTGGAGCTGGATATCTAGGGGCCAGGGAGGCGGGCACAGGTGAACGGGGATAGAAGGGGCTTCCCTGGCATCAACAGAGTCTACCTTTAAGACACTACTGAGAGGGTCCCAGGCCCACATGGTCTGTGCTCCACCTTGGCGCCCTCCTAGGGCTAGTATTTCCAAACTGCTGTCATCCCCCTGGGGATCTAGGTCTGAGATACCAGGGCCATCTTCTCCATCCTCCCTGCTTCCTTCCGTCCTCCCTGCCTTCTTTTCTACAGACACTTATTGGACAACTTACTATGCGTCTGGCTCTGTCCTAGACTCTGGGGCACAGTGGTGAACAATCCTGACACAGCCTCAGGGAGCTCTCAATCCCTGCCCACCAAAAGCCTTCCTGGAGGACAGAAGAAGGCGGGGCTTCCTCCGAGGTTCCAGGAGCAGCTGCTCTAGAACGCAGTTAGAGGCTTCTGGATCAAAGGCTCAAGAAAGTGTGTTGATAGCCACTGTTTACAGAGCATCTCCTGTGGGCACATACTTTATCTCATTTATTGTGCTTAAAGCTTGGACAAGAGGGGATTGCTTATGCCCATTCTTGGATGAGGGAATGAAACTCAGGAGCACACCCAGCTAGTATGCAGCAGGGCTGGAATTTGAAGCAAGCTCTTTGGGCAGCACATCCTATGCTCTCTCCTGAGCTGCCTTGGAAGGGACAATCTAGCTTGTCAAAAGAGGAGATGATTATGTAAAAAGTACTAGATAAACACAAAGTGGGAAAGGAGAGATTGTAACTGCAAGGGTAGACTAACTTGGGGTCAGGGAGAAAAAGGACTTGTCCAAGATCACCTGATCATTTAGTAACAAAGGGAGTACCATCCCCCAGGTATACTAGCCCCACTTCAGGGCTGTTTCCTCCGCACCTTTGGACAACATTCCTCAATATTCTTGCACAGAATGAGACCGGTGGGATGGGCCTCAAGCTGCTTTGGCTAAATCCTAACAATAACTTGTACACATGTGTCAGGCACGGTTCCAAACACTTTACACTCATTTCTATGGAATGTGACAGCAAACGTCGGAGGCCACCGCTCCTCGAAACCTCCAGCCAGCTACGCCCCTGCCCTACACCCCACTCTGGGGCTTTGCACACTTTTTTCTCTGCCTGGAGTGCAAGTGCTCCTCTCCTGGCTAATTCTTCTGAAAGCATCACTTCTGCCTGCGAGCCTTCCCCAACGCCTCCAGGCCTGGTCCTGTGCTCCCCACCCCGCTGTATTCCCCCATCTCCTGTGGAGGCTGCTCCCTTGTCATCTCCATCGGGCTACACTATAATGGCCTTGCCAAGGCCTTAGAGCCCAGCCCTAGGAATGGGGCAGGACACAGACGTGCTCATACCTGTTGACTGAGTGAGTCAAGAATGGGGATCTGAGTCTGCCCGCTTTCTCAATCGCATCTGCTCTTCTGGAAAATTCATGAGGCAAAGCCTCCCCTCAAAGGCTTGTGAGGCCAAAATGGCCTATGCAGACAAGCAGGCCCTGGCTCTCTTCTCTGTTTCTCCAGGTGGAAAGTGGCAGGGTCAGGAATCGAGCCTGGTTCTCTCACTCCAAAACCAGCGTGCTTCCCATACACTGAGCAGAATAAATGATGCACATCCAGCCCCACCTAGCCGGATGCCAACATGGCAGGCTATCAGAGGCATTTAACATCCCTGGAAATGGAACAGGATGGAAAATTCTGGACAACGAGATTGTCTCTGGAGAGGGTACAGTATATGGTTGAGAGGATACTTTAACAGGATGTTGGGATAGGGTGAGACTCCACTTGAGACATTCTCTAGGGACAATAAGTACCCGAGACAATGTCGCAGGGCCCACTGTCCAGCTCTTGTTTGATGGGAGAGTTTGAGCACTGCCCTCTGAGATGCCATTCTTCACCCTCCCCTGAAACATGAGCTTCACCTTTAAAATAATGTGAACAGGTATGTTTAAAATATGTGTGTCGAGAACCTATAGATTCCTAGGAGCCCTAAAGCACAGATGTGGCTCTCCCTTAGAGGCTCTGGGTAGGGGTGGTGGGTCTGGAAGCCCCAGATCCCACACCCAGAGTCCTGGGCAGAGCAAGCCTCCCTCTGGAAGAGGGCACCTCTTTGCCTGGGCATGGGGAGGGTCCTTCAATGTGCAGAGGTGTGGCTACCTATCAGCATCTTCATCTTCATCACCGTTGTCATGACTACTTTTACATGGTGCTTACTATATGCCTGCTGCCATTCTAAGCACTTCTCATATATTAGCTATGTGATTCTCAAACAATGCTATGACATAAGCACTGTGATTATCTTCATTTCTAGATGAGGAAACCAGGTGCAGAGAGGTTATTTGCTTGGCCAGATACCCATCATTTTTTACCTGATGGTCTGTGGCCTGGGAACCTCCTTTTCAAGGGAGCAGGCGGGGAACAAGTGTAAGAATCAAGAAGGGGATCCTCAGGGAGAGGCCCTCAGACAGGATGTGGGATGGAGAGTCTAGGGGTCTCCACAAACGTGCAGTCATGGAAAAATTGGACAGCTTGCCGGTGGCGCCTGTATGCTTTTAGGTTGTATTGTATCTATTGTTTGTTTCTTATTGGTTGTCTCTTAACATTCCGGTCATTTTGAAAGTTCCAGCCTGTCTGAGCCGTGCTAAAGGAAAGCAAGGGAGTGATGGCCCAGAGCTCCATGTGGGCCCGTGTGGTAGTGACAACAGGAGCCCCTGGGGACGTGGAGACCATAAGAGCAGCCTTTCCTCCCCACCTCCGCTTCTTCTCCTAGATGTCCCCTCTGCTCAAGCCTACAAAGGTTTCATGTTTTCTTTGAAAGGTGGAAGCCTTCCCTCCCAGGCAGGGGCTTGTCTCTACGGCACAGGTAAATTCCCCTCTTGTCCGGGGCACGGAGGTAACAGCTCAGAGATCTTAGTGACCTTGGCGTTGGCTTTTTCCTGAATGCCTGGTCAGCTTCCCTTGAATCCAGACTCCACCCCCAGAACCCAGGGAAGAGAAAGTGGCAGGATCCAGCCTGTGCCCACCCAGATCCCCCAGGCCCTCCCTCATCTGCCTGCCAGCTCTGGAAAGTGTCCTCCTGGAGGTGGGTCCCCACTTCAGGACTTCTCAGTGATTTCCCCCTTTGCTGTGTGATCCAGGTAAAGACAGGCAACTTCTCAAAGCTTCTGTTTCCTCTTCCTTAAAGTGAGAAGAATGATATCGAGTCAGAATCAGTATGAGTATTTGCTGAGTATGTGTCTGTGGAATGCCCGGCAGCGCCTGGCCCACAGCAGGGGCTGCCTACTCACTATTCCGGGCTCAGGGCTGGGCTCTGTTCCCGGCCGAGCAATGCATCACCATGTGGTCCTTCCCAAGGAAAGGGGGTACAGCACAGTTCACAGCGGCCTTGAGCTGGAGGTCCCAGACACGGCCTAGGACACATGGAGGAGCGGGGAGGGCAGAGAGGAGAGCCTGGAGCCACAGCCCGCATTCTGAAGCGGGGAGAGAGGGGTGAAGATTTCAGGCCCGGGAGCACGAGCCTCCGCCATCCTCAGGGATCCTTGTTGATGACTCCCGTTCTCAACACGACCTAATGAACCAACTCTGGGGCCCGAATCCCAGCCGCTGTGAGAGGCTGGAGAAGTCACCTAACTTCTCTGACCATCTGGCTCACCATCCAGAAGATGCTGTGAGGGCTCGGTGGGGAGATGCTGTATGTGAAGGACTAACGCAAGGCCTGGCACTTACTAAGCGCCTTACAACGGGTAGTCGGGATTGTTAAGGAGACGATCTACCCATTTTGTAAGACTGAGCCCAGAGCGGAGGAAGGGCCCACCCGAGAAGGCGCACTCTTGGAGGGAGCCAGTGAGGAGCCTGGACCCTCCCGGGGAAGGCGCCCGAGCACAGCAGGGGCCCAGACCTACCTCCAGGTAGACCACCCAGGGCATGACGAGCGTGGCCACCAGGAGGTCGGCCACAGCCAGGCTGACGATCAGGTAGTTGGTAGTGGTCTGCAGCGCCTTCTCGCGGGACACGGCCATGCACACCAGCACGTTGCCGAAGACGATGACGAAAATGAGCAGGGTTAGCAGCATGGCGTAGTAGTTGTAGTGGGGCCTGTCGGCTTTCCCTTCGGACCCGTTGAAGGGCCGGCTCCAGTTCCGGCTCTCCAGATCGTCATCGTACCAGGACAGGTTCAGCGGATCCATGGGAGCAGCGGGGCCACTGGGTAGCCAGGCTCTGGCCAGGAGAAACGGGCACAGGGTGTAAGCAGGAGGGCCTCCCAAAGCATGCTGCCACCCACAGAGGGCTCTGGGGCTAAAACCTACCACGGGAGGTTACAAGAGAATTCTCCAGCCTCAGGATTTAAGGTTTGCACCCCAAATCTTTTTAAAACATTGGGGCCTGCTGCCACTCTTCTGCTAGCAAGTTCTTGCAGGTGGTTAAACAAATGAGAAAGTACAATTTTTTAACTATAATAAAATAAGTGATCTTGAAAAGAGATGATCATTCATTCACCCATTTATTCAACAAAAAATTAAGTGCATCCCATGCCCCACACAAGTTAGTGAGGAGTTCAGCTTCTAGTGGGAAGACTAGAAATATGCATTCATTCATTCTTAATTCTATAAATGTTTATTGAACATTGTTCTATACAACACTAGAAACATAGTCAGGAACAAAATATACATAGTTCTCCAGCTCACATTCTAAAAGGAACAATAGGGCCTTCCCTGGTGCCGCAGTGGTTGAGAGTCCGCCTGCCGATGCAGGGGAAATGGGTTCGTGCCCCAGTCCGGGAAGATCCCACATGCGCGGAGCGGCTGGGCCCATGAGCCATGGCCGCTGAGCCTGCGTGTCCGGAGCCTGTGCTCCGCAACGGGAGAGGTCACAACAGTGAGTGGCCCGCGTACCACAAAAAAATAATAAAAAATAAAAAATAAAAATAAATAAAAGGAACAATAGCCGATTAACCAAGCAATTAAATCTATGGGTGGTAGGCACTAGGAAACAGAATGGGGAGAGAGACATAACCTAGTTTAGGGATTACAGAGAAGGCTTTCCTGAGGAAGTGATGTCCAACTGACACCTACAGGATGCAGTCAGGTAAAGGGCGCCAGGGGAAGGGTCCACATATAGGAAGCAAGTAAGCAAATTTCAGAGCTGGCGAGTAGGTGCCATGTTGGAGGGCTGGCGGGAGATTCGGGACAGCTGGAGCACAGAGGGCTTGGGATGGGCTGAACTGCAGGCTGCAACAGGCTCCACCACAGAGGGCCTTGTAATTCACTCTAGGAGTTTAGATTTGACCCTAAGGGCAGCAGGAGCCACATGATCAGATTTGCCTTTCAGAGAGAAGAGTCTGACTGTTGCGTAGAGAAAGGAAGTGTGACACTCAGTGGGGTGGCAGGACCAGCTGCAGGAACCCAAGAAAGAGCTGATGAGGTTCTGCATTTGTGCACTGAGAGCCCTGAGGAATGGGCGTCTCAGGGGGGAAACACTTCCTGAAGGAGGCGTCATCAGAGATGACATAGGAGTTAACCGGGCAACTGAGGGCAGGGGAGATGCTCCAGCCAGAGAGCACACAACGTGGTCCCAAACAGCAAATAATTCTGTTTGGCTAAAAATGTAGGGCATGATGATGAAGCTGGGGAAAATTAAACTGGAGGGCTGTTCTTGGGCCAGAATGGGTCTTGTAAGCTTGGAGCCCCTGAAAGCCTGGGTGCAGAGGAATGACTCCATTGGATTGCTGCTTTGCCCAGGTCGCTGGCTGTGCAGTGCAGAGGGGATGTTAGTGGTAAGTGAGGTTGTGACTGTAATTCAGGTGAGATGGCGATTGTCTGAATGAAGGCATGGGGATGAGCATGGAGAGGCATGTTCAGAGTCACTAGCTAACTTGGAAGTCAATTTCATGGAATTTGGTCATTGGATAGGCGTGGGGTGGGAGAGGGGAGGGGGCAGGCAGGGAGAGAAAGGAGACGAGGACAACTCCAGATTTCTGCACTGCACTCTTGGAGGCTCGGTGATGCCTGCTCACTGAGAAAAGAAAGCAGAGGGGCTCAGAGGCAGTGAGCATTGAGGAGCCTGACAGCCTGTGTTTCAGTTGTGATTGAAACATAACGCACATATAATATAGTTGGCTTTCCTGCTAACAAAAGTGTTTCTCCTTCACACAATGGAACTAAATGATCAGTATTTCAAGGCATTCCACACAAAGCCCCACGACTTCCAGGTGCTTTGCTACCCAAATGGATTTGAAATCCAGCAACTTATGCCATTCGATCTGAACATGGTACCATGTCCAAATCAGGGAGGAGGGCCCACCAGCCTCAATGGGTCAGAGGGGACGCTGGAGAAGGGTCTGCCCACCTCTACACTCTCATCCCTCTGACACTTCTGCTCCGCCAGCTCTCAGCAGAGGAGTACAGATGATGTCCAACCCAGCACCACCACTCCGGAGCCCCTTAGAGAAAACAAAATGCCTAATTCCATGTGGGGTGACATGGAATGCCACCATGCAACAAGTCTTCCAGTTCCACGGTAGTGAAACACTATGTCATACTGATGCTGCACTGGGCAAAGCCCGCTGGTACCTTTTCCCATTTGGAGCACACAGAGGGAGACCTGCACGTATGTATTGATCAGGCAGCAGGGGCTGATCCCGCCATTCATTTGCTCAGTCAGCATCTATTGAGCTTTGCTGGGCATAAAGCATTGCGCCATGCACAGTCAGGGGCCTCGGAGACACACTCCGCTCCCCCAGGATCCTGCCTGTTCCTCTCTGCCCCTCCTCCCACCTCTTTAGTCCCTCTCTGGGTAGGGCCGGGAGCATCTGACGGGGACTCTCAGCACCCTGTCTCCCCCACCCCACCCATCCTCCGTGCCCAACCAGACTACTGCTTCTGTAGCAGGATCCTGACCCTGCCCTGTGATGACAGCTTCATCTGCTTGCAAAGGAGATGACAGTTTGCCAAGTGTTTTTCTTTTTTCTTTTTGGTATAGTATCTCATTTAGCCTCAAAATAACCTCGAAGGCTTGTAATTCTTATCTCCACTCTACAAATCAGAAAAGTGTCTGGAAAATGTATTTTCCCTTGCCCCTACTGGCCAATCCCTACCCATCTTTCAAAGCAAGCCTTGCTCAGATTCCTCCTGCCCTGGAATCAATCCCAAGTCCTCCTGGCTGGACCATCTCCCATCTTCCTCGGGGCTCCCAAGGCATTGTCTCATGGTTGCATTCTGGAACATTCCCCATTTGTGTGTCTGTTTTGTTCACTGGGGTGTAAACATTTCAAGGATTACACCGTGTCTTGCTCATGCCTCATCATATTCGTGGAATAAACAAAAAAGCATACTCTCTTATTTTTCTCTTCCGACTCCTAATGCTGTGATTTGCAGGCAGTAAGTGTTTAACAGCTCTTTGCAGAATTGAATCAAAGGCTCTGTGAGTCCAACTGGAAAGAAAACCCCTCCACACTTGAAATGTAACTGTTAACATGACCCATCAGATCAACAAGTGACCAAAGAAAGATGCAGCCCAAGAATATCATGGGTGTTACACGTTGGTCCCCAGAAAGCAGACTGAGGAGGAGGGAAGCACACAGGAAATCTGTTGGGGATACAGGGATACCCAGACACCAGAGAGCATGTGCGCATGGGCACAGCCAGAGTGTTCATGGAAGGCTTCCTGGAGAGGGGAGAGCTTCAGCTGAGACTTACACTATGGGTACAGTTTCAATGGCAAATGTGAGCGTTGCTGGTTCGGGGCGGGGGAGGGGGTGGTGGCTGGTGGTTAGCACTTATGCCTCTGTGCCGCTGGTTACTCTGCAAAGCAAGTCTCATCAAGGCTAGAAAGGCCTCATGCATTTAATTGTCAAACTGAGCATTCATTCTCAATTGTTCTTGTTGCTTTTTTGCTGATACAAATGTAATATAATTACATTGTAGAAAAAATGAGAAAATATGGAATATGCCTAAATACCTGTAGACTCTATTAACCAGAGCCCAGGGTGAGCTCCAGCTTCTCCTGTGCCCTTCCGAGTTGGGGCTGACACCTCTCACCCACGGGGGCTGCCTGGCTAGCTCTCAGGCTCATCTGGGATTCGGGCGTCAGCAAACCCACCTCCACAGGTGGGGTACTCCGGCATAAGAGACACTAGTATAACATAGGAGCTGAAGACCAAAGCACCTGGGTTAAATCCCAACTCTAGCCTTACTAGCTCGGGGGTGTTGGCCAGATTATTTGGCCTTCCTGAGCCTCAGTTTTCCCATCTGCAAAATAGGGAGAGCAATTACTGTTGTGAGGATTAAGTAAGATGATGCATATGTGGCCGGCACAGGTGAACCCACATGGAAAAACCAAACCAGGCTAAATAATTCAATGAAACAAGCAATTAGACAACAAGCCTGAGGCTCCTAGAGATGAAGTGGCAGGCGCTGTCCAAATGCAGCCCATCAGGGTCACAGGTCCTGCTGGGCTCCTCCTGTGACATCCTGTTGCCTCCTACTGCTTATCCTTGAGAAGTCTGTAGACTTTTACAGGTCTAGACAAAGGGAGAGGGATTCCCAGATGCAGCAATCGAGCCCTTGGGAAGGAGTGAAGGAAAGAAAAGACGAAGTGTATTCCTGGACAGTGGTTGCAGGATGAATCTGAGAGACCCTCGGGATGGGGTCGCAGCTGGCCTGGAAGAGTCAGCTTTCCCAGGCCACCTGCTCTAACCAGAGACTGTAATACCAACTGCCATATTTCTTAGGCTTTAAGACAGAATTAAATGTAAGATGCACCATTGTCTTAGGTACCCCTAGGAAAGAAAAAATGCCATCTAACTCTGACACTGCTTTAAGATGGGGTTGATTGTGAAAATGCGTTCTGATTTCAGAGACATCAGAATGTTAGAGAGGATATGCATCTTAGAATGGATAAAAGGTAGTGGCCTCCTGGCATTTCTCTTCTGGCATTTTCTCAGGAGGCCTGAGAAAACCTGCTGGTCCCCAGGCTCCCCCTGTCCCAGCCCCAGCCCCTCCTCTTTTCCTTCTGCCCAGGGCTCCAAGGGGCTTCAGTCAGAAGAAAGCACAAAGGAGAGGTCAGGCTATGGTCTTCCTCACTCCAAGGGCACCCGAGGGACCCCTCAGATCCCTGCCCCTGCCCTGCACCTCGGACTTCTCCATCTGTGTCAGAGCCTGTGCCTGTCGGGGAAGGGGAGGGCTCCAGGTAAATCTGGCCTGGTCCCGGGTCTGGAGAAGCCAGGTGAGATCAGTGTCTACTCTGGGGCTCCTGGAGGTGGGAAATGCCGCCCAACAGCTCGCACCCTGGATTTGCCAGGATGGTCCAAATGTCTTGACCTTTTTAAAAAAGGAGATTGGCTAAACGTATGACCCAAGGAGAATTATTCTTACAGTTAGAAGACCTCAGATGAATAAGATCACATATCATAGAAAAATGTCTTTTGTGAGAACAAGCCTTTTGATTTGGGATTATGAAAATATGATCAACTTGCTCACCAACCTCCACATGCCACCTCCACCTTCCTCCCAGGCGGCTCCTGCCTCGTGCGTAAAAGCTCCAAATCGCAGTCCCCAGTCAATGTCATTTAGTGAGCTCCAAACACATGCATAGTCACAGCCATTTCTAAGCTCTTAGGGGGTTAGCTACTGGGTCCTATCTCCTCGGAGAGGGATGGATGACCTGAGCCTGCTGCTGTGGACTGAATCGTATCCCTGCAAGATTCGTATGAAGTCCTAACCCTCAATGTGATGTTTTTCGGAGATGGGGCCTTTGGTCAGGAGGAGGTCATGAAGGTAGGGTCCTCACGATCGGATGACTGCCCTTATAAGCAGAGACACTAGAGAACTTGACCTCTCTCCCTGCCATAGGAGCACACAGTGAGGAGAAGCCATCAGAAAGCCAGGAAGGGAGGGCTCACCAGAACCTGACCGTCCTAGCACCCTGATCTCAGACTTCCAGGCTCCAGAACTATGAGAAAATAAATTTCTCTTGTTCAAGCCACCCAGTCTAGGGTGTTTTATGAAGGCAGCCTGAGCTGACAAAGACCCCTGCAGATGCAGGCCTCACTCATGGAGCGGCTGCCTCTCCACCAGAGTACCATCCTCACCTTCCCTGGGCAGCAAAGTGGGGCAACTGCTGTCCCCCACCCCAGCTCTGCCAGCAGAGGTTCCCAGATGAGGATCCAGCCATGCTCTGAGGCCACCTAGGCTCTTCTTTCTTAGCTGCCCTGGCATGTAGGAAAGTGGAGGGAGCCGGAAGCACAGGGAAACTCCATCTGTTTGGGTGCCAGAAATCACCTGGGCCTCGCGTGTCTCCAGGACTCATTGCCCTGCCTCCACACAGAAGGGCAAAGACCTACTGAAAGATCTTCCAGAATCATCCACACTGGTGGTCAGTAGCCCTCCGTCAAGTTCTCCCTAATGGCCCGCCCAACTCTAGCCTGCTGTGACCCCTGCTCTCTTCAGAGCCTATGCAACAGAGCTCCCTCACGAGCTGTCTGGGATGATGGAGTTGTATGGGGTTATCGTGGCAAGTGGAGTGTGGGCCCAGGTGTGTCCAGCCCCCCGGTGCCTCTGCCATTACCCTACCTGCTTTCCAACTGTTAGCATTTTCTGTGTGTGCTCTGATTTGAAAACTAGCTAGCTCTCAAGTTGAGGAGTGCTGTGTGAGCCCAGACAGCCACCTGGGGCTGAGCTGGCCCACGAAGGTGGCCCAGGCCAGCAGCCTACTGTGCTCAGACCAGCCACTGCACAGGGGATGGGGGATGAGGCAGATATTGCAGCTGGGAGGAGGGTGGCCAATCCCCAGCCTGGAAACAGAAACAGCTTCTCACAAGTGTGTTAGAAGAGAGAAACTCCTTTGGAGCTCACAGTTCGAGGCTGACACCCCGAACTGGTATTTTCTCTTAGGAGGGACTTGGAGGCCGGTCCCTGGTCCCTAGCCGGGTGGGGTGGGGCGAAAAGGGTCAATCTGTTAGGGCACCTGGGACCCTGGAGGAGAGATGGGTAGTCGGGAGGAGAGAGAGGATTCCATTCTCTGGTTTGGACTCCGTCCGGCAGCGCCGGCCGGGACGAGGCGGGCAAGGAACGCTTGGTGCTGTATAAACTCAAGCTGCCTGGTGCTTCCTCCCCTGGTGCTGCCTCCCCCGAGAGGCTGGCATTTAAAGGAATCAAATTGTCTAATTAAAATTTAACAATCCCTTATCGGGCTCGATGGCGGGTGAGACACTGCTGTCTTAAACACATCACTTTTCCCTCTTTTCTGAGACTTGAAGCATTTCAATGAAAAAGAAGAGTGGGGGCAGGGGGAAGCGCCTCACATTTGCATTTCAAAAGCAGCTTGCTGGAGTTGGGTGGGAATTGGGAGTGAGGGGTAAGGGGCTCCTCCCCACGACCCTGGTGACTCAGGTCACCCTCTGCGCCTCCAGATAAAGGTCCGGGCGTGACTTGGGTCTGGGCCCTTCCCCAGTTCCTCAGGCCGCTCTGGGAAAGAAGGGTGGGAGGGGAAACGGTAGGGAGAAGCCCCGAGTTCCTTCTTTCTCCAAAGGAAAAGGAAGGGTCACCGAATGAGGCCTCACTTACTGAACCCAGGAGGGTGGCCTCAGCAGGGGTTCCCAGAGCCCTGGGTCAGGCAGCCTCGAGAGCCTCCTGGGCCCAGACCTTGGGAAGGCTGGTGTGGTGGACTGACGGGCACAGTCACGTCTTACCTGGCAAGGCTGCCCAGCCGGGGGCTGGGGAGGTGGGGAAGGATCTGTGGGAGGAGGGGCAGAGGAGGAGTGGAGAGGAATGTTGGGGAGAGGAAAAGGGGAGACTGAGCTGTGAGGCTAGGGTGAGCATCTTTCTCCTCGCCCTGAGCATCTTTCCCGGCGTCCCGCACAGGGGAGCTGGGTGGTGAGGCGTGGGTCTGGCTCAAGCAGCAGCAGCTGGAAGAGATACGGGTCTCTTTTTTGCAGCTGTTGGCGTGGGACCCTCCGGGGCTCGGGCAAGGTCCAGCTCCCAGGAATCCCTAGGCTCCAGGAGCTCAGGAGTGAGACTCGCCCCGTGGCTGCCGCACCCACCCCCGGAAACTGAGTGCCGCTGTGGGCTGGGGACAGATCTGGACTGCTGTAAGAGACCTAGGCTAGTGGGGAAACCTGCCTGTGGTGGCCTGGGGGGAGGGGAGGCCCCACACTGACGACACCCCCAGGTGCCAGGCCTGGAGAGCCGCCCTGGTCCAGCCTGAAGTTCCACAGGGGCAGCTCGGCAGCAGAACTTAGGTTATCTCTGGCGAGAATTGCCTGGGTTTCCTTAGAAAGGGTGGAACAGCTCGGGTAAATCTCTCTCCCATTCTCTGGCTGTGTCTGGCTACACCCAGCTGGAGCCAGGATGGTGGGCACTGTCTCGAGGGCCGTCAGGGGACCAGTCTGAAGCTGGTGAGCTGGTGATGCTGCTTCCAGGCCAGGCATCACCTCCCACCTCACAGCAAACAGCAGCTACCCTGGCACGCCCACCCATTCCACTTCCTGTCGTCAGATCCACCCACGACCGGCAGAGGGACCACCCGCTCCCGGCCCTGGGCTTCCAGTGTCCTGACTCCCAGCAAGGTCCAGGCCTTCCGCCTGGGCTCAGGGCCCGTCCTGGCTGACCCCCTCCTCCTTCCCACCTTTCAGGACAGCCCCTCCCCATGGAAGGCTCCCTGATGCTTCAGCTCAGAGCTGTCCCCTTGCTCAAGGCCCTCCCAGCACACGTGCTCCGTGGTGGCCGTGATCACAGGTGTAATTAAGTTGTTACTTGTCTATTTGTTTAGTGTCTGTGCTTCTCGCCAAGGTGTGAGCTACACCAGTGTGCGGCTCACAGCTGTCTTATCATGGTTTTCTCACCTCCCGGCAGGGCGCCTGGCAACTGCAGGTGCTCCATAAATGTCTGAGAGGCGTCCACAGGAGCTAGTATCTCACTCCAGCGTAAAGGAGTCAGCTCCTAGGTCTTTTCCTACCCTGGTTGTTGTTTCTCCCCTGGGTCCTCCTCTGAGATCTCTCCCTGGCCCCCTGGGTCCCAGTCACGAGGTAGCTGGGCTTGGGTGCCCAGCTTGTTGGGACTCATCCGCGGAGCCGTCCAGGTGGGCCATTCCTGGGCACGCGGTGTGAACAGGCCTTGAAAGGAAAAGAGAACGCCCCGCGTGAAGGGGTGTATAGGTATGTGGGGAAGTGGGTGGGAGATGACCTGAATTGTGTAGGAAGAGGAAGCACAGAGCGTGGTGGGGATGGCTTCTGGGCAGCAGGAAGGCCTGGGGACCCAGGGTTTCACAACGTCTAGACTAGCGCCCCCTGTGGGCGTGAAGCCTCAGCTGGCCAAGGCGGGGGCCTGGAGCTAGCTGTTCACCGAGCACAGGCTAGCGGCTGTAAAGCCTTCCCAGGGGCACACTGGGTGCAGCTGAGACTCGGCCCGTCGAAGGGGCCGCAGGGGGCGGCGTGTCCCAGGGAGAGGCTCACGCAGCGCCTCCACCAGCTGTGGAAAGGGGACCCTGAGTGAGAACTCGTCTGAGAGCAAGAGACCAGAGCGGAGGGTGACCGGGCCTCCTCACCTCTGAGGCTACAGCCTGGACGTGCCCTCTGCGGTTCTGCTTCTTCCCTGGGTGGCCAGTGTCCCTGGGTCTGGCCATGTGTCCCTAGGTATGTGAAGTGCTTGGAGAGGCCTTCAGGGCCTCCTGGCCTCGCCCCGGGTCTCCCGGGGGCTGGGCCTGGGGTCCCTGAGTCTGCAGCAGAACGAGGAACGCGTGCAGGAAGGGGTGTCTGCCTGACAGCCCCATCCCTGTGGATTTCGATGGCTCCGTAAAAACGTCTCCTCACAAACTGTCAAAGTGTCACAAATTAATTAACTGTTAGCGGGAGTGACTCGGTGGGGAGGGGTAGGGAGTGTGGCTCCCGTACTGCTAAGTGGTGGGTGACGGCAGCACTGTTCTCTGCCTGCTCTGCCTTCTGATGAGGAATCCTGGGCGCTCAGCGCCATGCAAGGGAAGGGGCAGAGCCATGGGGCAGCTCACGTGCCGAGAAGCAAACGGCAGGTGGGAAGCAGGGTGGAGGGCGTGGGGCTCAGGACCGCCTCCCCGAGGAAGGGCACACCGAGGGGAGGAAACGTCTAGACACTGCTCAGGGAATCTACAGTCAGAGCGGAGTCTACAGGCTGGCACTGTTTTGTATTTTCTTTTCCCTCTCTTTCC
>NW_006779070.1:1023748-1039690 GCF_000442215.2 Lipotes vexillifer | reverse complement strand
CTTTCCCTCCCTCCTCAATTCCCCACCCTGCCCCCGCTCCGGGGAAGAAAAGAATTGGGAAGTTGAGCTTGGTTTGCCCTGGGGCCTGGGCCGGGTCACAGGAGTCCAGGAGGCAGGCCCACTTAGCTGCCAGCTCTCCAGCTGGAGAGGAGGGAGGATGGGGGCTCAGACCAGACTCCTTGACCTTTACTTTAATTTCAGGAAAGAACTGAGAAAACATGCTCTTGAAAGTCAAGAGGGAGACAAATCCTGAACCTTATTGCTCTAGAAGGACAAAAAACAGTCCTCGCTATTTGGCAGAAAATGGCTCTGCTTTATGAAAAGACACCCCTGCTCATAAAAACAGAGAGAGGGGCCAGTCCAAATAACAACCAACATCCATCACGCCGCTGGGAACCCTTGGGAAGCCCCTTTCCACGTCCCCCCATCCTTCAGCTCCAGCAAGCTTGCTCTGGGGACACTGGGGACATTTCCACAAGGGATAAAGCCCTTTCTGAAAGGGGGTGAGGTGGCAAGCAAGCTTTAACTTTGTGACACCCACACAAATAGCTATTTGGTGTCGCTATCTCAAAGACGAATGGAGGGTAATAAAACTTCACCGCAGGAACGCAATCAGCAAAATCCAGATTGTGGAACACGTGCCAGAGCAAAGGACCTGGTTTCTTCCAAAAATAAATTGCTAGGAAACAAAAGAAAAAATGGGGGTGGGGAGACAACATTTATAATAACAGAAACTTAAAAGCCGATCAGCCAGTTGCAACATGTGGACCTTATTTGAATCCTGATTCAAGAGAAACCAACGTTTCACCATCCTTGACATTCATGAGGCTACTGAATATTTGGAGTACATTTTTTGATGATATTAAGGAATTACTGATACCAATTTTTAGGTGTGGCAAAGGCATTCCAGTTAATTATTTTCAAGGCCTTATCTTTTAGAGATATACACTGAAATATTTATAGTTGAAATTAAATGATGTCTGGGATTTATTTGACAATAATATGAGATGGTGCAGATGAAAGGTGCAGATGAAACAAAATCCGCTGTAAGCTGATTGTGGTTAAAGCTGGGTAATGGATACATTGGGGTTCCTTGTACTATTCTTTCTAATTGTGTTTATGTTTAAACTTTTCTAAAACAAACTATTTTTAAAAATCGAATCTGCTCTTTAAACCTCACCACCCACTCTCTTTCCACGCCCCCCCCACCAACCCCCCCGGCAAAAAACACAGATGTAAGCCAGCCTTCAAGTTAGCCTCTGATCCTGTTCCCTTGTTATAAATGCTGACTTCCTTTCTTGCCTGACAGACCATCCCCCTGTCCCCATCACTCCTGTGACCTGTCCAGCAGCTGGAGCCCCGGGACCCTTCCTTGGTCTAATGGGCTGTCTCTTCCCTTTCACAGAGGATGAGGCTTGGCTGGTAGGGACAGGAGGTAGGGGTGGATGCCCAGTTTAATGACAAACGTAACGGCTACTGAGCTCCTATTCTATGCCAGTCACGGTGTGAAGCGCTGAGCACATGTATCTCATTTTACCTGCACAGCAGCCCTATAAGATTAGATATTATTTCCATGTTACAGATGAAGAAACAGGCACAGAGAGGGTAACTTGCCCAAATTCATCCAAGTGCAGTGGCTTATGAACACAGGTGTATCTGCCTCCAGAACCCAGGCTCTTCTCCTTGTACCAGGGGTTGAGTCTGGGTCTAGCAGGGGTCTAGAGTGGGAGGGAGTGAGGTCTGCAGGCCCAGGTCCCACATGCACGCAGGAGAGCGATGTCTTTATCTCACTGCAAACACAGCTCCTTCAAGGGCGTGTCCAGAGCCTCACTTCACCAGGCTGTTGGGTCTCAGACAGGTATTCACAGGAGACCTCTAGGAACCCCTCACAGCCTTATAAAGAGGGAAGATGAGGTCCAGGCCACACCCAAGTTTCCTCAGAGTCCTGAGAGCCCTTAGGCAACCGGATGTTTTCCAGAAATCGACAGTCCTGGAGTCTCCAGACCATTAGGCTGCCTGGACCAAGTGAGGCAGAGGAGGGCAGACGTGCAGGATTCTGGGTAGAGAGGAAGAGAGCTGGCTGTCTCCAGGCTCATCCCTTTGGGCCAGTTCAGCCCGCCTTCCTCCTGCTCCTTCCTGGGTTTCCTTTCCTTCCATGGGGCGCGGGTGTAGACCCACCAACAGGGGCGGCACTGCGGGTCCGGGCATCTAGCCCCGCCTGGGCTGCTGGCACCTCACTCAGGTGAGAGGCACATGGCACAGCCACAGAAGGCAGCGGAGGCAGTTTCCCTGCTGCAGCAACAGGCTGGGGGTCCTGGGCAGAGCCCCTACCTTCCTCTCCCACATGACGGAAGTAGGTCAGAAGGGCAGTCTCAGCGAAGGGCACAGAGTCCTGATGGCAAGCTGTGTGCCCACTGACACTGCACTACCCTCCCCCCCATCCCTGTCCTCAACATTGAGGCTTTTAAGCAGTGCTGACCAGAAAATAACGAAGAGTGGCTTCCTTCTATCCTGGGAATTGAAGGAGAGCAATCAATATGGCCTGTTTTTTTCTTAATCAGACACAAAGATAGACCTGGGTTTCAGTCTCGTCTCCAATACTTGCTAGCAGTGTGGTCTTGACGGTGTAATAGCTCTGGGCCTCAGTTTTCTCATCTGTAAAATGGAGACAATAAATCTCTCCTCATTGGAGTGGTTGTGAAATTAACTGAGCAAATGCAAATGAAGAGGCCAATAAGATGCTCAGTAATCAGCAACTAATATCACTGCTGGGGGTGAGGGGTGCGGTGCGGAGCTCTGCCGGATCCCAGCAAAAGAACAGCTGAGTGTCTCCTCTGGGCCAAAGACTATGTTAAAGTCTTGATGTATCTTGTTTAACCTTCAAATTAGCTCCATGAGGAAGGTGGTCTCACCCTGTTTTAGAGCCATGCAAAGCAGCACTATTGCTGTCAATGCCCACCAGCACTACCAGCAAAAGACCCACACTGGGATGAGGGGCCCTGAGAGAAAGAGACCCCCTATTTCTCTGTGGCCCCCAATCCTCTGAACACTCTGGAGAGACTCCAGCCACAGCCAACATTTAGTTCCCACCAACCAGCCCTGAGCTAAAAGCTCTGAGATGTTGGGGGCACCTGGCAGGTGACCTTGATTACAAGTCTTCTCAGCCTGTGCCACGAGGATTTGCAGCAACCTTGGCTCTTCCCTCTAAATCTTCAAGGAAAAGCCCTACTTGGCCTGGAGTCTTCCTTATCAATTCTATGGGTACAACAGCTATGAGATGTCTCTACTCTTTTTTTTTCTTTTTTATTGGTGTATAGTTGTTTTACAATGTTGTGTCGGTTTCTACTATACAGTGAAGTGCAGTTCCCTGCGCTGTACAGCACTTCTCTTTAGTTATCTATTTTATACATATTAGTGTGTATATGTTAATCCTAATCTCCCAATTCATCCCACCCCACACTTTCCCCTCTTGGTGTCCATACATTTGTTCTCTACATCTGTGTCTCTACTTCTGCCTTGCAAACCGGTTCATCTGTACCATTTTCTAGATTCCACATATATGCCTTAATATACGATATTTGTTTTTCTGGGACGTCTCTACTCTTGAAGGCAGAGGTGGGCCACGTATCCAATGAGACCCTGGGGACTCTGGGGTATCCAGCCACCATCAGCACTGGATTATTTCATCTAACTGCAGGTATCTGACAGGCAGAAGGAGAAGAATAATCCAGTTCCCTTGGACGAGCCAGTTCCCTAATCCTCAACTTAATAATTAATAATAATTTAATGAGAGCAGTCATACCTAATTTCAGAGGGTGGTGGAACAATCACATAAATTGACGTATATCAAAGTGTCCTGCAAAGGCTAAAGTCCTATAAAAATGTTGGTGTGCTATTAGCACTTAGACCTTCCTTTGTCATCTGTAAATTGATCCTACTGACATGCTCACTAAGGCGGCACGGAGGCTGGTGCCGTTCACTGGCTGTTTGCACATATTCTTTGGCACTTCCTTGCTTCTGTGTCTGTCCCAACTCTGTGATGTGTCTGTGGGGCTTGATGGGCGGAGGTTGTCTTAGACCCATGTATATCCTTAGCGTCTACTGAAAAGGATACCAGCCTGCTAAGTGTTAATGAGTGTCGGTGGTGCCGGTGGGTGTTGACAGCAATAGTGCTGCTTTGCGTGGCTCTAAAACAGGGTGAGACCACCTTCCTTGTGGGGCTATTTTGAAGGTTAAACGAGATACATCAAGCTTTTAGCATAGTCTCTGGTCCAGAGGAGACACTCAGTTGTTCCTGTTCTCTTGATGGCTAACCTGGAAAAATGTGGAGTATTGAATTTTACTCATCAAAGAAACCTTAGAAAATATCAGATGTAGCCCCTTTATTTCACAGATTAATAAAACTAAGACCCAGAAAAGTGAAAGGACTCACTCAAGTTCACAGAGCTGGTTGCTTTCATTACCGGGATTGCAGTTAAGGTCTCTAGATGGGTCCCTACTTGGCCCTCTCTGTCGCTCATACAAAGGGCTCAATAAATAGCAGGTATTAGCTACCGACACGGCCACTATCATCGTCATCATCGTCTGCATCTTCAAAGCTACTGCCAGCTAAAGGAGAATGACTCTCGAGGCTCTGTGGATATCTCTCCTGAGTCTAACCTGAATTCACCCAACACCTTGCGTACGCTCATCTCTCCCAGAGATATGTCAGCAGAGATGGGCAACAGCAGGCATCCGGGAACCTGCTACGTATCCGGTCCCCACCCAGCCTGTTCACCCCCTGGAAATAATCCTTGCGTTATAAGGGTTGCTCTCTAAGTCTGACACTCTTCTCTTGCTTTCCTCTGGATACTGATGAAGCCGTGTAGACCACAGGTCATGTGCTCATGGACGGTGTCTTGAACATCTGTTCAGGGAGCAGCCCAGGGCCACGGGGCCTGTTAGGTTGCTTTGCGGGATGCTGCTCCTTGAGACAATTTTGGGGGAGGTTTTCCTATCCTGTTCTTCCCCAGGAGTCTGGGGAAAGGGCTGAACCTCTGGATTTGTTGCTCAGCAGCCTGACATGGGCAAAGGTGGAGACAATACCAGAAACCAACTATCTGAATCCAGGAATGCTTCATGAGACACGGAGGATTCCCAGGCAGGAGAGCTGCTCAGCTACAGAGGATGATGGATGTGACCAGAAACCCTGTTCACCCAGGCCCTCTTTGGGTAACTTTAATCCAGAGACCCACCTATGGAGTCGGGGAAGAGAGGAAGGGAGGGAAGGAGAGACATGAGGAAAAAGTGCCCGTCGGGAATGTCACTAAGAAAACACCTCTGGCTCGAATTTTCACACTGGCTTCCCATCCTGAGAATATCTGAGGCAGAACATAAACACTTCAGTCTTATCTTAGGACTCCTGGGACACAGATGAGCTAAGTTTTCTGAGCCCGACATTGCAAACAACATAATGTCGCTAATCAAACTTCCGGTGCGCCCACCCTATTTGATAAATCAGCCAGCTTTTTGATGCACTAAGTGAAGATGAATTAACAGTAATGAGGCTGTGACAGCTCCCTGAGGCACAGGCTGATGGAGAGCTCTGATGGCTGTGGCAGGAGGGAGGGGAAGCTCTTCTCAGGGATTAGTTCGAGCTGCCAAATTTGTGAAAATAACTCACTGATGCCAAGGCACCTCGGCTTCTATCCGCAAGCCACGTGCTCTCACACAAACAAAGTCGCTGTCCAAGAAATCTAAGCCATTGGGTATCTGAGAAACAGAATTGGCTATCTTCCTCCAGTGAGCCACACGCCATAAGCAGTAATGACTTTGGGCAGGCCAGAACACACCAGAACATACCAGAACGTGGGATCCATCCATTTTGTTGTATGGGAAAAGTGGAGGCTGGCAATGACAGGCTAGTAAAATCCTTTCTATTTGCAAGGTTGCCAACTACTTAGTTTAGTTTCTGCCAGCCCATTAACAGAGACTCGGCACTGGTTAGCTAACCCTTTCATACCAGAAGTTGCCACATTTAGTTTGCAGATATGTGTTGTTGGGCTTACATAGCATTGTTGAAAGACTGTAATTTGTTGCTAATATTTAAAATTTGGAGATTTCACATGAGAATACGGGTTCCCATCAAAAGAATCACAGGATTCTGTAAACACTGGGTTAGCATTCCCAAGAGGCAACAACAAGCCGGGGTCAATAAACGCAGCCCTTTTTACACAGAACACACACTGACTAAAGAAGGCGGTGGCCCTCGCTGACCAGAGGAGGGTTCAGCTTTGGGGAAGAGACTGTTTCTGCACTCCAAGGATGGAAGCAGGGGGAAGGAGCGACATCTCTACCCCATGCTCTTCGAACCTACATTCCCCCCACTCGCCCCAGCTTGTAAGGGGTGAGGGCTAAGGCTTTGGCAGAGTGCCCCTCCTCCTGTCACTACATCCTGCCCCAGCTAGCTGGGGCACGGTGTCCTCAAGTTTACCACAGTCCCCACCGATCTTTATAACCCTACACCCAGCTGGCGTCACTCAGTTTACGTCTATTTCCAGGCCCCAGCATACATTTCAGTTTGCATCACCTGTTTTATAACAGTATCCAGGGTAACCAAGTCGCAAAGACATTGCTGGACTACAAAGGCTGGTCTGAACGGTGCTCTAGTATCTTCCCACCTGATCCTCACTATTAAGGCTGGTGGCCGCAGGAAGATGGGAGCCTCAAGGCCGGGGAGGCTTTAGGAAACACTGGTGCCTTTTGGACAAAGCAGAGATTTTTCTACCACTCCGCAGCCCTGCCTGAAGACTCCAGCCCTCTCTCTGGAGGCCCCTGTCCTACTGTTTCTGAAGCACAGACCCTCTTGGGGCCCTTTCTGCCCGGCTGATATTCAAAGTGACATAGGAAAAACAAACATCTCTCCCCCAAGTCTGCCTTTGCTTTAGACTTTCTCTGGTTGATCATCTAATTACATTTGTGGCCCAGAAAGCGGTAATCTCTTCAGCAACTGGGGTGCACGCCTCAGGCTGAGACAAAACATTGCATCTTCCTGGCATGTGACAAACCGAGGTCTGGAGTTTACCTTGTGTACCAACCTGATAGGCAGGCTGGGCTGACCCCGGAGAGGTGCTATAGGCACGTTATCTTTGCTGTCTTCTTCACTCTGCGCGGTGCTGGGCTCCCTGAGAGAAGACTGGCTCTATCGCCTCCACCCTCCTTCCTTATCTGTAATTCTAACAAATATACCAGAGTTTGCTTACTGTCGCCTCCAGTATAGACGGGAATGACAGTAAACAGCAGACCCAGCTACTGCTGGTGCCTCCTGCTTCCATTTCAGGGAATGCCAGCATCTTGAATTTTTTGAGAGGATGATGCTCAGTGGTCCCTGCTTCTTCCAGATTCCCTTCTCACTCGTGGTCTCTGAGGCCACCTCCTCTAAGAAGCCTTCCATGATCTCCTTCGAGGGAGAATTACTTGCTGATTCCTCTTCCACTTCACATACAGGATTTGTTCTTTTTGGCATTTGTGGTATCACAACCTGAAAGTCTGTCTCTTCCCTTCTCCTGTGCTCTTTCATGGCGAGGTCTGTATCTTCTTTTTCTTTGGTTCCTCCAGCATCTGGTACATGAGCAGGAGCCCCACAGATAACAACTAAATTAAGATGAAAGATCATGCACTTTAAAAGCTCTCCAGGGTCCTCCACGTTGTTGGCCCATTGGATTAGTCATCACTCTCAGGAAAGGATGCTTGACGGGTGCCCATGGCACACAGTCTGTTAACTGTATGAAGCTGTGCTCTGCCTATGCTCCCGGCACACCTGGAGAGCTGTCTGCTTTCCTGTCAGTTAGATCTGCTCCCAAACCCATGCATGCCAGTTGTCCTTGTAATTGCCATTAATCTAGTTCACTGTTTGATAAATAATAAAATATGAATACCAAGTTAAAACATTGATTCCATTAAAACTAATTTGAATGGATTGGGGACATTTTTTGATAAAGGAAAATCGCTTAAAATCCTGACTAGTTACTTGTGAATGAGATATCTCTAAAAATTCTGAAAATCTAGGAGTCTACACTTATGTTCTTTTGTAAGTTTAAATCTTTGCTCTGCTTTTAAAAATAAAAGTAAAAAAACTGGAAGTTGTAAATAAGGCATTATGGGGATTCTAATGCAAATAAGATGAGGCAAAACTCCAGTTGGTAGACTCATAACTCAAAGAAAAAACTCAAGCTATACACCAAACGTCTGGTAAATTAGCGGACGTGAATGTTCTAAGGTAACGTGCAATGTCTGAAGTATCATTTTTTAATGGATCTTCTCTTTAATGACCTTTTTCAACTGGTCAATCCACCACGCTGGGCAAGAGGACTCCTACTGTATTGTCTGGCCAGCATGTTAGCTTTTTCTGTCTGTTTACAGAAATAGCCCTGTCTCCCTAACAGGGCTATTGAGGAAATGGCATACCTGACACATCTATAGCCCAAATGCCCGTCCTTTGCACCCCCTGAGCCGTCTATAAATGGTGGCTGGTGGTGAAGGTGACTGCTCATTTATTCCATGTGTGTTTGTGGCCCCTATTACATGCAGCACTGATTAAGAACTGGGGATACAGAACTGAAATGAGGCAAGGGCCCCTGTTCTCATGGAGTCTACCATCCGGACAGAGTGGCTCAACACCTGAGGCTCCCTTGTGAGCACAAGCTGGACAGAGTGGGTCTGAAAGAGGAAACAATCTGGCTACTGTGGTATGCTAAACAAATGCACTTCCTACCACTTTTGTAGCTGAATGGGATCTTTCACTCTGTGGGGCAAAGTTTTGGCAGAAGTAAAGGCTCTGGGAGAGATATAAGAAAGTGGAGAAATATTAAAGCAAGACTGCTCACTCCATAGCAAATATTTCAGATGGGCATCCCACGTTCTGCAAATACCTGACTAGTACTCTTCAAAAGTCTCAAGGTCACAAAAGACAAGGAAAGACTAAGGGACTCTCACGGGTTGGAGACTAAGGAGATAGGACAACTAAATGCAATATGGGATTCTGATTGGATCCTGGACCAGAAAAAGGGTGTCAGTGTAAAAACTGGCAAAATGCAAATTAAACCTGTCAGTTATTTGCATTGAACCAACCTTACTTTCTTAGTTTAGATAATTGTGCTGCGGCTAGGTAAGATGCTAACATTAGGGGAAGCTAGGTGAAGGGTATATAGGAACTCTACTACCTTTGGAACTCTTCCGTAAGTCTAAAATTATCTCAGACAAAAATAGGCATCCTGGTGTGGAACACTGAATGGTCAGGAGGGCAGCACCTCCGGTACACAGGTGTCTGGGTGAAGGGGCAGGGCCCCAGCTCCTATCAGCGGACAAAGATGCCAGAACTGCTCCTAAGCAAAGAGGAGGTTCCCCATCCATTCCTTTGTGGATGGAGCACAGACAGAGCATCATGTTGGTGTCAAGCTGCTAGGTCAAGGGGCAGGGGGCAGAGGAGAAAGAGGCAAATTAATATCTGCCAATTGATTAGTACCAGTCATTTTAATCACCTACTGTGTTCTGGGCACAGTGATCTCCTTATATAGTTATTCTCTTTTAATTATCATAATGTCCCCATTTCTCAGGAGACTGAGGCCCAGAGAGGGTCAACAATGTATCCACAGTGCCTGCTGGTAGGAGGTGGAAGCAGAACTCTATCCAAGGGCAGCTTGTCCCCAGACCTGAGCTGAATACAGAGATGCTGAGAGTGGCTTGGCTTGGAGGCACTTTCCAGCCACAGCTCTGGTGTATTTCCAGGGGCCTGAGTCTATGAGTTGCCTACTGTCCTGGCCCAGGAAGTTTTTCTCTCTGCCTGTCCTCTGCTCCTCCTCCTGTAGCTTCCTGGCAGACCACAGGGCCTGCATCACTCCTGCTGGGACACATGGACTCTGCTTCATGCATGGGAAGCAAACGGAGGGTCTTAAGCTCTACCTGTCCACTCACCCCTTTCCAGGGCCCCCTGGAGCTGCTCTCTGAGCCCCAGGTCCACAGATCCCATCCCTAATCACCCAGACACCCTCACCATCCGAGTTTTTCTTATAGTTATTTCTGCAGAGAAGACCCGTTTCTAGCCTTATGGCACTGAGGGTCAGAGGTGAGGCTGCCGCCAGTACTGGACAAAGCTGACTCTTATCTACAACAACAGCAACAGCATCAGTAACAGTAATAGCATCTGTTCCTTAACCATTGGCTGTGTACTCTGTGCTGTGTACTTAACACTCCTTTTTCCTAATTCTTAAAACAACCTTAAGAAATAAATACTATTAAGCCTTTCATTACAGATGAAGCGGGGGAGTCTAAGAGGGTTCATAACTTAGTGCAGCTGGTAAGCAGAGTGGGAGATTGAATCCTGGATATGTCCAGTATTAGAACCCCTCTTGTCCACTGGGCTGTGAGGCCCCCACCAACTACTAGGAAAGCAAGACACTCTCTTAGAGATTTTACCACTGCTCAGCCTCGTGACGGTCCTCCAAAGTCAAGACGATGACCCCATTTAACAATACAGGTTGATTCGAGTAGTTGTGAAAACAAGAAGAATTGGGCAGCATTTATCATGCTGATGTGTGAAGACAGAATGCCAACTCTCCCGGAATAAGTGCAGCTGGTTCCCACCTGTCATTCCACCCAGAAACTTCGTGACCACATGGCTGGTAAATGGCAGATCCAAGGTTCAAAGCCAGGCCCCTTGGGCTCCCCAAAGCCCACATTCCTTCCGCCATCACCAAAGCCAGGTCCCAGTGGCTTCGGTCCATTGGTAATGCACCATCAGACAGGAGGAAGCCCCAGTGAGCTGTGTAGTCGTACTGGCACCATTTAGGAAGCAGGCGTCTGTGGCAAATGAAGATGACGCCGGCACCACCTGAGGTGTTTCCAAAGTGGGAGGAGCTCCACGGATCCACCCTCACTCTCCCCTCTGGCTGCCCCCCTGCCACACGTGCTGACGGACTGGTGTCAGAGAAACTCTAACTGGCCTCCTGTGATCTCGTTTACAGACTTAACTGAAGCAGAGCTAGAACTTGGCCAAGAACACTGAGCTGATACAGATCTGTGCAGAAGCCCTCAGAGCCCTCAGAAACGGACCCTGTAGCATATCACAGCCCTAGGAAGTCCAAACCTGCCCCGATTCTGCTCCAACCTCCAAAGATAGCCTCACCCACACACACTGAGCCTGGACTGGGAGAGGCGTGCACCGAGGGCCGGACACCCACTCCCTGCTCGGGTGCGTTCTGTTCCTCTATCCCCGAGTCTGTCCCCACAGCTGCACTGGCAGTTGCACAGCTTTGAGAAGTGTTTTTTTTAAAATCATAAAATCGTCTCCCACTCCTGTGCCTTTCCTGGCCTGCTCCCTCGGGTTTCCTTTTCTTTTTTTTTCCATAAATTTATTTATTTATTTATTTATTTATTTATTTATTTTGGGCTGCGTTGGGTCTTCGTTGCTGCGTGCGGGCTTTCTCCAGTTGCGGCGAGCGGGGGCTACTCTTTGTTGCGGTGTACGGGCTTCTCATTGCAGTGGCTTCTCTTGTTGCGGAGCACGGGCTCTAGGCGCACAGGCTTCAGTAGTTGTGGCTCGTGGGCTCAAGAGTGTAAGCTCGGTAGTTGTGGCTCATGGGCTTAGTTGCTCCACAGCGTGTGGGATCCTCCCGGACCAGGGATCGAACCCGTGTCCCCTGTATAGGCAGGCAAAATCTTAACCACTGCACCACCAGGGAAGTCCCTCAGGTTTCCTATTGAATTTGCATCTCTGTTGCACAGGATGCCTGGCACGGTTGATGGCAGTGGCTGTGAGAACAAGAGAAAAAACTTTGCCAATTCTCAAGGTTTCCGTATCACACTTCTGGGAAAAACCCCAAACAAACAGAAAAGATGCTGCTTTCTCAGCACTCTGGGAGCACACGGGCCAGGCAGCCAAGCCGCTAACACCTGGCACCCGAGCAGCTCTCTGGGGCTGAGTGTGTACCGGTGACAGGACAGAAGGACACAGGAGGCCAGCTCTGCCCTGCACCTCCAGCCGTGTGACCTCTGAGCCTCAGTTTCCTTTTCTAACAAGTACGTGTGGCTGCCCTGGAGGAGCTCCAAACCTCCATCCTCCTAGTGCCCTCCCACCTGCCACGATGTGAGCTCCAACCAGGCTGGTGCTGAGGGCCTGTGGTGGAAGGAGGGTAATCAGAGGGTCCAGGCAGTCCTCCCAGTCAGTCTGGGGACAGCTGTCTGCTATGGTTACTGCCCGTTAAAGCAGATGTCTGTGGTCATGGTGAGGGTAAGGCCCCATAAAAAGATCCCTAGAGGTCTCTGGGAGTGAGGTCAGCAACAGGGAACATGCTCAGAGGACCCTCAGGCTGAGAGGTCCCCACTGTTCTGTGAGATGGAGCCAGCAAAGAGAGTTGGGTGAGTCACAGGGATATCGAGCTCTGAGACCGGAAGGCTCAACCATCCTCTGACACCCTTCTGAGTCCTGAAGAGATCTCTGGTCCACAGGCCAGCAGAGAATCCACGCCCAGAGGGGAGCCCAGAGCAATGGGGAGGGGTCCAGCTTCAACCTGAGACAGCCCAGCCTTGGAGGCAACTGGCTGGTGACTGTGCTCAGAGGAGCTGTGTCTGGAGACCACGCTCCCCTCTGGGGGTGGGGGTGGGGAATCCCAGGCTATGCCTGAAAGCACAGGGATTCCTGGCACCCTCCCAGAGCTGCTCTCCACTCTAATAAGCCCAGGAGTCCGTGCCACAATATGTGCCCCTCGGAAGGAGCTGGTGTCTCAGTAATTGCAACTTGGTGCTCCCTCGGGAGCAGCATTAATCACCTCTCCCAGCCCAGCCCAGCCAAGAGAGAAGGAACTCGGGAAAAGGCTGAACCAGAGGGGTCTGGGGCTGCTAACTGCCCCATCCAAGGACAAGGGCAACGCAGTCTGCCTGGCGCCTTCCTCAAGCGCAGTCCCGCATCCCTCCCGGAGAGGCCTGGGCTCAGACTTCATTCAGGTCCTCCCAAGGTGGGAAGGGGTGACAAGGAAAAGGACAGCTCTCCCCGGCTGCCCCGGAGGAGCGTGGCCTGTGCAGTGAGACCAGGCCCAGAGGCCCCAAGTGGACGGAGGCGCTGTGAAGAGGGGGCTGGCACTCGGAGTCTCTCCCTCCGCTGCCACCTCCAGGCTCACCTCCCGATCCCCTGCACGGTCTCCTAAGACCACCTCCCCAAGCCACGGCTTTGAGATCCCATCATCGCCTTGCTCAAGATACCTCCAACCCCTTCCCCGAAGGAGACAGTCGAGATTCCTCTATTTTCGACCTCCCTAAATTAAACCTGCTGCTCTCCTGTGGAAAGGCGACTCTGGTCGGAGCTGATCTGTGCTTTTCCACCCTCCTCGTTGCCTCATCCTCCCCATTCCCTCAACTTTGAAAGTAACCACTCCTCCACCTGCCACTGTTCCCGCTGGCTACATCCCACTGACCCTTCAAGGGGCAAAGCCTACCTCCTAGAAGACACCTTCCCTGACCGCCTGGGCTCAGGGGCACCTCCTCCCCTGCACCCCTTCCTCCTTCAGAGTTCCAGTGTGGGGTTCAGACCAGGTGACATTCTTAACTAGCCTTCCTCATAAAGCTGAGGAGCAGCCTGGATCCCTGGGGAGGGGGTGCCCATGACGCACTGGGCAGGTGGATGGTGGGGAGGTCAGACGGCAAGGGCTCAGCGTTCACGAGGCTCAGGCGAGACGAACGTCTGTGCTGTGCAGTGAGCCATAGAAGCGGCCGTCCTTCCAGCCGGCGCCGGTCACTGCGGTCAAGGGCAGGTCGAAAAGGGCCGTGCTTCTCCCACACACCCATAGCAGGTACTCAGGAAAATGTGCTGAATTAATAAATGCTGTGCTAGCAGAGTGATAGAGTGACACGGAGCTGTTCCCACTAAGAAGACCTCTGCCCGGGGGCAACAACTGGGAATTTAAGACCAAGATTTTAAGCTGGAGTCATAGCTGAAGAAAAAGCACAACTAGCCTTAATATCTGGCAAGAGATTATGCTCAGACAAGCCAGACGGGTCTTCTAAGAACTGGAGCCAGAGACACAACCAGAGAAGTGAAAAGTCACTCCCAAGTCAGAGAAAGATGGCTGAAAGGCAGGAAGGAGTCTGGGGGAGCAGAGACCCATGCCGGTGTGGGAGAACTGACGGCTTCCTGAGCTACTGCTCAGACTGGCACCAACCCGCCTGCGGCACTTGTCACACCAAACTGTTAACCAATCATTTGCATTTTGTAAGCATCTATCCCTGGCACCTGGGGGCTCCCTCAAAAAACAGTGCTCAGGAGTGAAGTAGGGGGTGGGGCAGGTAAACTGGAGAGAACAGCTGCTCTTAAAGGATGCCCTACAGTCTATCACCATCATATGAGAATGTGCCAGACTTCCAGCATTTCAAAAGAAGATCAAAATCCAGACATGTATTTGAAATCCTCCTATTTTAAAATGCTGGCAACAAATTCATTGCATCGTTTGAACCAAAGCACTTTGATAGGTCAGACCCAGCTTGCATCCTCCACTCACACCATCCAAAACACCAAAGCTAAACAAACAGCCACAGTCTAAAGACATTGTGTTTAAATGAATCACTTTGCTGTACACCTGAAACTAATGCAACATTGTAAATCAACTATACTCCAATAAAAAAATAATAATAAAGTCATTGTTGCTTTTTTCAAAGGTCTTACAACAGCCTTCTGTCCAAGCAGGGCAGGTGTACTACTCCCTTTTTAAAAGTTAAGGAAGTTGGATCAGAGAGGCTTATTAATTTGCCCAAGGTCACCCAGCTAGTTAGTAGCAAAGGCAGGATCAGAACTCACACCTCACTCTTTCTCACAGGCTCTTTCCACGAAGCCCACATTGTCTCCAGGTCCCAACAGACAGCAGAGTCAAAGCAGCAATCAGAAGAGTCTGACTCACAGGGACCTGTGGCATCAGCTGCTTGATCATGGTGTCCCCAGAAGAGAAGTGAATGGTCATCTACTAAATGCTTACTTATCTATGTAAGCAGAGGAGTCGGTCAAGTGAACAGAAGTCTGACTTGAATCACCAAAAAAGAGAGTCATCACCCCTCAATCAATTCCCAGACTTGAGCCAATTTATTTACCCAGAATCCCTTGAATGAAGGGGAGGCCAGGTCCCCTTGAGGAAGAACCTTAATATACTGTGAAAAATTAATAGTTAATCTTTCTCCCAGCCTTCCCCAAAGGGATCTACAGCCTGTTACCAGGGTGACTGTGCACTGGAAGAAAAGGAAATAATCTGACTTTTCAGGAACTGCAGGCATTCGTCGTTTTATTGCACTTTGAAGATACTGCATTTTTTACAAATTGGTTTGTGGCAACCCTGCATCGTCAGATCATGGTTAGCATTTTTTAGCAATAAAGTATTTTTTAATTAAGGTATGCACTTTTGGGGGACATAATGCTATTGCACATAATAAACTACAGTATAGTGTAAACATAACTTTATACGCACTGGGAAACCAAAAATGTCATGTGATTCACTTTATTGAGATATTTGCTTTATTATGGTGATCTGGAACTGAACCTGCAATATCTCTGAGGTCTGCCTATACTGTAGTCTGGCTCTGAACCAACACTAATCCCCAGAAACCCAAAACAACACTGTGGTCTACCAGGCCTAGTAGGGGCTTATGGAGGCCAGGTGATCAGTGGGACTTTGAGCTCAGTCCTTCTCACAATAGGTCCAGTGGGTCCCCAAACCCATCCTGTGTTTTTTTTCCCCAGACTGGGAATGCGTAATTAAACTAGACATACTCAGCAACTGGCAGAAGACCAGCTGGATTCCCTTGAGCTCTTAAAAAAACATGGAAATAAGTCAACAAGTTTTTTGTTTTTTTTTTTTGGCGGTACGCGGGCCTCTCACTGTTGCGGCCCCTCCCGTTGCGGAGCACAGGCTCCGGACGTGCAGGCTCAGC
>NW_006779070.1:1008922-1023552 GCF_000442215.2 Lipotes vexillifer | reverse complement strand
TGCCCCCTGCATCGGCAGGCGGATTTTCAACCACTGCGCCACCAGGGAAGCCCCCTCCGTTTTTTACTTACTGTTTATTATCCATTAGGGGCCCAACCCTGTAAGATAGATGTTAACAAGGAGAAATTGATAATATGCAAACGTCTTCCATCCAGTTGAGAAGATAGTCCCAAATTTTATGATTTTATTGTCCTATAAGATATTAATAAGTTTTGTATCTAATCTAGCAATCTTATTCCAGCTTGCTTCCTTTCTTCCACCGATATTTCTTTTTTCTTTTACCCTCTTTTGAATCTCGCTTTGTCATCTCACCGGTTCCCTCATTAATGAGTTAAATAAATTGTTGACATGTAATGGTCTGAGAAATATGTTTTTAACCTTTGGAAAATTATTACTTTAACAGTTTATGTGACTCAAAAATTAAGCACTGACAGGGAAATCCAGCAGCTGGGGATGGAGCGGTGAACTCCGCCGCCTCATTTCTCTGCCCCTCGTCTGGCTCCCCACCAGCCCAGCGCAGGGCTCACACCCGGCCTGCCTGGAGCACAGCTTCCACCATGGCTCCTCTAACGGTGATTCATGGATTCAGCCTCTGCGCTTGTGGTTGCACCACTGCCCTCGAAGTGCGAGGTTGGCTGACTCCGGATTATGTGTGGGAGACAGGCACTTTCTAAGCAATTGGAAGCATGACAACCTCTCCAGGAGTCAGAGATGAAGGCCATGAGAAAGGGTAATGCTATCTGGGCAACCTAGGGGCCAGTGGGTCCTTTATATAAATAACTTAACAAACATCCATGTAGGAGAAGCAGCAGCTGCTGCCAAGCACATCTCCTGTGGGGTCTCCATGAGATGGGGTGAGCTTGTCTGAATGGTATCCCCTTGCTTTCCAAGTTGGGGACCAGGGCCACTTGGATGCGTGTGTGTGTGTGTGTGTGTGTGTGTGTGTGTGTGTGTGTGTCTCTGTGTTTGAGGACCGAACGATGACATCTGCTGATCCAGTCCACCTCCAGCTCCCCAAGGTCCGACTCAATCCCCACATCTTCTGGAAGGCTCCCTGACTACTTGACACCCAAGTAGTGCCGCCCTTCTCTGAAAGAGCGTTTGCTGTGTATGGCACCTCACACTGTACTTTATTATCCTATTAGAAGGCCTAGGTCTTAATCCTGGTTCTGCATCCTATTTGCTGTGTGATTTTGGCACTTAATATCTCTCTCACTCTTGGACTTCCCTGGTGGCGCAGTGGTTGAGAGTCTGCCTGCCGATGCAGGGGACGCGGGTTCGTGCCCCGGTCCGGAAAGATCCCACATGCCGTGGAGCGGCTGGGCCCGTCAGCCATGGCCACTGAGCCTGTGCATCTGGAGCCTGTGCTCCACAACGGGAGAGGCCACAACAGTGAGAGGCCCGCGTACCGCAAAAAAAAAAAATCTCTCACTCTCAAAGCCAGTTTTCTCACTTTTATGGAGGTGAGATTTTGAAATGGAGATAAAAACACAATACCTTTCTCTACTTCTTGAGGCAGTAAGGATCAAGTCTTAGACTCACATCCTGGCTCTACACATACAATAAAAAATATTGGGAAATCTACTTAACAGCTGTTGCTCACTTTACTCATATATGAAATGGGGATGATGACAACAGCAAAGATTGCTGCAAAGATTAAGTGAGATAATGTGTTAAGTGATTGTTGCTACCTACCATACTATAAACATTCAGTAAGGGTTAACTGTTTGAACTGAAAATGCTTTGAAGCAGTAGGATTCTTATAGAATTGGAGGTTTTGTAATTACGATTGACTATTAATCTTGTATTTTTCTCTGAATGTTTCAGATGTGTTAGTTTCGCCTCCTCCTCAGGTAGCTTTCAAGCTTCAGAAATCATTTAATAATATTTATTGAAGACCTTCAAGGTGCCAGGCAATGTGGATACCAAACTAAGACACAGTCATTGTCTTCAAGGATATCTCAGCTCAGTGGGAGAGACAAGTACAGAGGTGATTAAAATGTTACATGAGAGAGGTGACAGCACATGGGAGGGATAACTAACCAAGCTGGAGTCTCTGAAGGTCACAGACTCAAAACAGATCCCCTTCCTGTTGTTCATGCCCCTATACTCTGCTCCTAGGATAGGGTTTTATACATAATAGGAGCTCAATACACATCTGTTGAATAAACATGTTGAAAAAACCCAAGAATTCTTTCTTGGGTCATGCAGAATCCCTGTGGTGGAAGGAAGAGAGGAAGGGAACTTTAACTAAGAACCTGACACCTGGGCTTCCCTGGTGGCGCAGTGGTTGAGAGTCTGCCTGCCGATGCAGGGGACACGGGTTCCTGCCCCGGTCCGGGAAGATCCCACATGCACGGAGCGGCTGGGCCCGTGAGCCATGGCCGCTGAGCCTGCGCGTCCGGAGCCTGTGCTCCGCAGCAGGAGAGGCCACGGCAGTGAGGGGCCCGCGTACTAAAAAAAAAAAAAAAAAAAAAGTGGTTAAGATGGTGAATTTTATGTCATATGGGTTTATTTTTTACCACAATAAAAAAAAAACAAAAGAAAAAGCAATTAATGGTGGTTCCAAATGGAATTCACCTTCCCCTCTCCCCGGCCCCACCAAAAGAATGAATGAACCACAGGGCTCACCGTGGGTCTTCGCTGTGCAGCTTCTGGGAGGCAGCCATCTCCATGGGAGCCAGTGGGCCGAGAGACTGACCTCAGACAATCCAAGATCCAACCAGCCCTGGAAGTGATTGTCATCTAAGATTCTCCCAGGAGGAATTTGAGACATAAAATGTCAGTAACTTGCCCAAGTCTCCATAGCTAACTAGGACAACCTTAAGTAGTTTTACGAGAATTCTAAAATCAAATGCATTCATTTTATTTAACAAATATGTATCTGTGCCTATTGGATGCAAAGCATTTTGCTAGGCCCTGCAGGGTGATAAAAAGACAACACGGTACTCAGAGCTTATATGCGTGTGGGAGAGGCAGATGAGTGCACGGGAGCTGTTGGAAAGGTTACGAGCTGCTTTTGAATCCTGCCTGCACCACTTCCTTGGATCAGCCGCTCCACTTCCCTGAGGCTCAGCAGACCCACCTGTAAGATGGAGATGCGTCTGCGGCCATACCACCCTGAATGCGCCTGATCCCATCTGTAAAATGGAGATGGTATCTCTTCCCTCAGTGGGTCTGAATGCTTAAAGGATACATGTATCGTAGCGTGTGTTGCGTTATTCAATGAATATTCATTCTTTCGATCAGAGAGAGCTACAAGTAAAGAGCAAGGACAGCTCCCAGCAATAAAAACAATGACCCTGTGCTCTCATATAGCACTTTTCAGTGGTCTGTATGTGTCTGTATCTTTCTAGGCAGGAGGCTTGAGGATTAATCTAAGGGTTTCCACCCTTAGATAGTACTTCTGTTTCCACCCAGTTGAAGGAGGGCAATAGAACTATAGCTCTTAGCCTGCGCCAGCTTCGCTGATTCCAACACCTCCTTCCCCTCCTCCAGGCCCCTGTAACTTGATAACTTAGTCCGAGAACCTGAGCTGGAATCCTCACCAACACCCCCAGGACCAGGATCAGAGCAGCTGGACTTCCGGGCAACAAAGGCTCCATTTGCATCTTAATGAAAAAGATGGAAAGGGAGAGGGAAACCCAGGCTGTTGACTATGAGTGAAAGCACCTTCCCTGTAAGGTTTCCATTTGTTTGCTTTCTGCAGCTTCTGCCAGAGCCGCCTCTGAGCGCTATCTGCACCGCAGAATCCAAGCCTCAGAAACAGCTAATTTGTAAATTATGGGCTGTCCAAGTGGCAGCTCTCCAGGTTACTGGTTTGATGCTCGTCCAGGTCCCTCTGCAGGTAGCAGTTCTAAGCGGCTGATGGGCTTTGTCGCCTTGGCTCTGCTCATTAGAGCCTGGACCAATTACCGCCCAGCCCTGGAAGCTGAACCTACCAGGAGCCTCTCATTCCCAGGGCTTGCTCACTGGGCTTGGGGCAGGGCCCCGCCAGGACCAGCCTGTGCTGGGGAGGGGTTCCGAAGACCTGCGTCCGCCCTCCTAGATAGACCCAGTGGAGGTGAGGGGGCAAGACTCTCTAAAAGGGATGTAAAAGGACAGAAGGAGACTTTCTTAGCTCCCCCTGGGGCTCCCAGCTAGCTGGTGACACAGCCAAGACCTGTAATTAGAAAAACAACTGCCTGAGGCAATAGCTCTGCTGGTTAACTGTAACTAACCTGAGTGTTTAGCAATTTTCATATATGAACATACAGTGTGATTTTTTAAATTATAAGATCATTTTCCAGGCCCCATGTTTTGATAAATGCCTCTCTCCCCAGTTTCCTTATTTCATGCCTTGATTCTCCTGCCTTTGTAATCTCTGGCCCACATGGGTGACACAGAATGCCAGGTGTAGGCCTACAAATATCATTAGGAAAAAAATGAGAAAAAGGTTGTGTTTACTGCTTCTCGATGTTTTTGCCATGTGGAGACACAGCCCTTGATGGGTTTTGATGGAGAGGCCACGAGGGTTACTCTTGCACCGGCATGCAGATTTACTCTTCCTCCAGATGTGTCAGCCACGATCATCAGACTAATTTAACTGAAAGGACATGTATCAGTTGTGATCTAGAAAAAAAATATGCTGGCCATCACAAAGGTTGTGTTTACTGCTTCTCGATGTTTTTGCCATGTGGAGACACAGCCCTTGATGGGTTTTGATGGAGAGGCCACGAGGGTTACTCTTGCACCGGCATGCAGATTTACTCTTCCTCCAGATGTGTCAGCCACGATCATCAGACTAATTTAACTGAAAGGACATGTATCAGTTGTGATCTAGAAAAAAAATATGCTGGTCCATCACAACCTATGTTCTGAGTACTTGTGTGTGTGTGTGTGTGTGTGTGTGTGTGTGTGTGTGCGCGCGTGCGCATATAAATTAGAATTCATTGGATTTCCATTATTGTGCATAGCGCTATGGAACATATATATATATTCTCCAATTTCCCCAAGTTCCAAACTTTTGTAATACATGCCCTCTTTCCTTCATACATTCGCTCTACAACATTCAGGGTCTACTAAACACCAAGGACAGGAAGTTGCCCTAATTGACCTCACATGCTGGGGGCAGGAGTGGGGTGGGTTGGGGGGACAGACAAGGGTGAGTTATTATAATACATTGTGGCAGGTACTGTAATAAAAGTGAAGCAGATAAACCTACCACATGGGAGAACTTAATGTGGCCCAGGGGCAGCATGGGGGGCAGCTGAACCAGCCAGACCTGGGCTCAATACCAGCTTCAGTTCCTAGCAGCTGTGTGGCCTTGAGTACATTTACTTAGTATCTCTGAGCCTCGGTTTTCTCATCTGTAAAATGCGGTTAATAATTCCTATCTTTTAAGGGCTGTCATGAGGATTAAAGATGATGTGTATAACGCACATAGCATAGTCAGGATTTTAAACTGGTAGATATTATTCACTCGGGTAATTTGAATACTACTGTAGGTAAGAAAGCATCTGATTATAAAATTAACACCTAAATAGTAGGTGTGTTTCAAAACAACGTTTATGACTCTCAAATTTAGCTCTGAGTGAAGGGAGGTAGAATTAGAGCAGCTCTTGCTGGTCCTGGTCTGTTTGCACTGGAAGGGACCTCATCCAACCCAATCCCATCATTTTAGAAATAAGAATCAGAGGACAGGGAGGTTAAATATCCCTAGGGCACCCGCTTAGGGTTGACCCAACTTTAGTCAGGCTCCTCTGAGAATTCTTTTTCGACTAGACCTTGTCCTTGGGCCCTGTCTTTGCCCAGCCCAGTTTTAGCAGGAATCCTGCGGTCAGTTTAGAGAGAATTCCCCATCCTTGATACCTGATCACACTGGCCTGCCTTCAGCAAGAATCCCCTACCCCTGATGTCTCCTCTTAGTAATCTTCCATCCACTGTTCCCCCCACAATTCTGCTCGTAGGTTGTAAACCCCCAGCTATCTTTGTATATTCGGAGTTGAGGAGGACCTCTCTCCCCTCTTGTGATAGTCTCGACACCTATGACAACAGTCCTGAATCAAGTCTTCCCTGCTGTTTTCACAAATGTCAGAATAATGTTTTCCGAGACTAGAACCTAAGACTCCTGACTCTCTAGACCCCTATAAAGGCTCATGTGGGTCTTGTTTGCATAAATAGAAAGGAAGTTAGCGGACTGCCAGAACGGATCACCTGGGCAGTGGGCTCCAATGAGCAGCGCCATGGTCTGGCAGAAATACACTGGATTCCAGCTCTGCCTTTTATCTCTTTGCTTTTTGTGTCCATTCGTTAGGTTTTCCTGGGTCTCTGTCTGGTGGACTGAAACTCAGAGGATATACTTAGAGGCACCATCAAATTGGCTGTCTTCAGACAAGTTGCTCATTTTGACCATTATCCCAGTTTATTCACCTGCTCCCAGGGCCCAAGCAGCCAGTACTGTTGGCTGAGGACCCTGTGGGGATACATGGAGATCCCTGAGCCACCAGCCTCCAAAAGTCCCCTCCATCTGCTGCTCAAGAGCTCCTGGATCCTTTTCTGAAATGTCTAGGGGCACTGCTGCGGGAACCTCCTCACTGCCAGCCTTGTTGATGGGGGCCCCTCCCTCGCCTGTTGGAGCCTCACTGCTCAGAAGAGGCACGTGGACACCACTGGCCACATGTCCTCTGTCCTTGCCCTTTTCCACCTCTCTCCCTACCAGGACCATGGACCCCTGGGGCTATGACATTACCATGGAGACTGAATGGGGAGATGCTGCAGAGGACATGTAACTGCTTGGGAAACTAGAGAAGCTGGGAGGCCCAGGCATTGTGGGTGCTCAAGATGCTGGTGCAGGTCCCAAGCCAGGCCCCAGGATGAGCCTCTAAGACTTCAAATCCCAAAGCTGGGCTGAGAGCAGCTCCTCCCCTGATTTCAGCACCCTCACCCCACCCCAAACACACCTGTCACAGTGAGGGCATTCACTTTTCTCTCCAGGCTAACTCAAGTCACTTAACATGTAATTACTGAGTATCTACTAAGAACCGGGTCATTATAGACCAACATCCAGATTGGAAAGCTCAGGAGGGTAGGCTTGGAGGGCCCAGCCCCACTGGGAGACACTATAAGCAGCTCCA
Source organism: Lipotes vexillifer (assembly GCF_000442215.2). NCBI lineage: Eukaryota > Metazoa > Chordata > Mammalia > Artiodactyla > Lipotidae > Lipotes > Lipotes vexillifer. The sequence continues at coordinate 1,016,437 of NW_006779070.1, read as the reverse complement.
AATGCTGCCATGCTGTCTTCTAAGGCAGGGCCCCAAGAAGGTGAATCTGCAAGGCTGTGGGTTCCTTATTTGCAGGCATGTAATCTATGCTAAGGGCTCAGAAAGCTCCCTAGCACCATCAGCATCTCCCAGGTCCTGGAGGACCTGCCAGCTGGACAAACTTAATGATGGGGTTCCCGCGGGGTCTATGGTTTATAATGCAGAGTGTCTGCCAGCCTCTGTCTGCGGTCTCAGCCCTTCTCTCCAGGGAGATCCCATACCTCCCTTCCTCCACACCCAGCAAAACTGAGCTCTGGGGCAGGGGTCAGGAAGGCCTCCGCACAGTTGCCTCCGGTCCCACCACATCAGGCAGCAGTAGTAAAATGAATTCTGGGGACACACTCTGCACATAATCGAGCCCTGTCCAGACGCACAGTTTGCTATTATTGTTACTATTGTCTGATGGAGACCAGGGATTCCATGGCAGACTGGAGTATGTGAGAGAAGAACGCTGCTTTGTGCGAAGTACACTGAGTTGGAAGACTTGGTTTTTGGTCCTGACTCTGCCCCCAGGAGGCCTTGGATGAGTCCCTTGACCGACTGGAGCCTCAGTGTTCTCACCTGTGAAATGAGTAGGTTAGACTGAGGACCTGGGCACATAGGAGGCATTTAATAAATGCTTGTAGGATGAATATTGAGTGAACAACTCCACATCCTTGAGCTCCTTTTATCAGACACTTTATATTTACACCCAGCCACCACCCTCACTGGGCCTCAGTCAAATTGCTGCAGGAATCCATGTTCCCACGGGGCCCCCCCTTTCTGAAACACTTGAGGGACCCCCTCCTTCTCTTCTCTTTCTCCAAACTTTTCCTAGCTTCCCCCTTATTAACCACCAAGGCAGGAAGTCAGTGAATCTCTCTCTTTTTTAAAAAAGATATTTTTTGATGTGGACCATTTTTAAAGTCTTTATTGAATTTGTTACAATATTGCTTCTGTTTTATGTTTTGGTGTTTTGGCCGCGAGGCATGCGGGATCTTAGCTCCCCAACCAGGGATCGAACCCACACCCCCTGCATTGGAAGGCGAAGTCTCAACCACTGGACCACCAGGGAAGTCCCAGTGAATCTCTTTTAATCCTGAACTCCCAGTCTTACTAACTGCTTTCTTTCTTGTCCTTATTTGCTTTCTAACTCAGGAGATGAGGCTTCAATTAGATAAGCAAGCAGCTGTTCCAAGAACAGGGGTCTAGAGGAGAAATTGTCCTGTCCCGGAAGAGGCAAAGGATGTCTCTAGAGACAAGGAACCAGGGTGGCAGGAAGTGCCCTGTGGTGGGTTGAACAGTGTCCCCCAAATTCACATCCACCCAGAACCACAGAATCTGACCTTATTTGGAAATAGGGTCTTTGCAAAGGTAATTAGTTAAGGATCCAAATAGGATCATATGGGATTAGGGTGGGTCCTAAGTCCAATAGCTGGTATCCCTGTAAGAGAAGAGGAGACAGGGCTTCCCTGGTGGTGCAGTGGAAGAATCCCCCCTTATTTGGAAATAGGGTCTTTGCAAAGGTAATTAGTTAAGGATCCAAATAGGATCATATGGGATTAGGGTGGGTCCTAAGTCCAATAGCTGGTATCCCTGTAAGAGAAGAGGAGACAGGGCTTCCCTGGTGGTGCAGTGGTTAAGAATCCCCCTGCCAATGCAGGGGACACGGGTTTGAGCCCTGGTCCAGGAAGATCCCACATGCTGCGGAGCAACTACGCCCGTGCACCACAACTACTGAGCCTGTGCTCTAGAGCCCGCGTGCCACAACTACTGAAGCCCATGAGCCACAAATACTGAAGCCTGCGTGCCTAGAGCCTGTGCTCCACAAGAGAAGCCACCGCAGTGAGAAACCAGCACCAGCAACGGAGAGTAACCCCCGCTCACCGCAACTAGAGGAAGCCCGTGCATAGCAACGAAGACCCAATGCAGTCAAAAATAAATAAGTAAATAAATTTATTTAAAAAGAGAGAGAGAGAGAGAAGAGGAGACGACACAGGGAGACAAAGACGATGCGGGGATGGAGGCAGAGACTGGAGTTATGCTACCACGAATCAAGGAAGCCAGGAGCCCCGAGAAGCTGAAAGAGTCAAGGATAGAGTCTTCAGAGGGAGCACAGCTCTGCTGGCACCTTGATTTCAGGCTTCTTGATGCCCCAGGGCCCAGGGGACTCACACAGGCTCGCAGCCATCCGTCTCCATGTGCTTTTCTTATCACATTTGGGAGCCAAGCAAAAGTGCTTAGAAAAGAAGGCTGTGGACGTTTGGTTTCTCCGGGCTGGTTGCCGGGTTTTATCCAGTCCCTTCAGAGTGCTGGAACCCAGTTCCTTTAGGATGTGATATATCAGCTTTTGAGCAAATCTCAGCCTGCTCTGCAAGAGAACAGTATTCATTCCTTCATTTATACAATAATTATTTACTGACAGCCTACTAACCGCCAAGTGTGTGCTAAGCATAGGGCACAGAACTCCCCCTTCTCCTGTCCCCTCCTTGCTGCCCAGCACTAAGATCTGACTGATGCCAAAGGAGTAATCAGTGCACCGTATTATGCTATTGTGAATGACAATAACATAGCATTCAAAGGGCTTTTGCATGTTATTTGATATACTGAGGGAGCACCGACTTGCCTACAATCTGTTTCTTTGTGAGAAAACGGGAACATTAATAGCCATTAATGCAGCCCCATCACTCAAAACTGTAAGCCCCTCAAAATATGTACGTTTCAACTTGGTCCTGCTTCATTTCACTTATCTGTATCTTCCAGGCAATTAGAGTAGAGCTGAGTAATAAGTGTCATCAACTCAGAAATTCTGGACCTAAACATAGGAAGACAGGACAAGGGGATAAGTTTTGGAGCTGGTTACGTTGAGGAAACTTTTGATGCGGCTACCTGAGGCCAAGCCATGTGGCTACCAGGCACAGTGCAGGGCATGGGCTGGGTGTGATGGGGAATGGGCTGGGTCACTGGCAGCAGGGATCCGGGTTTGGTCTGCTGCTGAGCAGCCGTGAGACTCTAGCTGCATCCCTTACCTCTCTGGGCACAATTTTCCCATCCATGCATGAAGAATTGGTCTAGGTCCCTGAGGCTCTTTACAACCTTGACACGCTGGGAGCTCTCTAGTCTAAATCTCTTGCTGGAGGAACTTTCTAGCCTACCTTAATAATATGGGGGAGTTCAAGGATGAGCAGAAGACAGCATGTCCTCCCATCTTATTATTGTAGGTATGTGGGGTGCGGGGGGATTTCCCTGATCACAGTCTCATCATATGCAGTGCAGTGAGCTGGTACCTAAGCCTGGAGAGGTAAGGACTGCATTTTTGCCTTCAAGGAATTTATCATCTAGTGGGGAAAGAGACCAGTAAACAGGCAAGTACAGCGCAGTATGATAAATCTTACACTTCATGCTATGGAAATAATAAAGAAGGGGTTCCTATCCCAGGCTGGTGGGACAGTGTAGGGGGAAAATCACTGAAGTCTGCCTGGAAGAGGTGATACCTGTGCTCAGTTTTAAAGGCTGACTAGAAGTAACCCTTTCAGGTCAAGGGCTGGAGCATTCAGGCAGAGAAAACAACACGCTCAAAGGCTGGATGTGGTACAGTGAGTGCAGAGGGACAACAAATGTCCATAGATACATTTTCTTTCCTCTTCCTTGTAATCTCCACCCTTTTCACCTCTCTCATTTACAGCTTTATACCCACCTGCCAACCTTTTTTCTCTTTCCTTCTCTTTCTCTTCCGTTCTCTGCAGATAAAGAGAGGAATGTAATCTAATGAGTTCATGAGCTAATGAGGGAGTAGAGGAGAAATCCAGCGTGCTGAGGCCTGGAAAGGTGTGTGCTGGGTCACAGCAGGGGGCTCCTCCCCTCTCGGCCTCAACCAAGGGCACCACTTCTCTGCAGCTCTTCCCTATGACTCATGACCACCTCCTCCACCCTCTTGTAAGGCCCTGTTCCCTTGAGGTACATCCAACCCCTCCATGACCCCTCCATCCCTGTGTGTCAGTGTCACCCATAGATTCCTGGTCACTTTTACTTCACTGAAGACTCTGGCACCTAGCTCACTATCTTCCACTTCAGCCCACATCCTGCCATTGACTGGGTGGAGTCAGCTTCAAACACCTTGGCCTCTCAGCTCCTTGAGCCCCTCATCTCCAAGTACACACTCCACTTCAATTCACCTGTTCGCACGATTTCATCCTGAACCATGTCATCACCCAGGACTGCTCCTCTCTGACGTCAGAAATTTAGTTCTCTCCCTCTGTGATCACAATTGCCTCTGCGTCCCAGTTCAATGGCTCAATTACTCTAAGTATAGCAGGTCTCTGACCTCGTCCACACCATCAGTCCACTGATTCTATCAGTAATTCCCCCTTAATATCCACAGCCTGTCTTCACTTTCCTTGTGAAGAAAGGAAAGTGAAGATTGGATCAGATTTCTGGCCCAACATTCAGACACTTTCACCAATATCCTTCATTCCCTTGCCTCACTGTCCTTAAATCACCCTTGGCTTCTCTCCCTTCATCCTCCTTGGTCCATCAATCACAAGTTCTGTTGAATTTTAAATAATTTTTCAAATCGCCCATGTCTTTCTATCTCCACTGCCCACCAGTCTCCAGCATGACTGTCCCAGACAATTGGAAACGCTTCTCGCTGTTCTGCTTCCAACCTCCTTTTCTGTCATCAGGTCTCCCACTGGGCAGCCTCTGTGATTTTTTTTTTAACACAGATGAAATCAGTTGAGTTATTCTGCTGCCTAAAACCCAACGCTTCAGGATGACTTGCTGCCCTCAGGGTGGAGCCCAGTCTCATTCCAAAGGCCTCAGGGTTCATAGTCTGGCCTCGGCCTATGCCTCTAGCCTCACCTTAGACCATCCCCAGCTCAAACTCCACTCTTCAGCCCTTAGTTTCTTTGAGTTCTTTGAATTCTCCATGCTCCAACCTGAGGTTGGTGACAGCAGGGCGTGGCAGAAGGGGCCCCGGGGCAAAAGTGAATTCTAGTCCTGCTCTGCCACGCTCCCTTGCTGTGTGACAGTGGCTCCTTCCAAGAAGAGCTCTGTGAGTCAAATCCCACATTGTCTAATTTCCTCATTCCCTCCAGAAGAGAGAAGATAAAATTTGGAGATTGGGAAGGATCCCGTGGACATTTCAATGCTTCCTAATAATTATGATAAGAATAATGATAGTGAATGTTTACTAAGAGTTTACTATGTGTCAGGTACTAGGCTAAGTACTTTATATGCATGATTCATTCACTTCCCATAAAACCTTATGAAGTGAGTGCCATGGTCATCCCTATTCTATGGAGGAAAATCTCTGAATCCCAAAGGTCGTAAGTTGATTGAAGTCACATAGCTGGTTTCTGGCAGAACACAGCTCTGAAGCTGCATCACTCTGGCTTCCAACTTCATCGTCTGAATCACTTCGTTATACTGAATAGTTAGATGGGCAGGGCGTGGGTATCCCATTTTTTTTATAAGTGATTTTAGGAAAAATAGGTTCAGACAGCTATTGCTTTTGAAGGGTCTCAGGTAAATGATGCTTATCTGTACTTTTTAAACTAAGGCTCAGTCCAGTTCCCCAAACTCTAAATTCCAGTTTCAAAACTAACTACCCGGAATTCCCTGGCAGTCCAGTGATTAGGACTTGGCGCTTTCACTACTGTGGCCCAGGTTCGAGCCCTGGTTGGGGAATTAAGATCCTGCAAGCCATGTGACGTGGCCAAAACAAAAACAAAAAACTACCTACCTAGAGCTGCAAAGACCACCCCCAACAACTGTTCCATCCTGTTTGTCTTCACTTAACCTTTCTGAGCCTCAGTGGCCACATCTGCAAAATGGGGTTACAATAACCACTTCAATGGCTTGTTGTAAGGATCAATAGGAATAGTGTACGTGAAAGTGAGTTACAAATGAAAGCGATTGCTATTGTCTCATGGGTTTTGAAAATTAAAAGGGAGTTTCAAATGCAGAGTATTATTACTATTTCTCCTTAAAGAATAAGACAATTACTTAAAATGCTTTAAAATGCACACAGACTGTAGGATGCCCCTGCCTGAATGCTCTTCCTTCTGATATTACCTAGCTCACTCTCCCACATCCTTTAAGTCTTTTCTCAAATGTCATTTTCTCAGTGACATCCATCCTGACCACCTATTTAATAATGCAACCTTTCCTTTCCTTCTACCCTCCAGCTCTCCACATCACCTAACCCTAATCGATTTTGTCTTTTTCCAAGTACTTATTGCCTTCCAACATACGAATTTACTTTTTATGCTTATTGTTTACCATTTTTCTCCCACCAGAATGTAAGTTTCAGAAGGGCAGGGATCTTTGTTTTGTTCATTGATGTCTTTGTAACCAAGATGAGTACCTGGTACACAGTAAGTGCTCAATAATTTTTGTTCAATGAAAGAATAAAAAGTGAAATGTGTACTGAATGGCTGCCACATCAGAAGAACATTCAGACAAGACTGAGTACAGGAAGGCAGAATACAGAAATCAACAGCCTGGTCTGGAAAGATGATGGCTGAGAGGTTCATGAACATAACGTGTGAAACATGAGTTTCTTCAAATCCCAGAATAACAAAACCAGAGAGCACCCCTTAAAATTCACAGAGGCAGTTTTAGTCCAGTAAGAGGAACTCATTTTTTATACATGAATAGTGAAGAGACTCCATGTTATTGTAGTAGAAAATTATGAATAATTTCAGAGTGTGTATCAGTTTTCTACTATGTATAATAAATTACTTAAAATCCTACAAAAAATGTATTATCTTACAGCTTCTACGGGTCAGTAGTTCAGGCAGCTCAGCTGGGTGGTTCTAGCTCAGGGTCTCTTAGGAGGTTGCAGTTAAGACCTTGGCAGTGGCCATGGTCATTGAAGTCTTGTCTGGGGAGGAAAGATCTGCTTCCAAGATGGTTCATCCACGTGGCTGTTGGAAGGAAGCCTCAGTTGCTTGCCATGCAGACCTTTCCATAGGGCTGCTTAGGTGTCCTGATGACGTGGCAGCTGACTTTCCCCAGAATAAGTGATCCAAAGAGGAACAAGGTGAAAGTCCTGATATCTTTTATGATCTATCCTCAGAAGTCACAATCTGTCATTTACGCATTATTCTATTGGTACACAGGTCTTCTCTATTTAATGTAGGAGAAGATTACAAAAGAACATGAATAGCAGGAGGTGGGGAGTATTGAGGGCCATCTTGGAGGCTGGTTACCACAGAATGAAACTCAGGAAGAATCTAGAATGTGTGGCAGCACCATGGATCTATGGAGAGCAGTGATCACCTCCCACCACCCCCTTCGGCTCACCAGAGAAGACTGGCCAAAGGGCAGACTTTGGGCCATGAGTCATGCAGAGCAATTCAGCTCTACACATTGCTCAAGGTAAGATGCGTATGGAAACATAGATCCATTTCAGGGGGCCTGACTTCTTCCGCTTGGGACCCTGGATGCTGGTTTGTGCTTGCCAATACATTTCTCTTGTTGGCCCTGCCATTA
>NW_006779070.1:1001322-1008912 GCF_000442215.2 Lipotes vexillifer | reverse complement strand
GGGAAAGAGCAGGGGGAGCTCAGAGTCCAAGAAGGGAGTGACCACATCACCTGAGGAAGACGATCAGGGAACAGAATACCAGCATGCTCTCAGAAGTCTCCTACCATTGCTAAACAGTAAGCCTTTTCAATTGGCCAGAAGGAGCTGTGTCAATTAGGAAAGAGTCCTCCCCAAGGAAGGATTCATAAGAAAAGAAAAAAGCCAAAAAGAGGGTGTTGCTTTCATGATTGGAGAGTCTTAAGACCACAGCTGTTGTGTTCCATCCTCCTTTCTTAGGCAAGACCACACTTCATCCAAAAAATGGGGAGCATTTTCTCCTGTAATTAATGACTCCAAAAGATGGACAGTGGATTTCTGCCAGCTTCAGGGATCTTCTCAGTGTGAGGTTCTTTAGCCTTCTCAACCTGGGAAAGAAAAAGAAATGTCTCCTTGTCCTTGGACACCAGTATATTCTACTTATTTTTCATTTCTAATAAAAAGTGGTCTGTGCCAGAGTGCACCGCACTTGACAGTCAAGAAGGCTCCAATCATGAGAAGGCAGATGAAGGGAAAGCCAGGAAGAAAACTAAGGCTGTGCAAAACCATCACCATGAAGACCAACGCCTCTTCCTGGCTCGTGCGTGGTAAGATGGAAGTCAGAGGAACCTAATTCAATGGGATGACAAGCAATTTGAACCCCTCTTACTCAGGATGAGTAAGAGCTTCTGACAGGCGAGTGCCAAAGAGCTGTGGTGCACATAAATGGAGGGTGTAGGAAAGAAATGTAAGCTTGAATTCTGTGAAAGTTTTAGAAACATGCTTAATTTCAGAGATGTAAAATCAGGGACTGAATTTGTGCAAAAGAAAAACAGCTGAAAATGTTCCCACTGAAATTTCTTTTCTTTTTTTTTTTTTTTGCGGTACGCGGGCCTCTCACTGTTGTGGCCTCTGCCCTTGCGGAGCACAGGCTCCAGATGCGCAGGCTCAGTGGCCATGGATCATGGGCCCAGTCGCTCCGCGGCATGTGGGATCTTCCCGGACCGGGGCACGAACCCGTGTCCCCTGCATCGGCAGGCGGACTCTCAACCACTGCGCCACCAGGGAAGCCCTGAAATTTCTTAATGATAACAATAACAGTCATTAGAGTTAACATTTATGGAGTGTTTCCTTTTGCCAGGGACTCTCAAATGTCTTACATCTAAATGTCTTAATTAATCACTACAACCCAATGAAGTCAGTATTAACATCCCCACTTACAGATGAGAAACTCAAGACGACAGAGGTTAACCAACTTGCTTAAGGTAACAGAGCTAGTAATTATTACAGTCAGGATTCAAACTTTGGCAGTTTTACCCCAAAGCCCACAGCCTTAACTACCATGTGATATCGTTTTCTGTTTTTTTATATTTTGGCCATTTTAGTCCCCCGACCAGAAGTCAAACCTGTGTCCCCTGCAGTGGAAGCTCAGAGTGTTAACCACTGGACCACCAGGGAAGTCCCGTGCGATATTGTTTTTAAAGGGTTTAAAAACAGGGATCAAATGTTGGTAAATATCATTCATAGAATTCATGGTGAGATTCAACAAGACAGGTTAGAAGTCTTCTAGCTCGTTATAAGGCGAACACCATTATCCCACCATTTCAGTGGAGCCTTCAGTGCTGCTGAATCTTAAGAATTCCAGTCTAGTAGGCAGCACATAAATCATTCCTTAACTTTATTCCTGAAGAAATTGATGCTTAGGTCAAGTGCCCTGCTCAGGGCCACCTGGGCCTCTACTGCCTCTGTCCACCAGAAAAGCACTGACCTCCAAGCAAACTCTTTTGTGTTACTCCTGCATCTGTGCAGGGTCCCAGGCCATCCCACCCCCACCCCCATCTTCTGTAAAATCTAGGAGCTTAGTCTTGAAGATGTGACAAGTTTTCATCCCGTGGTAAAAAGAAAGCAACACCAAAGGCCAAAAGGTTGGAAGGAGTCTGAGTTTCACCTTTTGGACAGTTCAGTTCACCTCAAAGAGGTGTGAGCTCGGACGTGATGTCATCAGTTTCAGCGTTTTCAGGAAAGCCCCGTCTTTATCAGTCCACAGCTCTTCTCCTGCCCTTCCACCCCGCTGCCTCCCCTCTGCCCCCAGGGCTTGGGCATTTCTGGGACATTTCATCCAAAGGCTCCCAGATCAAGGTGCAGGACTACTTCTTAGATAGTCTTAGATCTTTAAGAATCCCAAGAAGTTATTTCATCCTTTCTTCCCCCTCTGCTATCTCCTCCTTTCCTGGTATCATATACAAAGGTCAGGTTACTTCAGTTTATCAAGGAAAATACCTTCTTAACCACATTCTCTTCCCTTATTCTATACGCCGCTTACATAGGTGAGAGAGGAGTGTTGCTTTAACATCAGACGGTCTGGCTTTGAAGCTCCCTATTAGCCCTGTGACCTTGTGCAAAGCCACTTACCTCTCTAAGCCCACACTTCTTCCTCTGTAAAATGGGGGTAATAATAGTGCCTGTTTCATAGAGTTGTTGCAGGATAGGGAGTTGAAATAAAAAACAAAAGTCACGTGCTCAGCACAATACCCTGCACATAACAAATGCATGATAAATGGTAGCTGTTATGATGATTAAGCCAGCAATGGAGGGACTGGTGAGCAGGGCCACTTGTCAAAAGCAGCCCTTCTAAGGAAGCCTGTGAGTAAGCCACTTTCCCAGACCAAAGGATCCCGGGGAATTGCTCGTGATGTTGCTGCCTGGGGTAACAGAAAGGAGAGGAGGCAATTATACAGCGTGTAACAAAAATAATTTCGTTTCTAATGCCTTTCCCCTGCTGGGCCACTTAGAATCCAAACAATAGCAACAAGGCGGGTGTGGAAATGAGAAGGGCAGGCGGGTTCTGAAGGAGCCCAGTGACAAATGGATGGGCCCCAGGACTCACCTTGGCTCCCAGACTTCTACAGAGGAGTGTCCTTGGGCCTACGGCTGCCATTCTGTGCTGAACCACAGCACTCTGGAAGGCGGGACTGCCCAGGCTGGCTGCAGGCGTATCGACAGGGCCCCTGGGAACTGAGTCTGCCTGACTTCACTTAAGCATCTTCTGTCTGGGAACAAGCTGACATCACTCAGAGGACTCCAGGGAAAGCCAGGGGTCCTCCCTCCTTTCCCTCCCCATCACTGCAGACAGCAAAGAATACCCCGGTCTCTTCCTGGAAAAAGTGAAAATTCCTGCAGGTGCCGTCACATTATGACAAATTGCCCAACTGCACCAAGCTGCCTTATACATGCATATTTAACATCAACCTCTTCCAAGGGCCCCCAAGAGTTTACTTTTCCTCGGCTCCCACATCCATTACACTGCCCCACACTCTCGGATGTCCCCACGGCCTCCAGGGCTCTGAGCTTGGGACACTGCAGTGGCACAGCCTCTTCCATCCAGGGGACGGGGGAGTCCCCAGGCCCCAGTGTGTCATCTCTGGCTCCGTCCTGTTCACTGAAGCCAGCAGGGGCCTCTGCTTCTTCAGAGAAACATTCCCATGTCTTCCAGGCAGAGAAGAGGCTGCACCCTCCCAGGGACTTCCCAGCTGCCAAGGGTGCTGATTTACCCCATTTATCAGATTGAGGTGAAAGAGAGAAGAGGGGAAATGTACAGACCAGAAGGGCAAGTTTCTCTCCTTCCTCTGAACCCAAACAGGAGCAAATCAAGTGGCTGAATCTTGTAGTTTTACTTTTCCACCCACATGTACTGACACTATAATCAAGCTATTTTCCAAGCCTATGCATTTAGATAATATGATTCGATTGTGAAAAAACAAACAAACAAACAAAAAAGAAATCTTCAGTTACATTGGTGATAGGGACAGGTTAGAGGCAGGGGTGTATTAACACTGGATTCCAATGCTATTGCAGTAATTTAAAAGGCTGGAGATAATATCAGTCTACCACCCAGAATTGGTAAATGAGCAACTTGCACACCCTTAGTGGCTCCATTTAGTATCTTGGGGAGCTGGAGAGCTCATACAGAATCCCAAAGCAAATGTTGGAGTCCCCGCCAGAGCCATAAGAGGCCCTGTGAGGGTGAGGGGAGGGAACTATGATACTGCGGGTCAACTGAGTGAGAGGCCACATATAGGGGAGGGTGCCTGCTGGGAAGCTGAACCAAGCTTCGCCCTTCCTGCTACCTGGGGTTTCCAAGCATTTCCTAGATGTTGGATGCTCTCCTGCTAAGCAGAGCTCCTGGTAAGATAGAGAAGCTTTGGTTGCCAAGCTCAGTCCTGATGCCCTGGAACTAGAAAGCTTATACAACTCCTTTATTGGAGAACCTTAATAACAGGAGAGAGACGCCATATTTCTGGACTAAAGAAAAAAGTGCCATGTTTGGGGTCGGGTGCATCCAGAATGACTTCTGAGGAAGTCCAAATAATCTAAGGATTTAAAGTCCTGGTAACTATGTCTGAGGGGAAATGGGACTGACTGGTCAGTCAGCCTGTTATTTTCAAGCCCTCAAATATTAGGTTGTTGGGACCTGTGATATACAACCTGATTCTGGGAGGTGCTGGAGATATGGCTTGGGGTCCTGGCATTATAAAACCTCAACTTAGATTCTCCTCTCCCTTCCTAGGTGCTGAAATACCTTCATTGCTGGAGATTCATGAGTATTAAGCCACAAGGGAGGGAGAAATGAAGGGTGGCATGTCGGAAAATATGAGTCACTGGAAGGGGCAGGATTGGCTCAAGAAAGTCTCATCATCCTCACCCCACCCCCCAACCCCTGCAGCATATGTTCTCTGTGCTATCTTCGCAGCCATGCTTCTTCCTCAACACCAAAACATGACTTTCACTTGAAGGGAAGATGGCGACTGCTCTTTCCAGACTGAGCCCACGTGCCTTTCCTCTTACACATGTTTACCCCGAGAACAGTGACCTTAGACCAGTCTAACTTCAGCAGGTCAATCCCAGGTATATGTGAGGCCATACTTTTAATGAGATCCTGAGCTCCCTTTGTTTCCACTGGTAGAAGGAAGAACAGAGGGTTTCTCTCAAGTTCAGATTTTCTTACATCATTGCACGTTTTAGACAAATAATTCAACCTCGCAGGTGAAGACAGAAAACTGACTAGCCTACAAGCATCATTACTGGCCTTATTCACCCCTCCAAGCTTCCCGGCTTTTACAGAGCACAAGAACCAGATCAATACAGTCAATATGTCACTGCCAGCAGGGCACGAGTGGCTACCAGCCTTGGGGAGCATGGCATGCTACTAAGCTGAACTAATCGCTCCTTGGCATTTCAGGAGCAGTTGGGTTAGCATATCACAGCACAAGCATACTGAACGACGATAATTCCCCCAGAAGGGGAGGGGAGGAAGAACACACTGGGTTGGCCCCCAAAGGAGCCTTAGTATTTACACAGGTCAACGTAAACCATATTGGTGATTTTTAGAGAGGCCAAAAATCTGTTTTAAAAAGAAGGAAAGCCCAGGCAGATCCTCTGGGAGGGGAGATTGTGCTGCATCCTCTATTGCAGCAAAGGGATTGAATCAGGGGTATGGTCCCTCCACCAACAGTCCCACACCTGAAGAATTCAACATGCATAACTGCAGAAGGCAAGGGGGTGGATTAAAGATCTTAATCATGCTCCCCCTAGTCAAAGAAGTATGAACTTATGTGAGAGATGATTTCTTCACCCAGTGTACACATGGATCCCCAGAAATATTGTTAAAATATACACGCCTGGGCCTCATCTTGAAACTCTCATTCAGCAGCTCTTCAGACAAGAACCAAAAATATGCATTTTAAACCAGCTTCCCCAGTGATTCAGATACAGAGGGTTCATTAAAACAAAAATCAGCCCTTACAGAAATGCTGTCCCAGACCTCTACAACGAATCAAAATCTCCCAAGTTTCAGGCACCTTTCTCCCCCCGGGCTGTGCAGGGAAGACATAAGGAACTCAGAATGTTCTTTAAGAGATCAAGGCTGGAGCCGCCAGTGAGGGCTTGGCCCTCACTTTGTTCTCATTCTAACTGTCTCAAATGTCTCCCCTGTCAGATGTCTGATTTCAAAGGTGGCATCAACAGCCCTCTCCCAGTCACATAAGCCAGGAATCTTGAATCCTAAACAGAGAAGTCAAAAGCGGGGGGCCGGGACCCAGAAAATCAGCTTGCTGATTCTCTTGCAATTGGTCACACTCACGATGGGCTTCTCTCTCTGCCCACCCTCATTCAATAGCAGCAACAGGGAGAAAAATGAGAAGAATGATTTCTTTTTCAAGTGGTCCTAATGCTGAAGGATGAATCAGGGGTAAGCTGAGTATTTGCATCCAAAGGGGTAAGAATCACTGATCACATAGCTCCTGGGAAGGAGCAAGAATTAGCCTGAAAGGTTGGTAGCCTAGTCAAAATCCAGAAAAGGCTGGATCTGCAGAAGGAACTAGAGAGGGATCCGCAAAGTGTCTTGCATCTCACCAACCTCAGGAGCCCCCAGGACAAAAAGTAGCAGGGTGCTAGGTGGGGCAACAGTGACTCACTCGCTCAGATAGCTTCCCTGTGTCTGAGAGAAAGGGCCTGTCCCTACGCAGCTGCAGTGCTGTGACTTGTGTCCACGGCGAAGCCTGTTGTGTAGACGCACACGCACCCTCTTACCTCTGCTCTTCAAGAGGAACCGCTCACAGGCTGCCCGCCGAAGGCAGGGATGGACGCGCGCTCTGTCCAGCGCTTAGAGCGGCCTCTTGTCTCTGCACACCGCCCTATTGAGGCTCTTGGTCCATTCCAGAGTAGGAGAGTCACCCTCCGCCTCTGCTGCCATCATCACCCCCATTCCCAGGTCGAGATGTGTCTGAAACCCCAGCCTCCCTCCTCGACTGAATCTCAAACGGAGAGATGGCGAAGGAGAACGTAAATCCAGGACCAAGGACAGCGGCACATTAGGCGTGGAAGAGTAGAGCCAGAATCAGCCTCTTCCCTACCCTTGGCTTCGGTCCTTAGAAACTGAAAAGTCTCGGGTCGCACAAATGCAGAGCTGCTGAGAACAACCCTTCTCCCTCCGGGGCAGCCGGAACTCCGGCCGCGCGCCTTGGGGTCCCGGGCTCGGGGGCCAGGTGGAAAGTGCCCTCCCGAGATGGGCCGGGAGCCGGCAGCCCTGCGAAACGGCGGCTCCACGGGGCTCGCTCCCGGCGCTCTGCCGGGAGGCTGCCCGGGCACTGCCCACCCGTGTCCGGAGCGAGGGTTCGCACCCGGCTGGCAAGAAGGATGCCAAGAGGGTGGGAGAGGGGACAGCCGCTGTGTTCCCTTCACCCCCGGGGAAGCGGCCCGACGGAGGGTCCGTGGAGAGAGGCCGACCTCAGGCGGGGAGGTCCCCTGGCAGACGGCGCCAGAGTGGCCGGACAAACTTCTGGTCCCAGACGCGCCGCCCTTTGAGCTCCCTCCTCCTCTCCCAGCGACCTTGCCTGGGCCCGGGCCGCCTGTCGCTGCATACTGCCGGCGCTTACCTTCAAGCCATAGGGCGCCCAGGGGCAGAGACGGCGCCGGCTGCTCGAGGCTTCCGGCTCCCGCCGCATCCACGCGCGGCCGCCCCTCCGGCAGCCGTCCGGGGCCGCCGCTCTCCTCGGCGGGGCCCTGGGTCCCGGCCCC
>NW_006779070.1:957313-1001160 GCF_000442215.2 Lipotes vexillifer | reverse complement strand
CGCGGCGGGTCCCGGGCCCCCGGCCCCGCCGCGCCGCTCAGAGCCCCGGCGGGTAGCCACTTGGCCGGCTCCGGCCCGCGGGGAGCAGTGGACTGGCCGCGGCGGGGCGGGGCGGGGCGGGGAGGGGGGGCCTGGAGCTGGGCGGGCGAGCGGCGCAGGGACCCGGCGCGGAGGCGGCGGGGTGCGCGCGACAGTCGGCCGGCTCTGGCACCAAGGCTGGACAGCTCCGCGGCGCCTGAGCTCGGGGAGCGCAGGAGGGAGGGGGGCGGGGCCGCCTGGGCCACGGGGCGCCTCGGGCCCCGCCCCTGGGACAGGCCCCGCCCCGCCCCCTACGCGCTTGAGTGTAAGCCTCCCGCGCCTGGGCCTGCCAGGAAGGGCCAGGGGGTGGGAGATGCCGCCATCCCTGGTTTTGAGGCTGGTGGGAGCCGAGGCGTGAATTGAGCGGTGCCACCACACCCGCAAAGTTACACCCCGTATATTCAGGGCTGCAGTGACAGGTGTCCTCATCGCCTGAGGAGTCAGAAGACAAGGGTTGGGGGAGATACCTGGCATCCAGAAGGTCAGGGAAGGAGAGGTCCAGGACCTGTCTTCAGACAGCTGGTCAAAACTGTGCTAAGTTCTGTTGCGTAACTCTTCCAGGGGAAAGCCTGCTTGGAGTTGACCTGAGATGGAAATTCTAAAGGATGCCTGAGATTGCAGCTCACCTTTGACTCCAAAGGGAGTAGGGGGTTGGCACGGGAGGGAGGTGGTGGTGGTGAGGGCTGCTCTGCTGCTGGTCCTCTGGCCCTGGTCCCGTGCCACCTTCCTCTCACCTTTCCGCCTTCCCTTTATTTCTGCTTCTGCAATCAGAGTTGAGTATTGAGCAACAGGGATTTGAACTTTGCAGGTCCACTTATTCTGCTATATTGTTCAACAGTAAGTAGTACAGTACTACGCTGTAGGGGGTTAGTTCAATCCACACCTGCAGACCCGTGGATAAGGAGGGTGGACTGTAAATTATATGCAGATTTTTGAGGATTGGCACCCCTAACCCCCAAGTTGTTCAAGGGTTAACTGCAGTTACTGACTGCCCTTCCTTTGCTGGGCTCTATGTCAGATTCAGGGGTCACACAGAGGAATGAAACCAGGCTCCTGCTCTCACCACCTGCCAATCCAGAATGGAGACCTCCGGGAAATACCCGCAACATATCTGTGGCTTATACAGGTGCTGTGCAACACACAGAAAGGGAAACCTCACAGGCGCTAAGCATCGAAGAAGCAAATACCACAGTTCCCTAGGGGAAGAAGGCAGCATTCCAGGCAAGCGGCAGAGCAGGGACGAAGCGTTAAAACTACACGTCGGGGAGTCAGTCCATCGAGGCTGGAGTCAAGCCACTCCAGGGCTTTGGGGCTCTAGGTCCCAAAGCTTAAATTTGACTCAGCATTTCCTCCAATGACACACACAATTATCAAAAATTAGAGTTGGAAAAAAAATTAGCATTCATCTAACCCCCCACTCTCATCCCTCTACAAGAGGGAACTGAGGCCCAAAGAAATGGAGTCCCTTCCAGATGCCACAAAGACCCAGTACTGGACCAGTCCCCATCTCCTGAGGCTCAGACCAGCACATCCCCCATCTCTGGAGGCAACTGGGGGAGGGGGAGGAGATGTAAGTGGGTGTGGCGTGCCTCTTCTGCTCCTTGCCTTTGGTACTATATGTGGATCTGGACTGTCCGCATCTCTCTGCAGGCTTGATAGGGAGACATTACAACAATCAGGAGTCCTAACATTGTGCCATATTTGCTTATAAAGAGATAAAACATTCCAGACATAGTTGAAATCTCAGTGTTCCCCCTTGTATACCCTCAGGTCATTCTTCCCAAGGTTTAAAATCCACTTGCTGCCTCCCAGCTCAGCATCTCTACATTGGTTGGTCGAGGGACAGAGCCACTCCGTGGACAGGGCACCCCTCTCCTGACCAGTCAGAGGACCTGGATTGATGTCCTGCTTCTGTCACCTACCAGTTGTGTGACCTTGGCCAAATAGTTTAATCTTTAAGCCTCAGATCTCCCCACCTTTCAATTGGGGCTAAAAATACCTTTCTCTCTGGACTACACTGAGGATAACAGATGAGGAAGTATTAGATAAGCTATAACATGGGCAGCCCCTGGCTGATCCGAGGTGGGGAGGGTAGCTGTGCTCATTCAGTAAGCAGACGATGACTTCCATGGAGTGCGCCAACCCAAAGACATGGTAGCTCTGTGCTGCCTTTTCTACCTCAGGCTTGCATGGCTGAGTGGATTTCATGCTGGCTCTGAGTGAGACGGATGGATCTTTTAGTTTTCAATTAACAAATGCCTCCTCTTTAAACAAGTGGCACAACAAACAGATGCCCTGAATGATTGATGACAGGGAACATCTGTGGCCAAGCAGGCGGCTGCACCAGAGTCTCTGGCTTCCCGGGCTGGCAGGGCCCTCTGGGGGTCATTTGGTGCCTCCTCTCCCCTCCAGGCAGAACTGTACCCAGTCCAAGTAGGCCAGGTGGGGGCAGGGTGGCCCTTTTCCTTATAGCTTTTTTGGAAAGAGGGACATGAGAGACTCCTTAAGTTTCTGTATGTTGCAGAAACTTCCAGAGTCAGGAAGTTGTTCCTGATGTGCTACCTGCATCTTTATTTTTACGCTTTATCCTTGAAAATGCGAAGCAAATGTTTAGCAATGGGTATTAGAGGCAGAGGATGAGTTGAGGCGGGTAGGGGTTTTGCTGGCCCATGGTAGTGAGGAAACAAAGGATGGATCCAACAGAAAGGAAGGAAAATCTAGAACTGCCTCTGTGGTCCAAGAATGTCCTCTAGCTGGAGCAGGAGGCATAGCTAGGGCTTGGAAGGGAGTCCCTTGCTGGTCTCTGTCAAATTCTGATGCACCCACAGAGAGAAACACACACAGGCTGTCACAGGCCCCCTTCTGAAAATCATTCCACAGAAGATAAGGGAAATGCTCTCATTAGAGAGGTTGGAAGCAGAGCAGGATCAGGAAAGCAGCACCACTGGGGTCACGCAGGAGTTCACGGCCACATTCCACGCCCTTGGGAGCATTCTGAATGTCTCTGAGCCTCAGTTTCCTCAGTTGGAAAGTGGAGATACAGATCCTTATCGCAGCGTTATCATGAAGAGTAAGTGGGAATGACAACCGACATATTGGTGCTTAATCAATACATTTTGCCTGTTTTCTGCTCTCACCAAAAACTTCAACCAGAGAAGCACTGACAGAAATACATAAAGCTCTATGTGGTGTTCCAGCTGACTTTTCAGATTTCTTAACCAACTTCGCAGATGAAAACTGAGTCCCTATTTTCAAGCTCTGGGAATGTTTCTTTTCTCACCCTCTTCTCTTTTGTCATTTTGTGCTTATCCCATTTGCAAATGACTCTGAGAATGCTAAGGTGTCAATCCTTCTAGATCAGTGGAGGTGTGGGGCAAAAAGAAATGCACATGTCCTTTTCATACTTCATTATTTTTATCAAAGTGCAGAAAACCTAAGAGAGGTAGAGAGTTCTTGGTTACCAATGTTGCTGAGAGATCCACAGCCCCATGTCAGAATAGTCCAGTGAGGGGACTGAAGGAAGAGGGGGCTGATCCTCCCACCTGAGGGGTGGGGAAGGAGAGGTTTAGAGCACGCTCGCTCTTTGACCAAGACAGGAGAGTAGAGGGAATTACCTGAGAGTTTTGATATCTGCATGTGCAATTCATCCTTAGAGACTGATTTCTTCACTGGGTTTTTCCACATCAGTGTGAAATGGACATTTGTAGATATTCTTTGCATCCTCCTATTTTGGAACAATAAAGAATACAGGTGTGACCCACTTTAAGAAAGTCTATTATACAACTCTTCAGAGTTACAAAACAAATAAATTAAAATGCAATCATTCACATGAAAAATTTATTTAATTACTTGAAGGGAAGAGGTCACAAAAATATACAACTTATCTGTACACCCAAGTTCACAGCAGCATTATTCATAATAGCCAGAAGGTAGAAGCACCTCAAGTGTTCATCAACAGATGAATGGATAAACAAAATGTAGTATGTACATGTAATGGGATATTATTCAGTCTTAAAAGGCCAGGAATCCTGTCACATGCTACAAGATGGATGAAACTTGAGGACATTATGCTAAGTGAAATAATCCACTCACAAAAGGACAAATATTGTATGATCCCACTTACATGAGGTACCCAGGGAAGGAAGAGATTCGAGTAGTAGTTGCCAGGGGCTGGAAGGAGTAGTGAATAGGAAGTTAGTGTTTAAAAGGTATAGAGTTTCCGTTTGGGAAGATGAAACAGTGCTGAGGATGGATGGTGGTGATGGTTGCACAACAATGTGAACGTACTTATGCTTAAAAGTGGTTAAGATGGTAAATTATATGTTATGTATATTTTACTAGAATAGAAAATGTATAAACCTTGTGTTTCAATATCCACTGTGGTCGCCATACATGTGAAAATAAAATACAACATCTTGGAGATTACCAGTAGGTGGAAAAGTGACTATTTAGAAAACAATCAATTTATATATAACTTGGGAAGTTGTATTTAGGGGAGTTCAATCAGTACTGCCTTGCATTTCCTCAGCCCTTTCTGTGATCTCATCTACCTTCCAATATCCTTGTGATGTCAAGAATATCATGAACTGGGGAGAGCACTGGAAGGTTAAAGGGCTTCCCCTTCCAGAAGATGGGAATAGGCAATGAAACTAGAGTGATAGTTTTCTGATAGTCTGCACATTCAAGCACTCAGGTTTGTTTGCTTTTTAAATTTTTATTGAAATATAGTTGATTGTGTTAATTAGTTGTTAGTTTCAGATGTACAGCAAAGTGACTCAATTATACATACATATACATATTTTTTTTTAATGCATGCTCTCATGCCATTTTTTTTTTCTTTTTTGGTTGCGTTGGATCTTCATTGCTGTGTGTGGGCTTTCTCTGGTTGTGGCGATCAGGGGTTTACTCTTTATAGCAGTGTGCGGGCTTCTCATTGTGGTGGCTTCTCTTGTTGCGGAGCATGGGCTCTAGGTATGCAGGCTTCAGTAGTTGTGGCTCACAGGCTTCAGTAGTTGTGGCTCACGGGCTCAGTAGTTGTGGCACATGGGCTCTAGAGCACAGGCTTAGTAGTTGTGGTGCATGGGCTTAGTTACTCCGCTGCATGTGGGATCTTTTCAGACCAGGGCTCAAACCTGTGTCCCCTGTGTTGGCAGGCGGATTCTTAACCATGCGCCACCAGAGAAGCCCATATATTCTTTTTTGACATTCTCTTCCATTATAGGTTATTACAAGATTTTGAGTATAGTTCCCTGTGCTCTACAGTAGGTCCTTGTTGGTTATCTATTTTGTATATAGTAGTGTGTATATGTTAATCTCCAACTCCTAATCAAGCACTCAGGTTTTAAATGGAGTTGTACAGTTCAGAGAAATCTCTAATAGTGAAGAAAAGCTCAATCTGAGCTTTCCTTATTGAAGGTGAACAAATCAAGAGCAGAGGTATTTTTATTCTGCAAGCCAACCAGCACCATTCAGGATTCTTTCTCACTCTCTGCTCCTTTGCATGTGTTTGCCATGGCTGAGGACTCTACCTAGCTGCTCATGCCCTTGCTGCCTCCGACACAGTCTGGGTGTCAGTCAGGGGATGTGGATGTAAGAAATGAACAATATGGGCACTTTAAGGGCAAAAAGGGAAGTCATCGAAAATACTGTAGTAGCTCACAGAATGACAAGGGAGATTACAACACCAGCCTTATAAAACAGGCAGCAACAAAAGAGCTAGACACTGTAGGGTCTTCAACTAAAATCAAGCCCAACCAGCGGTCCAGTGAGAACTCAGTTATTGTAGGTAAACACAGGGCACCAGATGGCATCAGCACCGCTGCTGGCATCAAGCACTGGCATTCCCCTGGCACTCTATCATGCTGCTTCTGGAAACTGAAGTTGTGGCTACTTGGGCTGCCTCTGGAATGTATGTTCTGCTCTCCCTGCTTCTCTGAGTCACCAGCTCCTGAGTCAAAATCTGGGACATCTGCCTCTAATTGAGCTGACCAAGAACCACACAGTTTAGGAAGGGACAAAAGCTGCAAAGCCTAATAGCAATGATCCACTATGTCCCAGATCCAAAGGAAACAAGAAATGACTCAGTTCTGTCCATTCTACTTTCTGAATGCACCCTTGCTGCAACCAGTGCAATCCAGGTCAGCAGCATCATCTCAGGCAGTTATTACCAAAGCCTTTTCTCGGATCTCCCACCTCTGGCCCATCTTCCACACTGCATAAGAAGGCTGTTTCTAAAACATAAATTTGATCATGTCACCCCTGCTGAAAACCCTGCAAAGTCTTTCCCTTGCCTTTGAGATAAATTCTACTCTTGTTAAAATGGATTAAATCTGCCATATCTGTCCCTTGCCTCTCTCCAGTCTCATCTCTGCTGGTGTCCCCTCTACAGAGAATGAATCAGTGAGTTTAGGAAAGAGTCACAGAGATGATCTACCCCAGTTTCCCAAATATCAGTCCTTAGATTGGATGCAATGCAAACATCCGGGAAACTAAGAGAAATATAGGTCTAAGATCCCAAACGCTAGACCTACTCTATAAGAATTTAGAAAGTGGGGGTTCTGATATTTCTAAAAAACCAACCAGTGTTTCTGAGCATCAGCCAGATGGGGAAACACTAATCTAATCAATACCCCTCATTTTACAGATATGGGAGCCAAGGTCCGGACAGGTTAAATATTCAATGTATATGAATCAAGTTTGGTGTTGTAATGAAGCAAAACTTCAAGCAAAGTTGATCTCACCCATTTAGTGCTCTACGTATCATTATTGGACCACATGGTAATTAGGCATAAATAGTGGGTGTGTTATTCAGAAGGGAGACTATTATTACAGTTATAGAAAACAAGTTTTTGGGGAGGGTCAACTTAATGGGGGGAGGGAAAGGAGACGTTGGGAAAGATTGGGGTGCTAGTCTGAGGCTCCATAGAGGGTCTATCGTCTGGTCTCTGACAGATTTGATGACGGGTAGGGCTGTCTACAGATTTGGAGAGTCAGTTGGGAGCTGAGTTGAGGAGATGTGATTCAAGGCAAGCCCTTAGATAAGACTGGTGAGAGACAAAAGAGCCCCTGTCCCCTTCCTCCAGTGAGGCAGGGACTGGACTGGGTGGGGAATCATGGGAAGAGGAAGGAAGCAGGATTGTTGACCTTGGGTCCTTCTGCTGCAAGAACAAGCCAAGGGATGGGACTTAAAGAAATCCCTTTCTCTGCCTACTTTCAAGCAGAAGCCTCTTCCTTACACACTGGAATTACCCACTGAGTCATGTTCCAGGCCCATCTCGAGGACTGTGTCCACACTGCTCTCTTTGTCTGAGATGACTGACTTCCCCCCACCCCCATCTATATGTCTGATTCCCACTAGTCTTTCAGAGCCCAGCTCAAACTGTTGTGTTCCATAAGCCTTTCCTCATCTCCCTCACCCCACCCTCATCTCCCTCACCCCTCCCCAGTTTTAATAAACTCATGCACCTCTTTGTGACATTCATGACATCATTATTTGTGTTCTTGTCTTACTTCTTAACTAAAGAGTGAGACCCCCTGGCTCACCTGCATCCCTCCCTCCATCCCCCAGCACAGAACCAACCCGTCACAAGGTAGACTCTCAATAAATGTTTGTTAAGAGAAATCTCCCCAGTTAGTCATCCATTTGACTTAAGGAACAAACACCCCTGAGGGCTTAGAGGAGAGTTTTCTGTTGTACCCAATTTAGTGTGAGTTGTTTTGTTTTGATTGCTTTCCAACTTTGTAGCTGAGAGCCTCTGGGGTTGTGGAAGCTTTGATGGGGGTAGGAACGGGGAGAGTTGGAAGTCAAGGAAGAGAGCAGTCCAGATGCCCAGAGTGTGGACAAAGGGTGGCTGGACAGGTGGGTTCGACTGTCAGGGATTTTGAGAGAGTAGTTGGGTGTTGACTTGTCTCTGAGGAAGGAGGAAAGGGGTGAGTGAAGGAGGGAAAGGTGGGGAGAGGTGAGAGGTAGGAGAGAGGGAAGGAGAAAGGTGAGGAGAATGATGAGATCAAAGACATATCTAGCCCCTCTTTGTTCTGTGACATATTCTTGTTTTGGGCATAGCACCTTCTCCTCTGCAAAGAGCTAGTACCGAAAGAAGCCACCCCACCAGTCACCCAGTCCTGACTGAGACCCTGGTCTGCTTGGATTACAAGGAAGAGCACACAAGTTCAGGAGGAGAAACTCCCTTGCCCGTGTCCTGACCTTCCCTCAAAGCCGAGTGACTGGTTTTCCCATCTGACTCTCCCATCCCCAGTTCTATCACAAAATTGCTACAGGGGTCTGTGATGAGCTGGCCAAACCCATGGAGGGCTCCAAAAGCTGTGTGCTGTTGCCTAGCTCTGAGACTTTGAACGAGTTGCTTAACTAAGTCTCAGTTTCCTTATCAGTAAAATGGATATAATAGTTTATTTTTAAAGGTTTTTGTGAAAATTAAATGTGATCCCATATGGGGGAGCTCCCTGAGAAAGAATACTTGGCCCGCAGGAAGTGTTCCTTAAGTGGGATTTACTATTATTAGTGATGGACTTGACTTATCAGGCAGGTGACTTAGTAGGAATTATGGAGTAAACCCACTTGCTTCCACGGGCATCCTCTTCTCTCCTGTGACTCTCCTGGGGAACATCCTCCCCAGCTAGGAGGATGGCCATCCTTCCTCATCTTTTCCCACCCTGCCCAGCTTCCAGCAACATCCAGCAAGCCCTCCTAGAGGGCCTTGGCTTACCTCCGTGCCACTCATGCTGGCAACCTGAGAACTATTTGGGTTTTCCTGAGCCCACTAGATAATCTTGTAATTACCTATGGGCAATATCATTTGCTTAAAACCATGACTGTCTTAAGCATGGTTTAAGGAAAATTACTGCTCAGCCAGACAGCTGGGGAAAGCCACCTGCAAGGGGGCAGCAGCAGCAGTACCTTCCGTCCTTTGGGGAAGCGTTCTCAGCATCATGCCAGGTATGGCGGGCACAGGCCCAGTAGCTGAGCTGTGTTGGGCTCTGCAGGACCAGTTTTTGCTGGCACACTTGCCTAGCTGGGGCCCTGGTCCCCTCCCACCTGGACCACTGTAATTGCCTCCTCACTGCTCTTTCTGCCTCCAAACTTACCCCTAGATCCAACTTTGGCCCAGCGTCAAGAGAGAGCCATCCGAAGGCAGATGTAACCACATTACCCCTCTGCTAAACTCTTCAAGGCCTGCCTATCGGCTACCAGAGAGTGTGGTCCTCCTTGTCTGCTCCTGACAAGGAGCAGCCTCCACCTGCCTCCACCTGCCTCCACCCACATCTCCAGCCTCATCTTTTGCCCCTCCTCTTCTCCCACTTTACTCTGCAGCAGTGCCTAACCATGCCGTGGGCCCTCACATCCACTGACATTTGCTTGTACTCTTCCCTCCGGGTGGAATGTTTTCCTCTCCCCAGGCATCCTTCTCTCCAGCAGGTCCCTGATGGGGTCCCCAGAGCACATTACGTACCTCTACCCAATCACATTTCCCATTATGTTGCAACTACTAGAAAGGATTATCTTACCCATCTTTAGTTTCTCAGTGCCTAGCATGGGGCCAGAAATAGAGAAAACTACTTAGTGAGTGTTGAGCTGAGTTTATCTGCTGAGGTCTCAAGCCTGCCTGAGCATCCTCATAGCTGTGCCCAACCAGCTGGATGGACCATCTATGTCCCTCCATTTGGACACCCCCTCCTTTGCCCATGATTACACCACTGCCCTGCTGCCTGTTGCCCAGTCTTCCAGACAACCACCTGCCAGACTAGCCAGCCCTCCAGACCTACAATCCCCCGTTTTCTGGGGCCTGCTCTTTTAACTGCAGGTGGTCTTTACTGCCACTCTGGCTTCCTTCTCCTTTGTTTGGTCCTCTGCTAGCTGTGGGGTATAGATTAGCAAAACTCAAAGCAGGAAATGAAGGAACCAGCAGAACAGTGTTCAAGTTCTCAATTTAAGACCATTGCCAGGGAGAAAAGTCTCCATGCTGGAGATCTCAGATTTCCCCTTCCAGGTCTGCTCTCTACTGTTCTCCACCTGCGCTAGCCCTGGAGCTGAACTGCAGGGACTGCATCAAGGCCCCCCTGCACCTGGTTGGACCACTGGAAGGAAATCAGAAAAAGGGAAGAGGATGAGGTCAGAGTTGGCCACAGATGGTGGCTTTCTTGCCTCTCTATTCCCTGGGGGGCTTTCTGCAAACCTGGAGGGACTGCCCTTGAGCACCTCAGTGACTCTCATCACTGTAGGTCCTCGCCCCTGGACCTTGACACTCTCCGTGCCTTCCCTGGGATCCAGGCTATTCTGTCACTGGCTTTGTCCTCCAGCGAGTTTTCTAAGAGTTTGAGAAAACTACACTTGCCCCTGATCCAAGTCTGAACATGTTGGTCGTTCTTTATAAAAAGAGGAAAGAACACTTCTCTGGGGCTTACTCTGCTGCAGGTGCTGTGCCTCCCATGTTGGTGTTTAATCCCCACAACCCTTGATGTCACAAGTGGTAAAATGGGCTCTGGGACTGTTTGAAGAGGGAGAACTAGGATTCAAAGCTGGGTTCCTCAAACTCCAAGCCCAGTGCTTTGTCCCACATGTTTTCATGGAGCATCTATGTCAAGGATGGCAAAGAGATTTCATCTCACGTGTCAGTTCTGACTGACTTAGTTACTGCCTGCAGTGCTGTGGTGAGAATGATTACGAGGCCACATCTGTGCTCAATGGGAGAGAGTATCATGATAAATTAGAGATGTCTGACATGGCGAGAACAGGAGGGAGTGACAGGCAGTACATGTGCCACATATTTGCTGCCCTTGATCAAAGCCATTTCTGTGACAGCCACATGGGCTTAGTGACAGGCACCACTGCAACTAGGACTTCTCTGCTTCACATCACTCTCCTGCCACCTGGAGGAGCGTGCCTCTTCTCAACCAGAATTCAAGTCTCAGTGTGGCTACTTATCTGCCATATGACCTCAGGCAAGTTACTGCATCCCTTTGAGCCTTAGTTGCTTTGTCAGGAAAATACAACATAGTGTTGTACTTACTTATAAAGTAGGTTTCAGTAAGTCTGACTTGGCATAATGCTTGTAGAGCCCCTA
Source organism: Lipotes vexillifer (assembly GCF_000442215.2). Lineage (NCBI taxonomy): Eukaryota > Metazoa > Chordata > Mammalia > Artiodactyla > Lipotidae > Lipotes > Lipotes vexillifer. The sequence continues at coordinate 990,004 of NW_006779070.1, read as the reverse complement.
GTACAATGCCTTATACACAATAGGCATTTGACAAATAGTAGTAGCAGTAAGTTCTTGTTGGCCATCATACTATCAAGGCTGGTTGCCCACAGTGTTGCACCAGCTTCTGGTTTCTATGACCTGCCAAGGGAAGAAATGCGCAGTCCTCCCAGCTGGCCCAGACACTCGTTCAAGTGCCATTAGGTCTGTGATTGTCAGTACTGTTTACCATGAAGTCCCATTACTCTCCACTCTATTGTTAGACATCTCAAATCCTCCCCAGGGGCTCCCCCTTGTTAACGTGATTACCTGTCTTGAGTGTTTCATTAAGCTCTTTTTCATAGAGAGGCTGATAAATATCTGGTAGAACATGGAAGCTCATTATCATCTTAACTGGAGAAGATGGCCTGATAAATAACATACGTAATTTAATTGCCAAGGTAAACCCCATAAAAGTTCATGAGAAATCAAAAACCCATAATCAAAGGTTTTGAAATTTCTGGACAGGTAATTCCCAGGTTTGGAAACAATAGGGGTCAGGTTACTGCAGCACAGAAGGCTGCTGACTTTTCCCTGCTCTGGACAAGATCAGAGCCATCGCCTTTTCCAGTAAAGGAGAACGGGGCTCATGGATCCAGTATTTTCTTTGGACATGTATTCATTCTGTTAAACGTTTCTTAAGGGCCTGGTACTTTTCTAGTGAGTTAGGGCTGCCTCATCGTCTAAGGACATCTGTTGTTTTCCCCACATGATGAGAGTCCCAGGAACTAACTCTTCTGGCTTTAGATTTCCTCTTTCCAGAAATACCTGGGAACTTCTTTCCCCCACAGACCCAGCCGTGCCTCACAACCACGCTCCTTCCTCCAATGTATTTCTCCTCTCCCACTGCCTAGGGCTTCCTCCACCACAATGCCAGATCCCATGGTTTCCCATAGAACCAAGTTTTCAGTAAACAGGATCTCCTGTTCCCTCAGACTCTTCAACTGAATGGCTCTTCTCTTTCTAGCTTAACTGAAACTTAACCTCCAAACTTTGTTTTCCCTGCAGGCTTATCGATTAGGAATTGCTCTATCTTCCACAGCCCACAAATGTCCCCATCAGGAGCCAGAGACGACATCCTTCAGGCTCCCTAGTGCAGCTTTCACAAATTTCACCTCTACTTCCGGGTCCCTCCCCCACTCCATCCCTATCTTCTCCAGGTCCCCTGGAGACAACCTCCCTCACAGTCTCCTCCAACCCAGCCCTGCTGGAACCCTGGGGATTTCCTCATCTGCGTGAACCACCCATCCAAGCCCTGGGCCTCCCAGTGCCTCGACGGCCTGAGCTCTGACTACCTTCACCTCCTCTCAAGTTCAACTGTTTACAGCTACAGCCTGAGTCTGGTCAGCAGCTTGGATTGTGCCACTGCAAAAAGTTCAGATTCAAAGGCCTCACTCTCTGCCTTCAACCTCTTATCTTACCATCTCCAACTCAGGTACTTGGACCCATCTCATCCTCAGCCTCACCAGCACCTCTTGTTCCCTATACTTACTCACCCTGTCAGCCTCCACTTTCTTTCCATTCTTCTCTGTCTAGCCTGGACCACATGGTTTATTATTTGAGCTACTCTATTGCCAATATTTTATTCTCTTGCCATTCTCAATCCTCAAGTAACCCACCTCATCAATTGGCTCCATATTTCCTCCCTCTCTCTCTCTCTCTCTCTCTCTCTCTCTCTCTCTGGCATGCAGACCTCTCTATTCTTAGCTCACAATTCTTTCTTCTCATCTTTGCTATGCTCCCCTGTAGGCAAAGCACTTTTCCCTGCCTGATTGATGTTCATGTTGAGACTGCCACGTGACTGGTTTTGCACAGTGGAATGTGGGCAGAAGTGATAGTGTGTCTGTTCTGAGCCAAGGCCTTAAGAGCCTTGCTTGTTTCTGATCCTCTCTCTTCAGCCTCTGACAGCACGATGAGAAAAACATGCTCGGCTAGCTCACTGGCCCAAGATTGGAAGGCACATGGAAGAGCCCTAGATATGCAGACCTGCAACACAGTGCAGAGCCATGCTGAAGACACATGAGTGAGTCAAATAAATGTTTATTCTTACCATAAGCCACTGGGACTGGGGCTCGCTTACTCCGCAGCATTATTGCATTATCAGTATTGACTAATACAGCCTCCGATATCTTAATCTCCTTCTTTCCTTCAAGATAGTCCCCATCAGTATTTAAATATGTCTAAGTCTCTTCCATCTTACAAAACAAATCCTCCATCTCCCCATGTCCTCTTCTAGCTATTGCCCTGCTCACCCATACTCTTCTCAAGTAAGATTCTTGGAAGAAGTGTCTCTTCTCATTGTGCCTCATTCTTGTTTCATCTTGCTGTTGTCTGGCTTTGCTCCACTACTTCCCTGAAAGTGCTCTTGCCAGGGTCACTAGTTTTTCAGCAGTGTTTACTGAGCACCTATGCACCTGTGCTCTGGCTGGACACTGAGGATACAAATATGAAAAGGTAAGCAAGAGTTCTGTCAGCCCATGGAGCTCATGGCCCAGGGACACCTAGACAGGCAATCAGACAATTAAAAGCCTGCGTGCTGAGAGCTGTACTGAGACATAAAGAGTGCACGTGTCAAATCAAAACTGCAGTGAGGTATCACCTCACACCAGTCAGAATGGCCATTACTAAAAAGTCGACAAATAACAAATGCTGGAAAGGGTGTGGAGAAAAGGGAACCCTCCTACACTCTTGGTGGGAGTGTAAGTTGGTGCAGCCACTGTGGAAAACAGTATGGAGTTTCCTCAGAAAACTAAAAATAGAATTACCATACGATTCAGCAATTTCACTCCTGGACATATATCTGGACAAAACCAAAATTCAAAAAGGTACTTGCACTCCTACATTCATAGCAGCACTATTCACAGTAGCCAAGACATGGAAGCAACCTAAATGTCCATCGACAGATGACTTGATAAAGAATATGTGGTACATTTATACAATGGAATACTACTCAGCCATAAAAAAGAATGAAATAATGCCATTTGCGGCAACATGGATGCAACTAGAGATTATCATACTAAGTAAAGTAAGTCAGAAAGAGAAAGACAAATACCATATGATATCACTTATATGTGGGATCTAAAATATGACATAAATGAACCTATCTATGAAACAGAATCAGGGACATAAAGAACAGACTGGTGGTTGCCAACAGGGAGGGGGTTGGGGGAGGGATGGAGTGGGAGGTTGGGGTTAGCAGATGTAAGCTTTTATATATAGAATGGATAAACAAGGTCCTACTCTATAGCACAGAGAACTATATTCAACATTCTATGATAAACCATAATGGAAAAGAATATTTAAAAAAAGAATGTGTATATATATATATGTGTGTGTGTGTGTGTGTGTGTGTGTGTATATATATATATATATATATATATATATACATATATATAAAACTGAACCACTTTGCTCTACAACAGTAATTAACACAACATTGTAAATCAACTATACTTCAATTTAATAAAAAAAAGGAGTGCACATGGGAGGGCACAAACCCAGGATGGGAGGTCAGAGAAGTATCCTTGGAGTAGGGGACATCAAATTTGAGAAATAAAGAAAGGGAGGACTTAGCCAGTCAAAGAAGGGAAGAAACTTCCAACTAAAGTAGAAAAAAATGATATTTTTGAAGACACAAATCCCATGAAATCACTGCCTTCCTTAGAGCCTTCAAAAGTTCCTCCTTGTACTCATGCCACTGCAGGAGGGCAAGTTCTTGTTCACCATTTTATCCCCACTAGGCTCACGGTAGGAATTTGATAGCTATTTCATAACACAAAATAGTTAACCTACAAAGTACAAGAGCTAATATATTCACAGGTGAAACATGAGAAGCACAAAGCAGAATGTTATTTGCTGGATTCCCTGGAAGACTATTATTGATTACTGAGTGTTATAACAAAACTAGCATTTGCGTAATGTTTAGTTTAATGTCGGTTGCACAATTGGTGCTTAATAAATGCTTGTTGAATACATGTAGTGTTTGGTAATTTAAGGGACTTAAAAATTATATTATATTGTAATTCTCACATCTCTGTGAAAAAAAATTTCACGGAGAAAATTTCTCAAATGTTAAGTAAATTTCCCAAGATCACTCAACTAGGAAGTAGTGAAGTCGCAATTGGATCTTCGGGCTTCCAGTGGCAAAATCTGCCCTCTTTCCATGAAGCACGTAGACTCCAGACACACGTAAATTGTAGCATCGGGCAGGCTGTCTCACAGCTGAGACTTGAGCTAGACTGTGACAGATCAGTAGCATTTGGTTAGACCATGAGAGGTGCAGAGAAGGAATTTTTGGTGAGAGGACCAGCATGAACACAGGAATAGGGAAGGGGAAAACATTCTTCTTTCAAGGGACAGTGAGGAGACTGGTTGGCTTGAGGCAGAGGGACCACATGGCTGGAGCAAGGCCACATCCAAGGATCAGAATGAACTCAAAGTCCTGACTCTAAAGAGCTCCTCTTTCACCCTAATAATTGAGCATCAAATGGTTTCTGACTAAAGGCATTAGGGCAAAAAGGAATCACGATAACTAACACAAGAATTGTTATCCAAGGGGAGAAAGCACACCACAAGCTCATCTATGCTCAATTGTACAAGCCTCCATAGGACACTGATATATATTCATTGTGCTAGATGTGTGTGCAAGTACCAAAGTGGGCCGCCCTGGTAGGATCAGTAGAAGATGCCTATTTCTTAGACAAAGCTGTATGACTCACTGGAATTCATAGGACTTAAATAGACTTTATCTGCTTGCAAATCTTTCAATGGGTATAAAGTTTCAGTTATACAATATGAATAAGTTCTAGAGATTCGCTGTACAACATAGTGCCTAGATTTAAAAATACTTCACTGTGCACTTAAAATTTGGTTAAGAAGGAAGAGTCCATGTTAAGTGTTATTAACGCACAAGCACACACAAACCACAAGGAAACTTTTGGAGGTGATAAATTTGTCTATTACCTTGACTGAGGTAGCTGGTTTCCCAGGTATATGCATAAGGCCAAACTCATCAAATTATATACATTAAATATGTGTGGGGTTTTTTGGTATATAAATTATACCTCAACAAAGCTATCCAAAAAAATTAAAAGAAGCATCTGAGATGAAAGTAGAGAATGTAGCTTTGTTATACAAGGACCAGGAAGGAAGTAGAACCATTATTGGTGACGTCCAAGAAAAGCTGGCACTGCCTGGGGCCAGGCAGTGCTGCGTGAAGCTGGGAGAGGCATCACGCATGGAGGGGGACGGTCTGAATGCCCTTGCAGAGTTGGTTGAAGCCCATAAGTGTTAAAATTGATATTCCATGTCAGTTGCCTTTTATACGACTTCCCCTTCTCAACTTAGAATAATTTCTTCACACTTAACAGGAAGCTCAAGATTTTCCTGGCATCAAATTTTTTCAGCTTACATTTCAGTGATTTTGTATCTTATAACTTTCACTTCCTTATTACCCAAGCAATACTTGTATACAGATAAACTACTGTAGAAACTACAGTTGAGCAAAAAGGAAGGAATGAAATTTACCCACAATCCCAGCACCCAGAGATAAGTGTTAATAACTTATATATTTTCTCCAGAATCTTTGTATAATTTTAAACATAAAAATAAGACCATACTATACATACAGTCTTATGTCCTGATTTTTTATTTGACAATATAACATTGAACATCTTTCTGTGTCAATAAATATTCTTCCACAACCTCATTTGTAGCTGTGCAGTGTTCTGTTGTACTGGTGTTACTGGGAACCTATTAACTGACATCAAAGTTGTCTCCAAGCTTCAGCTATAATAACCATCACTGATGCTTTTGCATGCACCCTCAATTATTTCCTTAGGGTCCCTTGCCTCCCTTTCCATCCTCCACCTTTTCATCCTCTCACTCGTGCTTCTCTGGCCTAAGCAAACTTTCTTAGGCTCCTGAACTATGCTATGCTCTCTCTGCCTCTGCGATCTTGTACATACCCTTCCTGCCTAGAACATTCTTTGTTCACCTGGGATCCCATGTCTAGCTCACCCTATTCATCTTTCACACATCGCTTCCTCAGATGAACCTCCCTGACACTCTGCCATCACCATTATCATCACAGACGGATATCCCTCCCATGGTGGCCAGCATCACCTGCCCTTCATTCTGCTAGAGCATGATTGATGCTGTATTGTAACATCCTCTTTCTCTGTCTCCCCTTCAGTAAACTGTAAGATCTGTAAGGATAGGGATCATGTCCATCTTGTTCAACGTACCTGAACAGTATCCAGCACAAATTTGGTACTCCATAAAAATCTGTTGAATACATAAATATATTCCGAAGAATAAAACTGCTGGGTCAAAGATATGCACTTTTTTAAGGCTTATGACACATATTTCCAAATCATCCCCCCAAAAGACCTCCCCAGGGGCTTCCCTGGTGGCGCAGTGGTTGAGAGTCCGCCTGCCGATGCAGGGGATACGGGTTCGTGCCCCGGTCTGGGAGGATCCCACATGCCGTGGAGCGGCTGGGCCCGTGAGCCATGGCCGTTGAGCCTGCTCGTCCGGAGCCTGTGCTCCACAATGGGAGAGGCCACAACAGTGAGAGGCCCACATACGGCAAAAAAAAAAAAAAAAAAAGAGCTCCCCAGTTTATCTTAACTCCCATAGTGTGTGAATGTGTTCATTTCTTCATGTCCTGGATAGCCTTGCAAAAATTTCTGAAACTCATTTCCCTCCATAGGGCTTTATTTAGGGAGCACTGACTGGAATGATGTGCAGTGGGTTACTGAAGAGTCTCAACTCAGTGGGGTATAAATGCGAAAGTTAATGTTTTCCAGTCAATGCTTTCTGCTGTGTTCTGTCGAATTCCTTTTCCTCATCACTTAATGATATTTTGGGCAGAAAGTGAATGTTCCTGTCGCTTTCAGTTATTAAAAACTCAGTCTAGGTTAAAACTCCCAATTTGTATCTGATTCGAAGCTCTTCCTCTTCCTCAAAACCCAGGAAGATTTCGGCCTTAGGGACCCAGGAGAAGGAGCAGTGTGGTCTCTTCTTTCCCCTCTGCTCCTCCTCCACCTTCTCCTGGGTCTTGCTCTCTGGCTTAGGGACAGGAAGGAGGGATGGGGAAGCAGGAGACATCTCAGCATGGCTGAGGACCAGTGGTGGTGAAGAGGCATCTCCAATCTTGGCCTGGTTCAGTCTGGTCCCATGTGAGGCTAGTAGATTCTACACTGAAGGTGGGGTGGTGTTTTGGAGCAATGCTCAACTCAACCTGGATGTCCTCTCATATGACAGCTCACTCAGAGTAAAGGGGGCAAAGTCCTCCTTCAGTCCGGGTTATGGTCCCCAACCTTCTCTGGATGGAGGTTCTCCTCACTTGTCACAGCAACTGCCTGGGCAGCCCACAGCTCCCGACCCCTCTCATTCCATGCTCCTGCAGGTGGAACAACAGGAAAAGCTGTGGACTTCCTTTGTGTTCTCCAAGGACGAGGGGATGTGGGTTCCTGCAGTTCTCCCTTCCCAGGCCTTCTGCAGTCCCCTGTCCCTCTGCTGGCATAGGCCACCTCCACAGGCCCCTCACAAAAACCTCTAGACCAGAAGTAGCCAGTTGTCTCTGTGATCACATGTGCCTTCCCATGGGAAGAAAAGGGAATCTCCCCTCATCACGAATGCTGTAAGTTTGGCAGGTCTGATGCCATCTCCCCACATTCCCTGATCCTCTTTTCATATAAACCAGGGTGAAAGAATAAAGGTCAGGATTGGGTGTGGATTGAAGGTGGCAGGCCAATTCTGCAATCTGTTTTCAAACCACCTTGTCATTGCCAGGATGCATGGGTTCTGCTCCTGGGCAACGCTTTTTAGAATGCAGAGTTCTTCAGTGCTCTTGTCAACTGCTTTGGTTTGGAGATTGGCCACAATTCTGGGACAGCAGATGACACCCTCCCCCCTCCAAATCATCTTGTTGTAGGTGTACAACAACTTATGGTCCTCAACAGTATTTTTATAATAACTGCAGAACAAGATTGCACATGGCTATTCCTTGCAGCAGCACTGGGTAAAAGCTAAGGGTGAGGCAAGGCAATTTGGAAAATTGTCACATAAAGCAAGAGAGACAGAGCCCAGAACCCTGTGATGTGAGAGTTGGAGTGGACAAAGTTTGGACAATGAAGAGAGTAGGCACTCTTATGCCTCCAGGAACCTTTAGGGTCAGGAGACCTCTCTGTCCAGTCTTGTCCATTGTCAGGGGGCAATCGGACATCTCATGCAAAGCAGAGAGTTGGGGAGAAGGGGGTCCCAGTGAAACCTCTCACCCTGCTTCAATCCTCCAAATGTAAAAGTCATGTCCAACTGAGCTGATGCTCTGGTCAGAACCCCTCCCTGCCTACTGGCACTGACCATAATAATCCGTACGGTCACTTCCCAGAGTCTGAGCTATTACAGGCTGACTGGGTATGTGTAGAGGTGGCCATGGGATGGGAGAGGGTGGCCAGGGGTCGTTTACAGTCCCCCAGCATCCGTGAGAAAAGGAATCTTGGATAGGGTCTCAATCAATCAATCATGGCGAGAACGGCCCTCTTCCCTCCAAGCTCTCTGGTACAGTCGATTGAAATAAGGTCCTCAATATTGCAATTACAGTCAGGGTGTTGGGTGCCTTGGGATTCATTAGTCTTGACTTCAGCAGCATTGATTTCTTGTTTAGTAATTAGCTTACCAGAGCCTCTGATGGCATAATTGCTCTATTTACATAATTAAGACATAAATCTTGAGGCCGGATCATAGCCAGGACACTAAGGACACTGGACACTAAGGGCAGCAGGTGCTTGACTTCTTGTAGCCCCAATTCCACACTCTCACCAGCTGTTGCCATTTGCTTCAGTGACTTCAATGGGCTGAGAAATTGTCCTTAGAAACACATTTTTGAAGGTGCATGCAAGGAGATAAACCTACTTAAACTAGGCTTACAGAGAGATTGTGATGGTTTTAAAATACATTTGCAACTTCTTTTACACTTGTTCCTTCAAAGGGTGGAATCTAACTCCCCATACCTTCAATGTGAGCCAGTGTCAGTGATGCTTTTCTAAGGAATAGAGTACGGCAGAAGCAATGGTGTGTGATTCCCAAAGTTCTCTCAAAAGCCACTGCTGCTTCTCTCTTTCTCTCTCTCTCTCTCTCAGATAGCTTGTTCTGGGGAACTCCACTGCCATGTTGTGATAATACTCAAGCAGGGTGTGGAGAGCCCACATTGGGGAAGAAACTGAGGCCACCTGTTAAGGACTGACACCAACTTCTCAGCTACATGAGTGAGCCATCTTGAAAATATTGCCCCAGCCTCAGACAAGCCTTCAAATGTTGCAGTCCTGGCTGACATCTTGATGACCATCTCATGAGAGAGCCCAAGTGAGAACCACTCAACTAAGCCACTCACAACTTCTGAGTCACAGAAACTGTGAGGATAATAATTGTCTATTATTGTTTTAAACCATCAAGTTTTGGAGTCATTTGTTACTCACCATAAATAACTAATACAGAGGGCATTTCTCTCTCCAGTGCTGTTTCTTCAGGAAAGAAATGGCCTGATGTCAAGACCAAGACAACTAAAAATGTTCATACTTTGTGACCCAGCAATTCCCCTTATAAGCATTTATCTTATAAAGATGTTTAAAATATATCTTATAAAGATGTTTAAAATGTAAAGATGCACAAACTTGCAAAATACTTGTATAAACATTGCAGCATCCTTTGTAATAGTGAAAACTGAAAGCAATTAACATTTCCATCAATAAAGTTCAATTAAATTATGGAGAAAAGCTGAAAAATTCTATGTAAGCCTTAAAGAAATTGAATTAGTAGTAAAAAATATATTTCTGAGTATAAAACTCCAAGTCCAGATGGTTTCACCAGTGAGTCTACCAGCAATTTATGGAAGAAATACTTGAATCTTTATACAATCATGAGAAATCAAAAAATAACTAAACACATTCCAACTTAAGCATAACCTGGATACCAAACGTGACAGAAATATTAAAAGAACTGAAAATTATAAGCAAATTTCACTCTTGAACATAGATGCAATCATTTTCAAAAAACTTTTAGAGAGCAAATCCAACGATTTATAGAAGGATATAAAACATGAATAAGTTGGATTTAATGCCAAAATGCAAAGCTGACTCAACATTAGAAAAATCAGTCAGGGTAATTTACCTTATTAATAGGATAAGGAGAAAAAATTATATGATTATCCTAATTGATGTGGGAAAATCTTTTGATAAAATGCAACATTCATTTATAATTTTAAGGAAGAATCACTTAGCTGAATAGAAATAGAAAGGGTGCTTTCTTTTTATTATTACTATTAATATTTAAGACCTTTATTAACAGGTGCTTGCAGTTTATTGACATTTTTGGAAAAAATTAAGAAGCATTTATTACAGTTAAAAATGAGTTATATTATATATATAATATATCTAGAGAAAACTATAAGTCAAAAAGATATATGCATCCCAATGTTCACAGCAGCACTATTTACAATAGCCAAGACATGGTAGGAACCTAAATGTCCGTCAACAGATGAATGGATATAGAAGATGCGGTATATTTATACAATGGAATATTACCCAGTTATAAAAAAGAGTGAAATAATGCCATTTGCAGCAACATGGATGGACCTAGAGATTATCCTTCTAAGTGAAGTAAATCAGACCGTGAAAGAAAAATATAATATAATATCACTTATACGTGGAATCTAAAATATGATATAAATGAACTTATTTACAAAACAGAAACAGACTCACAGACATAGAAAACAAACTTATGGTTACCAAAAAAGAAAGGGGGGGGGGTGTACATTAGGAGTTTGAGATTAGCAGATACACAGTACTATATATTTATAAAATAGGAAAAAAATATATATAGTACATATATATATGTACTATATGTACTACACAGTACTATATACTTATAAAATAGAAAAAAACAAGGTCCTACTGTATAGCTCAGGGAACTCTATTCAATATCTTGTAATAAACTATAATGGAAAAGAATATATATATATATACATATATACACACACACATATACACACACATATATACACACACATATCTATATATATCTGAATGACTTTGCCGTACACCAGAAACTACCACAACATTGTAAATCAGCTATACTTCAATTTAAAAAAGTAAATTAAATAAAGATTAAAATGAGTTCTTAAAAATCTCAACTTGACCAGATATAAAACAGTTTTAAAACCTCTAAAGATATACTGAGACAAAATAGGCTTTAAAAAAACCCACATTTGTCATTAACCAGAAAGAGACATCTTTAGATAAAAATAATAAAAGCCATAAGCTGCACAGATATTGCAGATGGTTCTAGCTATCCAGTCAACAGGCAAAGAGCAAGCACTTAAGGTCTTCTCCCATTTTCGTTCATTCTTATTGCTGGAACTTCATACTCATTTCCTCTCCTCGGATGACTAAATCTGGTAATGGTAGAGATGGTAAGCCCCATTTACTCAGCCGTGGCCTGCTCGGCCTCAGAAGCAGTCAAACTCTCAGCTGCTTTTGGCTCTTTGCCACCTTGTGGTAGTGGGTTTTCTGGGCGTCTTCTGTGGAATAGATGTTGAGGTGTCTGCTGACCTGGGTCTCCTCTTCTTGATTTCCTTTATCTTCTTCATTGCTATCCTCTGTAGGCTGTCTTCTGTGAGAAGAGGCCCTGCAGAATCACCATCAATAACCTGATACATGTTCTGTCTCATGGGTCTACCTTTTTCTCCTACACTCTAGTTCTCAGCACCCTCCTCCCTTCTCCCTGCACAGGACTACTGTGTGGGGTGCCCATAGGGTCTCTGTAAGGTGCCTGCGGTAGGGATGGTGCTGCTGGACCAGGCCTTCCGGAGCCCTCTTCAACCCCTTTCTTTCCACTCTCACTCTTCTGAAAATTCTGCTGGTAATCATGTGGCGGACCCCTACCACACGTGTAGGGTCTATAAGCACTGTTTATGCTCTGCTACTGCCTTGCTCTGGAACTCCACCAGGACCTGTAACATCTGCTGCTTCTGCATCCTTTTCCCCTTCAACATTAAACTCCAGTCTCTCCACATCTTACACTGCAAAGGTAGTTCCTGGGATTTCCTTTCTGGCATTCTGGTGTGCAAAAACATCTTCCTGTTCATGAAACCATATCTGTTCCTTATATTGAGCTTTTTTTACTTTTTCCAAAACCCTCATTGTGATGACTTTCTTGGTGCCTCCTAGATGAGGCTGCTGAGGCCACTGCTCCCTTCACCCACTGCTCCAGGTGTGGGGTGTGGTATGGGCATCACTGAGGGCCAGACTGTGTGGTGCTGGGTCTCGCCTGGCTGCTCATGGGTGTGGTGATGGTGACTGGGTCTAGCTGTAGCAGCTGTGGCTCCTCCAGAGTGTGATAGTAACTAAGATGGTGGTGGCAGTGGTGCAGCTCAGGACTCTCTGAACAGGACATCCTTCCTGATGTGGTAGAGAATATCTATAAAATGGCAAAAAGGAAAATGATGCCTGATATAACAATTGCAGTCTGACATTGTAGTAGAGATCCTCCCCAGTGCATTAAGGTAAGAAAAATAAATGCAAGGTACAAAGATCATAAATGAAGAAATAAGACTGCCACGGTTCACTGGTGAAATTATTGTGTACCTAGAAAATCTGGAAAAATCTACAATTAAACTATTAGCATTAATAAGAAACTTTAGGGCTTCCCTGGTGGTGCATTGGTTGAGAATCTGCCTGCCAATACAGGGGACACGGGTTCGAGCCCTGGTCTGGGAAGATCGCACATGCCATGGAGAAACTAGGCCTGTGAGCCACAACTACTGAGCCTGCGCATCTGGAGCCTGTGCTCTGCAACAAGAGAGGCCACGATAGTGAGAGGCCCGCGCACCGCGATGAAGAGTGGCCCCTGCTCGCTGCAACTAGAGAAAGCCCTCTCACAGAAGAGAAGACCCAACACAGACATAAATTAATTAATTAATTAATTAATAATAAAGAAAAGAAACTTTAGTACATTAGCTGGGTACAAAGCTAATATTTTTTTAAACAATGATATTCTTGTGTATCAGCCACTAAGAGAAAATTTGTGAAAGATCCTTTTTATTACAGCATCAAAAAATATCAAATACCTAGGAATCCTGCTATCCTCCATCAAGCCAGATGTTAAACAGTTTTGCAAAAATGTAAAACAATGTCAGCAATCTCTGTGCATTGAATCTTTGAATAAACTTTGGGAGAATTAACATCTTTACAATATTGAGCCTTCTAATGAATGTGGTATATTTCTCCATCTATTTAAGTCTTATTCAATGTCCTTCTATGAAGTTACAGAGTTTTCCTTGTAGAAGTTTTGCCCTTCTTAAATATTTCCTATATACTTGATATTTTTTCAATGCTACACAGAATATTAAAAAGATATTTACTCAAGAATCAAGATTTAATACAATTTGTAATTTTTCCTACTTATACAGGGCATTCTTAAAGGGAACTGGCTTTTTTTTTCAACTGTGGTACCTTGTGATGAATAATACAATGACTACTAGTGCAGTATGGTGCCACTACCTTGATTCATGTTAAGTAGTTTTACCACCATTGCTTCTGTACTATTGGTGCAAATGTAAACTCAGTGAGAAAAAGCAAATCATGTCTTATAAAAAGTTTTGACCTCATGAACCCCTGAAAACATCTTAGAGCACCCTAGGAGTAGCAGACTGCCCTGCTGTAGAAAAATGTCTGCTCATGTGCACCAGGAAACACCTATAGGAATATTTGCAGAGAATTGTTTGCAGTGGCCCCAAATTGGAAATAACCCCAAAGTCTTTCAACTGTATAATGAATAAATTATACTCATCAGTGGAATACTATATAGCATTGAAAATGAAATAGCTACAGCTACCTGAAACAGTATGCAATGATACCATGCCCAAGGCAGCTAAACTGGTGGCATCTGGAGGGCACATTAGAGATCTCAGAGATTGTGAGGAGAGAGAGTGGCCTTTATTATCCTTAGATCCAAGCAAGAGCCAAGGTTCCAGAGGAATAGATTTTCATTTCCTCAGGCCTGGGAAGAAGTTGGGTATTTTTGTGGTTTTTGGAAAAGTGGGGGGAACTTAGCCAGCAGAAGGCTGTGAACTGCTTGAAGAGAGGCTTTTTTAAAATTAATTTTTATTGGAGTATAGTTGACTTACAATGTTGTGTTAGTTTCTGCTGTACAGCAAAGTGAATCAGTTATATGTATACATATATCCACTCTTTTTAAGATTCCTTTCCCATATAGGTCATTACAGAGTATTGAGTAGAGTTCCCTGTACTATACAGTCGGTCCTTATTAGTTATCTATTTTATGTTTGTAGTGCGTATATGTCAATCCCAATCTCCCTATTTATCCCAGATGTAGAAAACAAATTTATGGTTATCAAGGGAGAAAGGGAGATAAAGAGAGGCTTTAACTGCCTGCATTGTGCGATTCTAGAAAGGAGGATCTGCCTGATCCTGCTACTTCTAGTGGTCCAGGAAGGGAACTGCACAGGTGGAATTTCTCCAAGTACCTTCTGTTGGTAGACCTAAGAGCAGGGAAATATTCTTCTAGAAAATCAACAGAGGGGTGATAGTTGCCAGTTCAATCATCTCTGGTTCAGAAAAGCAAACATCATTGTATGTTCTATCACCTGTCATTCTGACACCACTAGAAGAAATGCAAACAACCTGCTCTATATGGGGCTGAAGGGATCACAAACCATAAAAAGGCAAAGCAAAATTACAAATCACTTAAGGGAACTCTGGAATCTTAAGGCGGAATGACTAAATTGGAGGTGTAGACCAGGTGGTTCCCACTGAAGGAGGGCTGTTGGAAGAGCATATGAGAATATTAATTTTAAAAGGTGGTGAGGACTCTCAAAAAAGATGCAGTTTCAGCACCAAGGGACTTAAGCTGTAAACAAAACAAAACCTCTATATTTAATAGATAAAATAGGTAAACTGAGAAACAAGATAGTTACAATTGAGAATCACATTGGAGATCTAGAAAATCAAGAGAAATGCCTCATAAAAGCAAGCCAAGGCACAAAACAAAATCCAAAAAGGAAAAGATAATCAAATTGGATAAAGATCCAAGAAACCTAATAAGCATAGAATAGGATATCTGGAAGGAAAGAGGGGGAACAAATGGAAAACACTGTTTCTCCTGAGTTCCAGATAGACTTGAAGATTGAAATGACATTTTTACAAGGATCTTTTTTTTTTTTTCTGGTACGCGGGCCTCTCACTGTTGTGGCCTCTCCCGTTGCGGAGCACAGGCTCCGGACGCGCAGACTCAGCGGCCATGGCTCACAGGCCCAGCCGCTCTGTGGCATGTGGGATCTTCCCGGACCGGGACACAAACCCGTGTCCCCTGCGTCGGCAGGCAGACTGTCAACCACTGCGCCACCAGGGAAGCCCCAAAATGACATTTTTAAAAAACTAAGTGAGAGCTGATGAAAATAAACAGACACCTAGAAATATCCTAGTGAAATTCCTAAATTATGATATTGAATCTTCTCAAAGGGTAAAGACAAAAATATTGAAAGCTGTCAAACAGAAAGCAGGGGGAAGGGAGAACAAGGAAACACACACGAAAGAGAATCAGACTAACCTTGGATTTCTCATCTGCAACGCTGCAATTAGAAGGCAGCAGAATTATATCAATAACTATAATATAGACCACTAGGGCTCATCTTGGGAGAAAGGCTGTGCAAGATTATGGCAATAATGGGAACAGAATTTTCATGTAATAGAAGTGATCAGTGTAATTCTGACTGTTAGGAATGGGAAGGTAATCAACAAGATAATCAGAAAGCATAATAAAACATCACAATTAATGAGAGGAAAAGAGAAAAAGCAGAAATTAAACCAAGGAAAATATAGCAGATATCTTTTTTAATTGATGTAAAGTTGATTTACAATATTATATTAGTTTCAGGTGTACAACATAGTGATTCAATATTTTTATAGATTATACTCCATTTAAAATTATAAAATACTGGTTATATTCCATGCGCTATACAATATATCCTGTAGCTTATTTATTTTATGCATAGTAGTTTGTACCTCTTTATCCCCTACCCCTATCTTGGTCCTCCTCCTTTCCCTCTCCCCACTGGTAGCCACTAGCTTGTTCTCTATATCCGTGAGTCTGTTTTTGTTTTGTTATATTCATTATTTGATTATTTTTTAGATTCTATATATAGGTGACACCATACAGTATTTGTCTTTCTCTGTCTGACTTACTTCAGTAAGCATAATACCCTCCAGGTCCATCAGTGCTGTTGCAAATGGCAAATTTTCTTTTTTTTTTTGTGGCTGAGTAATATTCCATTCCAGATAGATATACAGATCTAGATCTAGATCTAGATCTATCACATCTTCTTTATCCATTCCTTCAGTTGCTTCCATATCTTGGTTATTGTAAACAATGCTGCTATGAACATTGGGGTACATGTATCTTTTCGAATTAGTGTTTTTATTTTCTTCAGATATGTAACCAGGAGTGGAATTTCTGGATCATATGGTAATTCTATTTTAGTTTTTTGAGGAATCTCAATACTGTTTTCCATGGTAGCTGAACCAATTTACATACCCAGCCATAGTGTACTAGGGTCCCCTTTTCTCCCCATCCTCATCAACTTTTGTTACTTGTGGTCTTTTTAAAGATAGTCATTCTGACAGGTGTGAGGTGATATATTATTGTGGTTTGGATTTGCATGTGCCTGATGATTAGCAAAGTTGAGCATCTTTTCATCTGCCTGTTTGGCCATCTATATGTCTTCTTTGGAAAAATATCTATTCAGGTCTTCTCATACAGACTGTGTTTTGGAAACAATTTTTTTTTTTTTTTTTACTTAGTATTGATTAATTAACTCGATGTTGATATGTTACACTTAAGCTAAAAAAACAAATTCTACTTATTCTTAGACAAAATTATTCTTCTCTATAGACTTTCTCCATAGACTTCTGTATACACTATCCTATATAAAAGTGAAAATGAAGGTTATCTTGAACTCAGGGTGGTAATAACTTGTCTCAGTATATTTTCATCAGTTGCTTCCCATCTTAATTTAGATTGATATTGATTCAAGAAGATTTTATTTAGAAACATTTTCAAAGATGATGATTAATCCATATGTTTTCACTTTCTTTTTTTTTTTTAAGTTTTCAATAGTATTTTTTTAACATCTTTATTGGAGTATAATTGCTTTACAATTGTTAGTTTCTGCTTTATAACAAAGTGAATCAGTTATACATATACATATGTTCTCATATCCCTTCCCTCTTGTGTCTCCCTCCCTTCCACCCTCCCTATCCCACCCCTCTAGGTGGTCACAAAGCCCCGAGCTGATCTCCCTGTGCTATGCGGTTGCCTCCCACTAGCTATCTATTTTAGGTTTGGTAGTGTATATATGTACATGCCACTCTCTCACTTTGTCACAGCTTACCCTTCCCCCTCCTCATATCCTCAAGTCCACTCTCTAGTAGGTCTGTGTCTTTATTCCTGTCTTGCCCCTAGGTTCTTCATGACCGTTTTCTTTCTTTCTTTCTTAGATTCCATATATATGTGTTAGCATACGGTATTTGTTTTTCTCTTTCTGACTTACTTCACTCTGTATGACAGACTCTAGATCCATCCACCTCACTACAAATAACTCAATTTCGTTTCTTTTTATGGCTGAGTACTATTCCATTGTGTGTGTGTGTGTATATATATATATATATATATATATATATATATATATGCCACATCTTCTTTATCCACTCATCTGTCAATGGACAATTTCTTACTGTCTTTAGAATTCTTTATTTATCTTTAACTTCTGCCATTTAAATTACGACATGTCTTGGGTTCATCTTGTTTGGAACTCTCTGTGGTTCCTGTATCTGGATATCTGTTTCCTTCCTCAGATTCAGGAACTTTTCAGCCATAATTTCATCAAATACATTTTCAACCCCTTTCTCACTCTCTCTTTTCTTTCTGAGACACCTATAATGCAAATGTGAGTACATTTAATGTTGTTCCAGAGATTCCTTAACCTATTCTCATTCTCTTCATTTGTTTTTCTTTTTGCTGCTCTGCTGGGTGACTTCCATTATTCTAACTTCCAGATCACTTATGCATTCTCCTCTATCTCCAGTCTGCTGTTTATTTCCTCCTAGTGTGTTTTTCATTTCAGGTATTGTATTTTTCAGCTCTGACTCATTCTTTTTCATATTTTCTAGTTCCCTGTTAAAATTATCACTGTGTTCATCTATTCTTTTCCTTAGTTCAATTAGCATTCTTTTTATTAATGCTTTGAAATCTTTATCTGGTAAATTATTTATCTGTTTCATTAGTTGTTTTATCAGGGTTTTTTTTCTTGTTCTCTCATTTGGAACAAATTCCTCTGTGTTCTCATTTTGCTTAACTTTCTCTGTCTCTATTAGATTAGGTGAAACCATTATCTATCCTTGTCTTGAAGGGGTGTCCTTATGTGGGAGCATCCCTATGTGGTCTATATGTGCACAGTGGCTTTAGTGGGAGAGCTGGATCTGAAGTGACCAAAGGTCACATCTTCACCCAGGGTGTGCTGGCAGTTATCACTTTGTTGGGAGGTGTGGCTGGAGATGGAGGGGCTAGAGTCAGAGTCAAGTGTGAGCCAGAGCTTCTCCCTGGTGTGGAGCTGTGCTGAAGCCAGAGGTGCTTGAGTGGGTGCTCAGAGTGGGCTGGGACTCATGCTGGGGCAGTTATGAGAAACTGGCCAGATCCCTGAGCTGTTTCAGTCTCCTTCCTCCACCTCATCCCCAGAAGTAAGCAAGTATGTGTGCACTCTTCACAAGCAGAGTGTAGGTTTCCTACAGCCCCTCCTGTAAGTCCCTGGTTTGCAAACATGCCAGAGGGACTTACCTTCCTGGTGTCAGACCTGAGCGCTGGGGTGCCCATTATGTGCTTCAAACAACTCACTCATTAGGGAAAATCTCTCAGCCCATGTAATCCCCCTCCTTCCACTGTGGACACAGGTCCTAACCTGAGCTATATATATATATATATATATAGATAGATAGATAGATAGATAGATAGATAGATGATAAATAGATAGATAGATAGATAAACAGAATTAATATGCATATTAGTTCACACAATTATGGAGGCTGGGAAGTCCCATGATCTGTCACCTGCAAGCTGGAGACCCAGGAAAGCCAGTGCTAAAATTCAGTCCAAGTTTGAAGGCCTGAGAACCAGGGGAACCAATGTTGTAAATTGTAGTCAGAGGGCCAGAGAAGATGAGATGAGATGTCCAGTGAATTTGGACAAAAAAGGATGAATTCTTCCCTCCTCTGCCTGTTGTTCTATTCAGGCTCTCAACAGATTGGATAATGCCCCACACTAGGGATGGTAATCTACTTAGTCCACTGATTCAAACACTAATCTCATTCACAAACACCCTCACAGACACACCCAGAAGTAATGTTTAATCTGAGCACTCTATGGCCAATCAAATTGACACATAAAATTAATCATCACAGCAGCCAAATCATAAATTTTTAAGCCCCTCTAAAAATAAGAAATATTAATAAAAACAGTGGAAGGTTTTAATACATTTCTTGTAAATCTGACAAATCAAGTAGAGAAAAAGTAACAAGGATAAAAAGGATAAAACCCTAGCAATATAACAGCTAACTGAAAGTAAGGTACAATTTTGTGTTTATGATTTCAGATACAATTGTTACTTTCTTAAATAATGACTACATTTAAATTATAAATAGGAAATAATTGGAAAGAAAATATTATGTATCAAAACTTATCCAACAGGGCTAAATCTACTCACAGAAGTTTTAATGGTCTTAAATGTCCCCTTTTATTATTAATTAAATTAAAAATAAATCAACTAAGTACTCAACTAATAAAATTAGAGGATATGATAACAAAACAGACCAAAAATGTGTAGAAAAATAATAAAGATATTAATGTTTAATATCATGTTTAATTTAATATCATAATGTTTAATAACATAATGTTTAATATCATAATGTTTAATAACATTAAATTAATGTTTAAATTAATGTAACGGAAAACAACAACAAAAAATTAGGAGAATAAACAAAGCCAAAAGCTATTTTCTGAGAAAAAAATTATAAAAGAATCTCTGCATAGTTGATTAAAGACAAAAGAGAAAAAACAAAAGTACACAATACTGGGGGGAAAAGAGGGATATAAATAACCACAAATATGCAATATATACAATAAATGAATATTATGTGCAACATAGTTGAAACTCTAAAGGAAACTAATTTTTCTAGACAAATAGCACCTCCAAAATTGGCCCAAAGAAAGAAAATCTGGACAGACAATAACTGTCTAAGAAATTGGAAAGATAGCTAAAGATGTACCATTATAATTGACCTCATATTCAGATGTGTTTATAGGCAAGTTCTATCTAACCCTTAAAAAATTGATCATTTCTATGTTATTTAAAATATTCCAGACCGTTGAAAAAGTGGAAAGCTATCTAACTTATTTCATGAATAATAAACCTGGTTGAACTTAATAGCAAAATCTCACATAGTGCAAAATATTAAAATATTGACTAATTTTACCATGAAGAAAGATATAAAGGTTATAAACATAATAATAGCAAATAAGATCTCTCAATGATACGAAAAGATTCAGTATAGCAAAACCAAGTAGGGACTATTCCAGCTATTCCAGGAATATAATTTATAACTTCAACCAATCAGAAGAGAAAAACCAAGTGGTTATAACAACAGATTTTGAAAAGGCATTTGATAAATATTCACATCTATTCCTAATTAAAGTGCTCAGTAAAATAGGAATAAAAGAACTCAACCGAATGTAATAAAGAATATTTTCCTGAAAGCAATAGCAAATTAGTAGTTATCTTATCGAATCTGGGGGAGGGAAAGAGATAGTCTAGAGAAGGAGCAGGTAGAGCCAACAATATTGCAGCCAACAGGTTGCAGTTCTTAAGTGGGTGGTGGATTCACAGGTATTCATTTTATTATTATGCTTTTACATATATGTCATGCATTTCACATAGTATTTTCTACATAATAAGGATATCTAAAGCAATAATGAACTTTATACTAAGTGAAATTTTAAGCATTTTCCATTAAAATAAGGAACAGGCAGGACTATCTCCAAGATTAGGTATTATTTGGGAGAGTCTAGCTAATGTCCCCAAGTTAATTAATCCATATAAAAAGTAGAAGAGCCAAAATTATCTTTATTTGAAATTGTGATGCTCTTATAGCTTGAAGGTTCAAGGGACCCCATTAAAAAAAATAAAAACTTCTATAATTGATAACTTGGTATGGTGATAGATGAAAGATAAATATATAAAAATCACTTTCCTTTTTTGTACTCAAAAATAATCAGTGAAAAATAAAAATGGAAAGAAATTCCGATTTCCAAAAGGGACAAAAACTGTAAAATATCGAGGAATACAATTTATAAGAAAAGCATAGAAATTTTAAAATACTAAACTCCAATGGCCATACAGGGAAACAGAAAAAGATGGAGTATTTAACTATACAAAAATTTTTTTTTTAGTTCATGGCAAAAGACATCATAAGAAAATTGAAAAGAAAATAATATAGGGAAAATATTTAAAATTATATATTAAAGAGATAATACCTTTAATATTCAAAGAGATCTTACAAATTGGTAAGACAGATCAACAGCCCAGTAGGCAAATGGGCAAATGATAGGAACTGATAATTCACAGAAGAGAAAATCCAAATGGCCAATAAATTTTCAATCTCATTGTGTTATGGAAATGCAAATTAAAGCAGGTATCAAATACCACTTCTACCCATTAGATCTACAAAATATAAATTTAAAGAATATTGATTCCAAATAAACTGCCTGATTCAAATCTCAAATTACTGCGTAAACATTGGCAAGTTACTTTTAGCCTCTTTGTGCCTAAGTATCTTCATCTTTAAAATAAGGGTAGTAATCATACCTACTTCACAGGGCTGTTGTGAGAAAGAAATGAGCATTTAGATCAAGTAAAGGTTAGAACAGAGCCTTGCACAGAATAAGCAGCCAACATTAGCTCTCATTATTACTAATGTAACAAGTGGGCAAGTGGAGCAATGAGCCCTTAATTCATTGCTGGTGGGGCTCTGAATTTCTACTAGCATTTTAGAAAGTCAACTGGCAATATATTTTAAAACTTGTAAGTATACTTACATGGGCAGTGAGGGCAGGGGTTATCTGGAAAGGGACACAAAGGAAATTTCTGGAATGATGATAATGTTCTATATTTTGATAGAAATTTGGATTACACTAGTGCTTACATTTATCAAATCTCCGATGTATACTTAAGATTTGAGCATTTTATTACATGTGAATTTTACATAAAACTATAAACAAATATAGAACTCCAGGGTATGCTCGCTGAAGTATATAGAAGGATATGGACAGACGTTTGAAATTTACTTTGAAATGTATCAAAAAATAAGTTGGTGTTATGGGTTGAATTTTGTCCCACCAAAATTCAGGTATTGAAGTCCTAACCTCCAGCACCTCAAGATGTAACCTTATTTGGAGATAGTGTCTTTACAGAGGTAACAAAATTAAAATGAGGTCAGTCATTCGGATGGGTCCTGATCCAATGCGACTGATGTCTTTAAAAGAGGCGGGGCAGGGGTAGGGAGGATTTGTACTTGGAAACAGACCTGCATTGAGAGAAGGCAATGTGAAGAGATACAGAGAGAAGATGGCCTAGGAGAGAGGTCTGGAACAGATTTTTCTCTCAGAGGAACCAACCCTGCCAACACCTTGATTTTAGACTTCCAGCTTCCAGAACTGTGAGACAATAAATTTCTGTTGTTTAAGCTACCCTATCTGTGGTACTTTATTAGCACAGGCCTGGGATACAATTTGTTTGATGGATGGTTAGAGGCTTGGATAAATAGACAGATACATAATAAAACAGTGCTTGCTATGTGAACCCCATTGGTTTCAGGGCCAGACTGTGCAAGTTTCCAGCTGACAGTGGTTTTCCTGGGAGTGATCCAGGCTGAGCCACAGAAAACAGAATCTGTTCTAATAGTAATGATAATATTAATAAATGAAACAACTAATGTCGAGGATAATTAAGGGTCAAAAGGCAAGCTCACTGTCTTGAGAGACAAGCAATTCCACTGCCCATTTGACTTCAACAGGTGTCTAGAGGGGGATTTTAAATGCTTTAGAAATAGTATTCTTGAGCCAGAAAGAAGCTTGGGTGCCTCAGGGGCTGTCTGACTCCCTCATTTTATAGATAAGGTTTAGAGATCAAGTGATTTTTCTCAACACTGCTCAGCAAGTTAATAACTCATTCTGACTCAGGGTGGTCTGGACACCAGTTTGAGAAGTGGCTGCATAGAGCCAAGAGTCTGGGGCTCTGGAGCCAGACAGCTCTGAGCTCTAATCCCAGCTCTGCCCTTGCTCCAGAAAGAGAGGCTTGTTCTTTCAGTGCCTCCTTTATGCTAAGGGTTTTGTTTCTTTTTTTTTTTAATTGAAGTATAGTTGATTTACAGTGTTGTGTTAGTTTCAAGTGTACAGCAAAGTGATTCAGTTACACGTATATATATTTCAGATTCTTTTCCATTCAAGGTTATTACAAGATATTGGGTATAATTCCCTATGCTATACAATAGTTCCTTGTTTATCTCTTTTATATATAGCAGTGTGTATCTGTTAATTCCAAACTTCTAATTTTTCCCTCCCCCCCTCTCCCCTTTGGTAACCATAAGTTTGTTTTCAAAATCTGTGAGTCTGTTTTCTAAGAAATAAATTCATTTGTATCACTTTTTTTAGATTCCACATATAAGTGATATCATATTTCTTTTTCTCTGTCTGACTTACTTCACTTAGTATGATAATCTCTAGGTCCATCCATGTTGCTGCAAATGGCATTACTTCCTGCTTTTTTATGGCTGAATAATATTCCAGTGTGTATATATACCACATCTTCTTTATCCATTCATCTTTTTTTTTTTTTTTCAGCAAAGACGAGGTTTATTCACAAGGCAGCCAAGCGAGGAAATGACGTGGGAATAGGTCTCAAATCCGCCTCCCCAAAGGCAAGGGGCTTGGGGTATCTGTGGGATAAAGAATAAAGAAGCAGGGCAGCATGAGGCACCGGGAGCATGAGGAAAGGTGATTGGAAAAAGGTGTGCTCATCATTGTTCTGAGCTGGCGTAACTAGGCTACAGGGCTCAGCACATTCTCAGGCTGTAGTTTTCGGCCCTCTGATGGCAGGAGGTCAAAAGGCACTGGCCCAGGTGGAAGATCGGTGGTCCTCTCCAGTCTTAACCAGCTCAGCCTAACTAGACACAGCTGATTCCAAGTTCCTGGACAATACCCAGGGCAAACATCTTATTGCTTATGCTACATGCTACTTGGAGGACGTGCAAGTGTTCAAGCTACCTTGATGAGTGAAGACAGGATTTGACTAATCATTACACATGGTTTCACCTCCAGGCCAGCAGAAGAGACCTGTAGGCTGAGTCTGGCTCCTGGCACCTGGAATTGGAGGAAGATGGTTTAAAAACAGGCTCTCCCACCCTCTGTGTGATCTTGGGTAGATAGACTATTGAACCTTCCTGTGTCTATTTCTCCACCAGCAGCATGGGGACACTCAGAGTCCCTCTCTTGGGGGCTGTTATGGGGGTTCAGTGAGATATAGATGCATGCACAGGCACATGGGAGACAGCCAGTGTATGTTACCTTCATGCTTATTTTTATTAGGAGACCAGTATTGTTAGAAGATTTCTGGTTTGGACAACAAATTAGACAGGTGGTCATTACCCCTGTGTGTCAGTGAAAAGGGGGACATCTGTAGTGTTAAGTTTAAGTGGATTCTTCTCTTGCTCACCATTGGTAGGTTAAAAATCAACAATAGCTCAGTTTGCTTCATGTTTATGTCAGTATAGCCTTTTGTCCTCTGGAGTTCAATTTCCTTCTCTTCCTCTCCCTCCTCCCTTCCAACAGTGCCTAATACATAGTAAGTACAATATGCCTCAGGGTGTTTCTAAGCTCTCAGTCACACAATCAATAGAAGTCTCTCCAATCTAGACTAGCTGCTCTCTGTTCTGAATCCCCTATTACCTTCCTTCTTGGTTTATTGCCTCATTTTGCTGGATTACTTCCATAAATAGCTTCAGGTGTAGCACAGGAGGTAAATTTTTCAAATTTCTTTATGTACAAAATGTCTTATTCAGCCTCCATATCCATTCATCTATTGATGGACATTTAAGTTGCTTCCATGTCTTCAGTATTATAAACAGTGCTGCTATGAACATTGGGGTACATGTATCTCTCTGAGTTAGAGTTTTCTTCTTTTCCAGATATATGCCCAGGAGTGGGATTACAGGATCATATGGTAGCTCTATTGTT
The DNA here is from genome assembly GCF_000442215.2 of Lipotes vexillifer. Lineage (NCBI taxonomy): Eukaryota > Metazoa > Chordata > Mammalia > Artiodactyla > Lipotidae > Lipotes > Lipotes vexillifer. The sequence continues at coordinate 964,570 of NW_006779070.1, read as the reverse complement.
AGTTTTTTAAGGAGCCTCCATACTGTTCTCTGTAGTGGCTGCACCAACTTAAGGTAAGTGTTTTGAGAACTGCTGCAATGGAAGAACAGATCGTTTCTCCCTTGAGTGCTTCAGGATTCAGTGGTAGCCTCCCCACATGGTGCTGGAGGTGCTATGAGAACGAGAATTCTCTGTATCAGCCCAAGATCTCAAGAAGCCACAGCTCAGAGAGCCTGGCTCTCACTGTGAGGGAAAATGTTTTATACGGTATTCCACTCCACACAGCAGGGACTTGAAACTTTTGCCCAAATTACGTGCCAGTGTTTTCCTTCTCTTCGCCCACCCCAGGCTCAAGCTCCTCCCTCCCCACCCATTCAGCTCTCTGCATAGACCTGCACTATCCCATATGGCAGCCACCAGCTAACATGGCTGTTTAAATTTAAATTCACTAACGTGAAATAAAAGTTAAAAGTCAGTTCCCTGTACTGGTCACACTTCAAGTGTGATGTGTAGCCTATTGGATAGCCCAGTGTAGAACGTTTCCACCACGGCAGAAAAGATCATTGACATTGATAGTCAAAGGTCCACTTCTGTAGTTTTGTTGTTCTTATGTATGTTGTCTTGCTGTTTCTACTAAAAATTGCTGTAAGCCCAGCCGTTGGTGGTTTACAGATTCCTGGACTTGGTTTGTGCCCCTGATTCACACCCCTCGCTTCCTGCTGCCTGCCTGTTGAAGGCGGCGGAGATGTGTTTCCCTGCAGAGCAGAGCAGCTACTGTGCCCCCTTCTGGTAGCAGATGAGTCAACAGGGGTCACTCCATGCTGCCTGCAGGGGCTTACTGGTGGGTCTCTTTCTTTCTTCACCCTCATCCCTGACTTTCTCTGTTACTCCCTAGGTTAAATGGCTTAAACAGTTCCTCAGACTCCAAGGTCCTGCTGGGTTGAGCCGAGCACGGGGGATCAATCACCAAATCCCCACTGGCTCATCCCTCCTCCCATTTGTAGTTTCCCTCTCCTCACCATGACCTCAATTTCCAATCCAATCTACGCGCTAACAACAAGAAAACCGTGGCGACCTGCAAATTGGAACCCAAAGAGAAAAGGCCAGACTCCTGTTTCTGGGTAATTATTGACTCTCCCAGAAAGAAGGAGGAGGAGTGACAGGAAGGGGGAAGGAGCTACTTCTGTTTTCCCCAGCAAGTGCTGTTTATTTTGCCAACTGAGTGAAAAGAAAGAAGACCTAGTAGATCATCCTTACCACGTTCCTAAACCATAAACAAGAGGCTCATCTGTCTTTGCTTCTTCAGTTTCTTGGTTCCCAACTAAAACCCCTCCTATTAGCTCATATGTTTCATTCGTTCATTCACTTGCTGATTTTTCTTAACCAGACCCGCACATCAGAATCACCTGGAGAGGTTTTCCAAAGCATACAAACTCAGACTATAAGCAAACACACTGAATCTGAGTTTAGTAGAGGATGGGGAGGGGGACGGAGGAGACTGGAGGGTGGAAGGGGCTCGTATATTTTTGCAAAACATTCCCAGGTTATTCTGTTGCTCAGCTGGGAGAAAATATTTACAAACAATGCAACCAACAAGGGCTTAATTTACAAAATATACTAACAGCTCATACAACTCACAAAAAACAACCCATTCAAAAAATGGGTGGAAGACCTAAATAGACATTCCTCCAAAGAAGACACACAGATGGCCAATAGGCACATAAGAAGATGCTCAACATCACCAATTATTAGAGAAATGCAAATCAAAACAACAATGAGGTACCACCTCACACTGGTCAGGATGGCCATCATTAAAAAGGCTACAAATAACAAAGGCTGGAGAGGGTGTGGAGAAAGGGGAACCCTCATACACTGTTGGTGGGAATCTAAGTTGGTGCAGCCACTGTGGAAAACAATATGGAGGTTCCTCAGAAAACTACAAATAAGATTACCATATGATCCAGCAATCCCACTCCTGGGCATATATCCAGACAAAACTATAATTCAAAAAGATACATGCACCCCAATGTTTGTAGCACCACTGTTTATAATAGCCAAGACATGAAAACAACCTAAATGTCCATCAACAGATGAAAGGATAAAGAAGACGTGGTACATATATACAATGGAATACTACTCAGCCATAAAAATGAATGAAATAATGCCATTTGCAACAACATGGATGCAACTAGAGATTATCATACTAAGTGAAGTAAGGCAGATGGAGAAAGACAAATACCATATGATATCACTTATATGTGGAATATAAAATATGACACAAATGAACTTATCTATGAAACAGAAACAGAATCAGGGACATAGAGAACAGACTGGTGGTTGCCGAGGGGGAGGGGGAGGAGGGAGGGTTGGAGTGGGAGGTGGGGTTAGCAGATGTAGGCTTTTATATATGGAATGGATAAACAGCAAGGTCGTACTGTATAGCACAGAGAACTATATTCAATATCCTATGATAAACCATAATGGAAAAGAATATTAAAAAAGATTGTATATGTATAACTGAATCACTTTGCTGTGCAGCAGAAATTAACACAATATTGTAAATCAACTATATTTCAATAAGAAAATTAAAACTGAAAAATATTTAATCTCTCTGTGTCTCAGTTTGTTCATCTATGAAATGGGAATAAAGTTACTTATCTGGCAGGATTATTGTGAAGCTAAATGAGATGGGTAGTAATGTGCTGAGACAGTACCTGAATACATTGTTTTCATGTAAAAACTCACCATCTACTAAATGCCCAGCCACTTGATCAAAAATGTCAGCCATCACTGCTGTTATAGGCTGTTCGATAGCAACCTGGTCATCCTTCCTTGTCCTAAGCCCCCAGCCTCTGCATAGCCCATGTCGCATCAACCGTGGAAGGGAACTGTTGTGGTGAAGGACCTGGGGTCACACAGACCCAGAGTAAGTCTGAGCTCCGTCCTCTGCCATCTGTGGATTTGCTGCAGCAAATCCCTCCTTCTAAGACCTTTGGCTCTCCCTCTGGTGAAAGGGGGGTGGGGATCAGTCTTTCTCAAAAGCTCATTTAACAGATTAAATGATTATATATGCAAAGTGCCTGGCACAGAGTAGGTTCTTAATAAATAGCCTCAGACCTCAATGGACATAGGGTGGGGACACTGAAGGGAGCAAGGGAGGGCCTCAGGGGGGACAGGGGAGGAGGGGAGCTGGAGGCTAGGCTGAGCCCAGCGGTTTCTCCACTCACACTCTGAGACATCGCCTTGCGGAGAGGTCTCTGGACATCAGGAGCCTGACGAAGGACCCCCCTCCCAATGGAAATTGTACTAGGGAGTGTGAGAGAGAGCGAAAGACACAATTACTATCGCCATTGGCAACCAGGTGCTGGACACAGCTAAGGCCTAGAGCCTTAACTGGGGATTAGAGGCTGAACTTTACCAAACCACTGCCTCGGTGCCTTCATTAAAAGCTGGAAAATTCTCCACGCAGGTGCGATGACCTTTTGTGAAGTGACCTAGAGAGTGGCTGCACCCAGAGGAGCATCGTGCCCCTGGCCAGACACTGCGGTCATCTCCCCACCTGCCCCTTCTCCTGCCCAGCACGACACGAGTTCACCCTCCCCCTCCCACCCTCCTGCAGCGCCTACCTCCTACCCCACGTGATAGAGCAGGGAAACAGGCTGACCAAAGACTTGTGCTTACTTGTAGGGTATCGCTGAGCAATCCCGGTGTCCCCATATTACTTTTCTTCCCAGAAAAGAAGAGTCTGAACTTGGTCTGAACTTAAAACTCAAAACGTAGGTGTTTCTCTTTAAAATGCATGTAATAATGACCTGACAACTCTGTTTCACATGATCCAGGTGGTAAAGTCCGTTAACACATAGACCATATGATCCTCTCAATGATCCAGTAAGTGAGCAGGGACAGGAGATGATCTCCATTGTTCCAGAGGCAGAATTGGGGTCTGGAGGTGGGGCAGTTCCAGAAGCAGACCCAATCCAGGCCTTCTGATGCTTGGTCTTTCCCACCAACCAAGCAGGGATGTGTTTCCCGCCAGGTGGGACCTGGAGTGGCTGATGGCCTTGGACGGCAGTTGAGTTGGGGAGGAGGTGCTGCAGAGCAGAAGGTGAGTGAGGACAGAGAACGTGAGGGCACAGCTCTGTTTTGCAGTCGAAGGGTGTTTAGGAGAGAAGATCTAGGAGAGGGACATGAGGCCAAGAATTTTCAAAGAACACGTTGGAACTCAGGACCTACTGGGAAAAGTAGACATTTCTGCTCTGAAGCCTTTCAAGGAAAGATAACTGCTTCTCACCTGCTGGGCCTGTTGGATGGCAGGAGCTGGACAAAATGACCGCTGTAACGTCCTGTTGACCGGACATCCAATGGCATTTACCTCCGACCAGGTAGCATGCCATCTGGTCCTCTTGGTTCTGGAAGGGGAGTAACCAATCAGCAGACAGTCATGGATGGAGACACATTTTGCTGGGAGCACCATGGAAACCGCAAAGAAGCATGAGTCCTGTTCTGATTCATAGAGCTTACAGCCTAAATGGGGAGTCAAGACAGACAGACACCTAACGATAAATCGTGATAACAAGATCATCTTCAATTTTCTTGTGACTTTATGTAATTTCAAAGCATTTTAGTGCTTGATATTATGATCTTTATATTTGTCTGTATATAAAGCATTTAGCCCAATGTGCCCTGGAAAGCATAAATGTGGAGTTATTGCTATTACTATTATTATTGTTTAGGTTATTTTACACTGAACTACAAGCTACTTGAGGGGGAAGCTATATTTTATTCACCTTTTTGTTCTCTGCACCTAGTCCTGCATGTTTTGAACTAAATACAGAATAAATGTTTGTAGATGGTCCTCGAATGAAGGTCATTTAAACCTCACAAAAATCTCTGGGGGGGATTTTCTTTCCTCTAAAGACAAGGAATCTGAGACCCAGGTAGGGAAGGTGACACAGTTAGTGACAGAGCTGAGGCCAGAAGACATTCTATGCCAAGTGTACAAGGAGGACCTGGGAACTCTGCCCTGATGTGATCAAGGAGGGCTTCATGGAAGAGGTGTCACTTTCATAGGCTTTTTTGCAATGAATGAGCTTCAAAGAGACATATAAGGAAAAGGTATCAATAACAGGGAACTTCACAAATGAACTCCTGGAGGAGGAAGGAGTGCTTTGCAGGGAAGAGTTTAGAGAACAAAAGGTCCAATGTGGCAGGTGGAGACTAAGCCTGCAGGGGCCTTGAGTGTCAGGCTGAAGGTTGATACTTAATCCTGAAGCCCATTAGGGCTGGGGTGCCACCTAGACCACCTTTCACCCAAAGACACCAACTCTGGGCCTGTGTCCATCGAACGTGGGGGCTGTGTTGGCCGCTAGGTCCAGATCCTGAAAGGACGGGAGCATGTTCACCCCAGGACGGCACAGGGCCATCTGCTGGGCAGCATGATTCATTCATTAGCACCAGGAAAAGGAGATGAACAATCTGCCTCGGCCCTAATGAGAAAGATTGGAGGCCACGAGGTGCATGTTTATTACTGAAGGTGCTGCATTAATTATGGAGTCTGGAAGGGAAGAGGGAAGCTGTGCTTGGCCTGGGGACCATCTGGAAGAGGTGGCCAGAGGAAGGCGCCCATTACTCTGAGCCCAGCCTCCGGGGCTCACACTCAGCTCCCTGAGAAATGCTCACTCAGCTCTGTGTTCATTCGTTCACTCAGCAACTATTTCTTAAATACCGCCTGTGTGCCAGGCCCCTGCACTGAGGCCTGGAGACCTGTGCCCTGGAGGACCCCAGAATCTGGTGACTGCTGGGGACAGACGCACAATCAGATATTTAGAATAAAATCTGCTGAATAGAATCACTGAAAGCATGGGCTCCTAACCTAGTCTGGGGGTGGCCTGGATTGGCAGGAGTTATCTGGGGATACTTGTGAGACACTTAAGGGGCTGGCTCTTTAACTCTCCAGCAAGGGGAGCCACTGAAAGGATAGAGACAGGGAGTCACATGGTCAGATCTGCTCCATCTCACCCCAGGGTGCCCAACACCCGTGGCTACCTCCTGCCTTCTCTCTTTTCTCCTTCAACCGTGCCTGTCCTGGGCTCCAACTCCTCAGGGACAACGGATGCCAGGATGCTATGCCCCACCCTGGACTTCTGGAATTGGGGAGTCCAGCATCTAAACAAATGTTTGAAGGCAAGATGACCAATGGGAGTCATACCGCATGGACTAAGTGCCTACTTGGTCCCCCCAACCTGACCCCAAAGGGTTGCAGAGGCCCTGCTGGCCTTGGTCAGAGGACAGCTACCCCAGACCAAGAGCTGTCATAAGACCTAGAATCAGTGTTGCGACTGTGGCGTCCTAGAGTGCATGTGGCGGGGGAGAGTGGAGCAGCTCTGGGCAGGACTCTGTGATCTAAGCTCTGAGGATGCAGGAGCCCTGTGGTCCTGATTCCCTACTGCATGCCCATGTCAGCACAGAGCCTGGAGGAATTGTGAGTGAATGAATGAATGAGTGAGTGAAGGTTCAGATCCCAGCTCAGGCACTTCCTAGCTCTGGGACTTTGGAAGGGTCACTTTACCATCTGAGTGTCACCTTCCACACACATGTGAAACACTGATTACGAAGTGTCCTGTATAGAATTGCTGAGATGATGACGTATAATGGCTATGAGTCTAGTACAATGCCTGACACTCAGGAAATGTCAGGAAATTCTTGAGAAAATATGGCCCTGAACGTGTAAGTTTTTGTAGAATGATTGTGTCCTATGTAGGAAATTAGACCACCTTGAGGGGGAAACACTCCTTTCACAGGTGTGGCCTCCCAGGATGGTCATTTCTGAGATACTCATTTCTGCTAAAATTGAGATTTAAGGAAGCCTAGGGTTTGGCAAAAGTCACACCATTGGTCTCAAATCTAGGTTTTCTGTCACTCCATCATTCAATGACATTCAACAAAGATTCATTGTGCCCCCACCAGTGCCCGGCACACTTGCCATTCTCTCCACGACACTCCAGCTGGGACAGGGCAGAGGTCCCCCTAAAGCCCACCCTTGGAGATCATCATGGGTGAGGAAAAGGGCACTGCTTGGTGACAGGTACAAGGTCACTGGACAGGCAGTGGTGATGTGAACCTCAGGGACCTGCTTTCTGACTCCTGGCCTGGCTCTTCCCTTACACTCAGACCAGGGGTCTGTTTCCTCAGGATTTGAGAACAGCAGTGATTACCTTGCCCAGGTGTACGCGGAGTGGAAATGAAGACAGGGAGATGTGGGGGTGGGGGGAGGGAGGG
>NW_006779070.1:953532-957287 GCF_000442215.2 Lipotes vexillifer | reverse complement strand
AGGGAGGGAGGCAGAACAGAGAAGAGGATCAACTAGAGAAATGAGAGCTTGTCAAGGCCTTATTGTCCCCCAGGCAGGAGAGGTAATTCGGAGTGCCCTCTGGTAACTTCCCAGGAGGGCTGGGTAAGGCTAAAGAAACTACAGGAATGCGGGCTTCCCTGGTGGCGCAGTGGTTGAGAGTCCGCCTGCCGATGCAGGGGACACGGGTTCGTGCCCTGGTCCGGGAAGATCCCACATGCCGTGGAGCCGCTGGGCCCGTGAGCCATGGCTGCTGAGCCTGCGCGTCTGGAGCCTATGCTCCGCAACGCGAGAGGCCACAGCAGTGAGAGGCCTGCGTACCGCAAAAAAAAAAAAAAAAAAAACTACAGGAATGGAGTGCGGGCTGAGCTCCTCCAGGTGGGTCTCCCAGCATCAGCCCCAGGGTCCCTGTCTGCTCTTGGGATGATGAGACTAGAGTTCCTACCTCCATCCCTATCTATCCTTGGGCTTTGCAGGGGCTGCGTGGGTAGGTGCGAGGCAGAGGAGTGCAAGCCGGGGATTGGGGGAGGGAGAGACACTTATGTTACCAAATCCCATTCTGAACTACAGCCTCAAGGGCAAACTGTGTGTGTGCAGGGGCGCGCACTAGTCAGTTTTCTAGAGAAAGGGAACCAATAGGAAGTGAACATGTTATTATATATATACATGTATACATATATCTATAAAATAAAGAGATTTTTTATAAAGCGTTGGGGCGTTGGCTCACGCAATTACAGAGACTGGCAAATCCAAAATCTGCAGGGTGGGCTGGCAGGCTGGGGACCCTAGAGGGCTGATGCTATAGTTTGAATCCAAAGGCCGTCTTCTATAGAACAAGAAAATCTAGTTGTGTAGATGAAGTCCAAAGGCTGTCTGCAGGAGAGGTCTCTCTTGATCAAGGGAGGCTGGTCTTTTTGTTCTATTCAGGTCTTCAACAGATTGGATAAGGCCCACCACATCAGGGATGGCAATCTGCTTTACTCAGGGTCCACAGATTTAAATGTTAATTTCATCCAAAAACACCCTTGCAGAAACACCCAGAATAACATTTGACTAAATATCTTGGGTATGCCCTGGCCCAGCTGAGTTGACACATAAAACTAACCGTGTCACAGAGCATGTGTATGTGTGCATGGTGCTTGTGGGAAGGGTTGAAGGCACAGTGTCTCCCACCCCCAAGCCAGCTCCCAGCACCAGAAAAGGTCCCAGCCATGGAATTTAGCCAGGAGAAACCAAATCTCATCCAAATGGCCTCTCAGCAAGTCTGGGGAGGGTTGCACTCAGGCTGTGAGTGTGGGTGTGTTCCTGTGCCAGTGTGGCACTGTGTATCTCTTAGTGGGGGTCCCCGTCTGTGGGAGTCATGTGTCAGTGTCACTCTGTGTCCAGGTCTGGAGGTCGGTACACGGAAGTGGTCAGATACTGGCGACAGGAAGCATGTGGCTCTCTCAGTGAGGGCCAGTGAAATGAGCATTTGTTCTTCATGTCCACACTGCCTGCCACTTTCCCAGAGATGATGACACATCACTGTCCAGAAAGGTTCCCATTACCCTGCTGTGCAGGCCACTCTCTGCAAGAGCACAGAAGCGCTAAGTGGGGAGTGCCATGTGAACATGATTGATGCTCAGCTGATACAGCAATCAGGGGGCTGACAGCACCACCTGCCCCAAGAAGCCAGTGGTATATGTTTATCAAACCAGGAAACAGCACACAGAACATAGATGGACAAGCCCTGGGACCCTCAAAACAGAAGCTCCAAATTATCCAGTGAGAAATGCCAATGTTTTCTTTACTCATCTGGCCTGGGACCTGACCCTCTTTCTTTCACCGAAACTGCACCCCTCTTGGAGTTCAAACCCATTTCCTTTATTCTGTTCTCTGTAGAAGTGGACAGTAGCCAGTCGCCCTCCCTCCCCAAGGCCTCCCCCTCCCCCGGACAGCGGAAGCCACCTCCACCACACCCGCATTCTTGGCTCTGGCTGCCATCTTCCCCGCGGTTAACTTGTCCATTTCTGGGCCACGCCATGCTGGTTTTATTTCTACAGCTTTGAATTCATCTTCACAGATGGCCAAGGGAGGTCCCCTTCTTTGTTCTTCTTTTTCAAAATTGTTTTAGGTATTTGTGTTCTTGATTCTACCATGTGATTTTGGGGATCATTTTGTCAAGTTTCTGAAATATCCTCCTGAGAGTCTGATTCAAATTCATCAAATGTAAAGATTAACTGGGGAGAAAGGGTCACCATAGAGTGCTAAGTCTTTACATCGATGAATACGTTACATCTCTCTGTTTGTTTTCATACAATTTACTTCAAAAAGGTTTTGTACTTTTGTAGTTAGGTTTATTGGTTTGGGTTCCCCCAGAAGCAGCCTCTGAGCTAAGGGTTCAAGTGTGAGCGGTTTACTGAAAGGTACAAGAAAGGCAGGGAGGTAGGAAGCCAATAAAGGCTGCATTAATAATCCAGCTTCCAAGTAGGTGATTGGAGCTGAATTCTGCAGGAAAACTCTGGAAAAACGGAGCAATAAACATGCTTCAGAGTTATCTCAGTCAAGGGATAAGGAACCCCTCCATGCATCACTCATTGGTGAAGGGCTGCCTTTGGGAAGACATTAATTCCCTGGTACTTCTGTCCAGGTCATTCAGGCAAGTGGGTTCTAATAGCCCTGCCACAAGGAACAGGAGCTGCTGTTACAAAGAAAAGGTGATGGCAACAAAGGTGGTATTAATGCATCTGCTTTAGGCAGCTTGCAAGAGAGATCCTCCCTCTCTAGGAGGGAAAAATAGAGCAATGGGTGCAAGCCACAGATAGTTCAATAGCGATAAAAGCTTTCTATCTAATCGAGCTTCCAATGCAGCGCTTCCGTCAGAATTCTCCATTCTGTTGGTGAATTCCAAGAACTCTCCTGATGACTGGACAATTTCCCAGCTCCCTCAGTGAACACCTGTGTGTCAGGACAGAGTGGGGAGTAATCAGTCTGATGACGGGCTGCATGTAGAGCCAGCCCCACCTACCTCTACCAACCTAGGGCAGAGGGGCTGGGGCAGGCCTTAGCTAGCCCTCCTGAAATACTTCTCGTCCCTGATCAAATGGAATCTATTGCTTTTTTAAATTATTATTCCTATCACAACGGAAGCTTTCGAAAATATAGAATGCAAGTAGGGGCGGATAGTAGGTGATGGGGTACCAGAACAGATATTACCCTGTTCCCCAAGGTTTCTGCAGATCAACTTCTGAGATTCATTTTGGGGTATAGATGCTGTGTTTGATCAAATTCAGTAAACATATATTGAACCTCTACTATGCAGAGGCAGCCTTTGGCCTCTGGCTAAGGCACTAGAATGAAGCACCCCAAAGACATGACAGCTTAAAGGGAAAAGTAGACAAGTAAAACATAAATGCTAGTTCTGTGTGATGTGTGATAGATACAGTCATCTTTCCTTGCTTGCTTCCTTCCTTCTGTCCTATAATATTTAAATGTCTGTTATGTACCATCACTTTTCTAGCTTCTGAGAACATAGTGCCATATATAACAAATAAAATCCTTGCTCTCATGAAGCTTGTATTCTAATGAGGAAGATAGACAATTAACAGAAGATTAAAAATCTATAAAATAATTTTCTATGAATGTGGTTCGAGGGTAATTTTATACAGGGGAGACAGAGACAGCCTCTCTGGGCAGATGACTTTTGAACAAAGACCAAGAAAGATGAGGGAATGAACATTGGAAAATGGAGGGAAAGA
>NW_006779070.1:917696-953441 GCF_000442215.2 Lipotes vexillifer | reverse complement strand
GGGAAAGAGAGTTCTAAGCGTAGGAAAGAGTAAGAGTGAAGGAACAGGCACAGGATCTTTCAGAACAATGGGACAAGTAAGAGATACAAAGGAAATTCAAAGCCAGGTTACCTAAATGGACCAATGCAAGAGTGAAATGGGAAGGGTTAAGGAGGGCTGACCTCTGAGGGATGCATAAGAGGACTGTGGCTGGCAGGGGCTGGAAATGCAGTTGTAGGAAGAGGTCACATGCAGGGTCAGGTATGCCAGGTCCCGAGGCTGAGAGTGCAGAGAGCCTTCTGGGCCCGGCAAGGGTTCTCTTCCTTAAGACCAAGGATGGTTTGGGAGGCAGAACGTTCAAGAGGAGAGAGAGCTTCCGGCTGGAAACTGGAAGGCTCATTTGCTGAGACCTTTTTTCCCCTCTAACCCTTGGTTGCGCCATCTGTAATTACAAGATGAACACTCTTGGTCCTCTGTTCACTGAACATGTTGAAGGTCATGGCGTCCCCGCCATGCGGAGGGGATTCTGGGTCCTCAGGAGGCAGAGCTGCATCTGTTCCCTCAGTGCCTGCCCTTATGGGTGGTTGTCACAAGCTGGGGGCCCACTTGTCAGTAAGACCATTTTCATCCGAACCTGGTCTCCTCTGAGCCTGAAGACTCAGACCCTCCTGACATCTGGCAGGCCCACCCTTTACTCTGACCCACTTCCCAGCAACAGAGTTGCAATAATATCTGCGAGGACAGCCAACTCCCAGCATGACTAATGTGACATAAAGCTGGCATTTCTTCCTTCTTCTCTCAGAAATCACCTCCAAGCAACAACGCAAATGAGAGGTTGAAACATAAACTCCATCTTTGCAAAGTAGGAGAGACCTGAGTCTTGGAACCATAGACAAATGGACATGTCATCCCGCAGTGAAGATCCAGGTGGAAGAGGTGGGGAGAGGAAGTCTCAGCAGCAAAGCTCAGAAAGAAATTTCAGAGTACATTTCTGGAAGGTGAGAAGACAGCCCTCCTCAAGATGTAAAACCTAAACCCCACAATTTCAAAAGCAGGAATGGAGTACATGGGGTGGTGCCAGGAGAGTCCATGGACCCAGCTCCATGAAGCAGAGAAGGTGGGGCAAGACCAGATGTCACACAAACAAGCCATAGTTGTGAGAAAAGGTCCATCTTTGTGACAGTGGGGAGGACAGAGGTTTTTTCCTATGGATTACCCCACAGCTGCCTGTCCTCACTGGCTGGAGAGACGTAAAAGCCCCAGCTACTCATACACAAAATTCTGAGTCCTAACAAGAAATTCTGGTGACCTGAAACACAGGCTCACCCACCCCACACACAAACCAACCACAAATAGCTGCTTCAAGGGAAAGCTCTCCTTCACCAAAAATATTTGAAAAGGAACCACAACAAGGTCTATACACAAAAAGCAAGAATAAAGGAGGAAAGAAATAGTAAAAACAAAGAGTAGATGAAAAAGGATCAACAAGAAACTGTTTTCACAGAGCTGAATAAATTGTGACTAAATATTTCACCATGATTTTTTAAAAAGAAAGTAATGAGGCAATTATCTTAGTGAAGCAAAAGCACTGAACAAAGATATGAAAGAAATTGCTACCTATTATCTAAAGAAATAGAGAATTGAATGTATTATATAATTCAGACTGTCTAAAGAAATAGAGAATTAAGCATGTTATATAAAGTTATAGTTATTAAGGTAACTGCCAGAAAAATACAAACCTTCCAAATTACACACACAAGAAAAAGGAGAAAAAGTTCCACAAAGATGACATTTCTTATATAAAAAACCTGAAAACATGACAAAACATTGACAGAATGAAGACCAAACATATATATCGTATAAATCCATGTAATGAACTAAACTCTTTATTAAAATAAAAAGATTTCAGATTGTATCACAAAGCAAAACCAGCTCTGCTGCATATAAAAGCCACCTAAAACAAAGGGACTTAAAAGGTTGAAAATAAAAGGGTAGGCAATGGTATGCCAAGTACATGTACAGAAAAACAAAACAGATCATAATCTAAATATCAGGTAGGTTGAATTTGTATGAAAGCACACAGTGAGACAAAGGATGACACTTTATAATGCTAAATGATAAACCCGCAGTGAAATTAAAAAGTTATGACTACCTATGGGTAAATAGCATACCATCAATATTTACAACACAAAAATAAAAGGAAACACAAGGATAAATAGGTGAAAATACATCAGTAGTAAAAGATTTTGATTCAACTCTCTATGATCACAGGTCAAGTGGATAAAGATTAAGCTTACAGAACACCAAAATAACGTAGCTCAATAAGTACATTTAGCTTATATATTTCCAACTCTGTATCCTCAAAACAGAGAAAACATATTCATTTGAAATGTACTCAAAGTCAAAAAGTACAAAATTCATTCTCTGGTCATATTGCACTAAAACTAGAAATAAATAACAAAAATTAAAAAATTCTTACCACTGGAAAAAACATTTGAAGTCTTTCTAAAACAACTCTTAGGTCAAAAAAGGTATGCAAATAAATATGATAGGATAGCTAGAACATGATAATTGAGAGAATATATATAAATTCTATGAAATGCAGCTAAAGTAATATCAAAAGGGAAATTTATTTCAGTAAATAGTAATAATAATAAAGAGTCTATAAAATAAATGAGTTAAACATTCAATTCTAGAAGCTATAAAAATAATAAAACAACCCTTAGGAAAGCATAAGGAAGGATGTAATAGCTAAAAGCAGAAATGAATATATTAATTTAAAAAGGAAAATGTTAGGATAAATCGGAGAGCTGACTTTTAGGAAAATAAATAAGTAATCTAATTAATGAAAGAGACAGAAAGCAAAACTACCAAATAAGGCATATGGAGGGGGAGAACTACAGATATAAAGGAAATTAAAACACTTAGCTCTACATAAATACATTTGAAAATTTCAAGAGAATGAATAATGGCATAAGTTGTATAATTTTCTAAACTGACTATAAAAGATAGAAAAACTAAACAGACCAATTATGAAAGATTAAATAGAAAATGTTAGTAAACTTTCTCTCTGTAAAACTACCAAGCCAGAAATTTTTACAAGGTAATTTTCTACATCTCTTTTTAAAAGAAGAAAAAGAAAATAGTGGTTTCTAACAGCCCTGAACATTTTTTAGAGCATAGAAGAAAAGGAATTCTTCCAAATTCTTCTGAATGAAGCAAGCATAACACTAATTCCAAAACCTAACCATAAACCAACACCCTTATAAATATCATTTCCAAAAATACTAAATAAAGTGACACACCAAGACTGGGTAAGATTTGTTTCCAGTAATGCAAGGGAGATTCAATAGTAGGAAATCCATTAGCACATTCACTATATTAATAGATAGAAGAAAAATGATATGATTATCTGCACAGATACCAAAAAGGCATAGGATAGAATTCAACAGTCACTCTTTTCCTTTTCCTTTTTAATTTACATGTACTATATATACAGCAAAGAGCATAAATCACAAGTATACAACTCAATGATGGTTTACATTTATATGTATAATCATCACTGTGATCCTAATACAGGATATTTCCAGCCCTCCAAAAGACTCCCTCATGTGCCTTGTCAGTCAAAAATCCCTCCACAAAGGTAAACATTGTCCTCACTTTTTTTTTTTAACCATGTATTAGTTTTTTGTCTGTTTGTGAACCTTCATATAATTTGAATCATACTGTAGCCACATTCATTCATTAGAATCTCTTAATTAGGTAAGAGGTTTTAATGAATACTCCCTCAACATGGTAAGATATATCTCTCTGAACTCCAAAGTTTAATGAGGAAACATCATAAGCATTTCCATTAATGGTAAGAATGCAGAAAAAATGTTCACTATCTCCAGTATTGAACTGTTCTAGAAGTACCAGCCAATGCAGTTAGACATAGGAAGAAATTAGAGTTATAAACATTGGAAAGGAGGAGGAAAAATTATCATTATTTTCATTTGGGAAAACCCAAAAGTCCTACAAGGAGAAAAACAACACCAAATAAACTATTATAAGTAGTGAGAGATTTCACTACATTGGCTGGATGCAAGATTAGTATATAGAACTTAAGAGCTTCATGTAAGCAAACAACAAATGAAAATTTTTTTTTTTTTTTTTTTTTTTTTTACAAATGACAATTTGAAGGCATAATAAAAGACAAGACTCCATTCGCAACAGCAAAAAATACACATACAAATAGAGATGAAATACTGAGCAATAAAAATTAGTGGTAAATGTGCAAGATTGATATGAAGAAAACTAAAGATACAAAAGAAGACTTAAACAAATGAATGGGCACACTACGGTCTTGACAAAACACAGCATTATAAAGATGTAAATTCTCAATCTATGAATATAATTAATGTAAAAAAGTACATTTAAGTATATTCAAGTATAAAAGTATATTCAAATATATTATAAAGCTACAAAAATTAAAGCATTGTGATATGGCATATGAATAGACTGACAGATCATTGGGAAAGAATAAAAAGACCAGAAATAAATCCAAATAACCTGGGAAATTAGTACATTATAAAGAAAGCATCATAAATCAGAAGGGATAAATGGATTTTTTTTAAAAAAAATGATTCTGGGAATATAGGATGAAAACCCTAAAAAGAAATTAAGTTTTATTCATACAACACCTACACAAGAAGAAATTCCAAATGTTGAATAACTGTTGTAAATGCAAAACTGATACCATAGTAACAACAGAAGAAAAATGGGAGAATGTTTTTTTTTATCATCTCAGAGTATAAATGACCTAAATCTGATGCAAATCTCAAAAGCCACAAAAGAAACACTGAAAAACTTGTCAACATAAACTTTTTTAAGGACCTGCATAGCAAAAGCCACCATATGTAAGATAAAAAGACAAACTAAAAATTGAGAAAATATCTTCAAGTCATATCACAATTTCTTTAATATATAAAGAGTTCACAAATCAATAAGAAAAGAATTAGCAAACAGCACAATAGAAAAAGGAACAAAACATTTGGAACGATTTACTGAAAGGAAAATGCAAAAGGGTTTTAAGCATAGGGAAAAATACTTAATTCCACACACAATAAGAGACTTACAAAATAAAATGATGCTGAAATACCATTTGTCACCTATTAAATCGGCAATTATCAAAAGGTTAGATATTGCTAAATTACTCTCCATAGAGGTGATACCAATTTACACTCTCTCTAACAATGCATGATAATGTATATCCCAACACACTCTTCATGCTCACACATTGTTAGTGGAGGTGTAAATTGGTATAACATCTATGTAACTTAGCAATATCTAACAAAATTCAAAATGCATGTACGCTCTTGATCCAGACATTCTACTTCAAGAAATTTATACTTAGCTAGACTCCAGCATGAGTGAAATAATGTCATTTGTTCTTCACAGCACCACTGTTTGTAATAGCGAAAAGTTAGACAGTAGTTCACTAGTTTAAGAAAGTACTTATGAGAAACCATAGCCAAAAGTGGGAGGAGTGCAATATAACGTTATAAAGTACATCACCACTTGTGTAATAAAAAGAGGGAGGATATATGTATTTTATTGGACGTGTATAAGCTATCTTAAAAGAATGCCCAAGAACAATTGTCACTGTCAGGGAGAAAACCTAGATATCTAGGGGATAGTGGTAAGAGATACTTTTTTCCATACATACAATTTTGTACTTTTTGAATTATGAATCATTTGGAAGATTTACCTATTCCATAAATATACAAGAATTAGGTTTTTTAGGGATTCAAAAATTTTAATAGATTATACTCCATGTAAAGTTATAAAATATTGGCTATCTTCCCTGTGCTGCACAACATAGCCTTGTAGCTTCTTTATTTTATTCATAGTAGTGTGTACCTCTTAATCCTCCTTCCCTATCTTGCCCCTCTCCCCCTTCCCTCTCTCCACAAGTAACCACCAGTTTGTTCTCTATATCTGTGAGTGTGATTCTGTTTTGTTTTGTTAATTCACATGTTTATTTTTTAGATTCCACATATAAGTGATATCATATGCTATTTGTTTTTCTCTGTTTGACTTATTTCACTAAGCATAATACCTTCCAGGTCCATCCATGTTTTTCAAATGGCAAACTTTCATTCTTTTCTTATGGCTGAGTAGCACTCCATTGTGTATATCACATATTCTTTATTCATTCATCCGTTGATGGACACTTAGGTTGCTTCCATACCTTAGCTATGGTAAATAATGCTGCTATGAATATTGGGGTACACGTACCTTTTCAAATTAGTGTTTTCATTGTCTTCAGATTTTTATCCAGGAGTGGAATTGCTGGAACATATAGTAATTCTATTTCAGTTTTTTGAGGAACCTCCATACTGTTTTCCATAGTGGCTGCAACAATTTACATTCCCACCAACAGTTTACTAGGGTTCTCTTTTCTCCACATCCTCACCAACATTTGTTATTCATAGATTTTTTTTATGACAGCGATTCTGACAGTTGTGAGGTTGTATCTCATTGTGGTTTTGATTTGCATTTACCTGATGATTAGCAACATTGAACATCTTTTCATGTGCCTGTTGGCCATCTGTATGCCTTCTTTGGGCAAATGTCCATAGAGGTCTTCTCCCCATTTTTAATTGGATTGTTTGGTTTTGGGCTATTGGTTGTATGAGCTGTTTGTGTGTTTTAGATATTAATCCCGTTCACATCATTTGCAAATACTTTCTCCCATTCAGTAGGTTGTCTTTCGTTTTGTCAGAGGTTTCCTTTGCTGATCAAAAGCTTTTAAGATAATTAGGTCCCGGTTGTTTATTTTTGCTTTTGTTTCCTTTGCATTAAGACACAGATCAAAAAAAATTGCTACAATGTATGTCAAAGAGTGTTCTGCCTATGTTCTCTTCTAGGAGATTTATGGTTTCCAGTCTTACATTTAGGTCTTTAATCCATTGCAAATTTATTTTTGTATATGGTGTGAGAAAATGTTCTAATTTCATTCTTTTACATGTAGCTGTCCAGTTTTCCCAGCACCATTTATGGAAGAGACTGTCTTTTCTCCATTGTGTATTCTTGCCCCTTTTGTCATAGATTAATGGACCATAAGTGTGTGGGTTTATTTTGGAGCTCTCTCTTCTGTTCCATTGATCTATAGTTCTGTATTTGTGCCAGAACCATACTGTTTTGATGACTGTAGCTTTGTAGTATAGTCCAAAGTCCAGGAGCATGGCACCTCCTGCTTTGTTCTTCTTTCTCTAGATTACTTTGGCTAATTGGAGTCTTTCGTGTTTCCATACAAATTTTAGAATTATTTGTTCTAGTTCTGTGAAAAATGTCATTGGTATTTTCATAGGGCTTGTCATATTTGGCCTTTATTATGTTGAGGTATGTCCCCTCTATGCTGACTTTTTTGAGAGCTTTTATCATAAATGGATATCAAAAGTTTTATCTGCATCTATTGTGATGATCATATGATTTTTATTCTTTAATTCGTTAATGTATCACATTAATTGATTTGCAGATACTGAGTCATCCTTGCATCCCTGGGATAAATCCCACTTGGTCTCGGTGTAAGATTCTTTTACTGTATTGTTGAATTTGGTTTGCTAATATTTTGTTGAAGATTTTTGCATCTATGTTCATCAATGATATTAGCCTGTACTTTTCTTTTCTTGTGATAACTTTGTCTGGTTTTGGTATCAGGATGATGATGCTGGCCTCAAAGGATGAGTTCAAAGGCATTCCTTCCTCTGCAAGTTTTTGGAATAGTTTGAGAAGGATAGAGTTTAACTCTTCTCTAAATGCTTGGTAGAATTCACCCATAAAGTCATCTGACGCTAGACTTTTGGTTTGGGGGAGGTTTTTCTGTTTTTTTGGTTTTGGGGTTGTTTTTTTTTTGACTACTGATTCAATTTCATTACTGGTAATTGGTCTGTCCCCATTGTTCACATTTTCTATTTCCTTCTGGTTCAGTCTCCGGGGATTGTACATATCTAGGAATTTGTCCATTTCTTCTAGGTTGTCCATTTTATTGGTGCATAGCTGTTTGTAGGAGTCTTTTATTATCTTTTGTATTTCTGTAGTGTGTGTTGCAACTTCTCCTTTTTCATTTCTGATTTTATTGATTTGGGCCCTCTCTCTTTTTATCTTGATGAGTCTAAAGGTTGCTAAAGGTTTGTCAACTTTGTTTACCTTTTCAAAGAACCAGCTCTTAGTTTCATTGATCTTTTCTGTTGTATTTTGCTCGCTATTTCATTTATTTCTGCTCTGATCTTTATGACTTCTTTCCTTCTACTAACTTTGGGTTTTCTTTGTTCCTCTTTTTCTAATTCCTTTATGTGTAAAGTTAGGTTGTTTATTTGATATTTTTCTTGTTTCCTGAAGTAGGCTTTCATCACTATAGACTTCCCTCTTAGAACTGCTTTTGCTGTGTCATATAGATTTTGGATCATTATGTTTTCATTTTCATTTGTCTCCAGGTATTTTTTTGGTTGTAGGTTTTTCCCTTTCGTCACTTTAAATATATCATACCACTCCATTTGTCCTGCAGAGTTTCTGCTGAAAATTCAACTGATAGCCTTGTGAGAGTTCCCTTGTATGTAACTTGTTGCTTTTCCCTTGTTACTTTTAATATTCTCTTTTTATCTTTAATTTCTACTATTTTGATTTCAATGTGTCTTGGTGTGGTCCTCTTTGGGTTGATCTTGTTTGGAACTCTCTGTGCTTCTTGTAGCTAGAGGTCTGTTTCTTTTCCAAGTTTAGGGAAGTTTTCAGCTCTTAAGTCTTCAAATATGTTTTCTGCCCCTTTTCCCTCTCTTCTCCTCCTGAGACCCCTATAATTTGAATGTTAATATACTTGGTGTTGTCTCAGAGGTCTCTTAAACTGTTCTTACTTTTCTTACTCTTTTTTTTTTCCTTTTTTTCTATTCAGCTTCAGTGATTTCCACTACTCTGTCTTCAGCTAGCTGATCTGTTCCTCTGTGTCAGTTAATCTGCTGTTGATTCCTCCTAGTGTATTTTTCATTTCAGCTCTTGTATTCCTCATCTGTGTTTGGTTTTTCTTTATACTTTCTAACTCCTTGTAAAAAACTTGTAATTTCTTGCTCTGTTCATCAATTCTTTCCTGAGTTCTTTGATCACATTTATGATCATTACCTTGAACTCTCTGTTGGATAGATTGCCTATCTCTACTTCACTTAGTTTTTCTTCTGGGGTTTTCATCTTATTCCTTCCACATGTTCCTCTATCAGCTAATTTTGCCTAATTTTCAGTTTTCATTTCTGTGCATTTGGTAGGTTGGTTACATTCCCTGATCTTGGAGAAGTTGCCTTTTGTAGGAGATATCCTGTACATCCCAGCAGCACACTTCCCTCTGGTCACCAGAGCTATATGCTTTAGGGGTGTCCCCTATGTGAGCTATGTGGCTCCTTCTGTTTTGGTGAGCTGACTGTTGAGGGCAGTGTTGTAGGTATGGTTGGCCCCTGGTCTGGTTGGTTGTGGAGCCCTGCCTTATGCAGAGGCTGCCAGCTACGGTTGGAGGGGTCACGTCACAAGGCAGCTGGCTGTGGAACACTGGGTGGTCCCAGGGCTAGTGCTGGCTCACTGGTGGGCAGAGCCAGGTTCTGGGGTGGGTGTTTGCAGTCCAGGGTTCCCAGATCCAGCGTCAGCCTGCTGGTGGATTGGGCCAGTTCCTGACACAGCTGGCTTCAGCTTCTGGGGTGTCCCAAAGCTAGTGCTGGTCTGAAGGTGGATGGCGCTGGATCCTGGGGTGGCTGGCTGCGGAGTCCAACAACTCTTAGAGCTGGTGTCAGCCTGCTGGTGGTGGGTTTAGGACCCAGGGGTCCTGGGGCTTGTGCCAGCCTGCTAGTATGTTAGCTGGGTCCCGACAAGTCAGGGTGCGGTGCTGCAGTGGTTCTGGAGTAGGTGCCAACCTGCTGGTGGGTGAAGCCAGGTCCTGGGGCTAGTGCTGGCCACTTGTGGGTAGGGCCAGGTCCTGAGTCTCTGGCTGCATGGCTCAGTGTCCCAGAGTCTGTATCAGAACACTAGTTGGTGGGGTCAAAGCTCAGGGGGACCTACGGCTGGTGCTGCCTCACTGGTGGTCAGAGCTGGCAGCAGGATCTCTGTCTACAGTGTCCAGGGTGTCCTGAAGCTGGAAAAAACTGTTTTAATAATTATTATAGCTTCCATTTGTCATGTGCTTTCTATATCTCAGCACTCTTCTAAGATTTTACAAGCATCATCACATGCAATCCTTGCAATACCCCCACGAAGTATCCTTCTTTCCACAGCTGTGGAAACTAAGTCACAGAGCATTTAAGTAACTTATCTAAAAATCACAGAGCTAGAAACACCCAGCACTCAAGCCAGGATTGAACCCAGGTAGCTCTACCCAGGATACTCGGGAGCCCCAGCTGTTCCTCACTCAGATATACACACTGCTTATCTATTTGTGGACTGCCTGCACAGTGTATTTAATATAGATCAACCCTGTGCCCCCCTGAGAGGTTCCTGCTTTCAGAGACACATCCTATCAGGACACCCGGACTACAAAGCAATGTCCTTGGTCAGTGCTAGACTTTCTGCACCCCTGGAGACAGGTGCATGAAGGGGGGTGGGGGAGACTTTCAGAAGATGGCATTAGCCTTATCTCCTCCTCTTTAGCCCTCCTATTCACACTGCACCAAATCGCACATTTATAACTTCCTAAGCGGCTCTCCTCTGTCTCCCTTCTTCCTCCTTCCATGTGCCTTTGACTCAGTTCAGACTGCCATCAAATCGTAACTAAATTTTGGCACCCAGCCTCCTAATTCATTGGGTGCTGGCCAGAATAATGTTTTCCCATTTGTATTCTATTCTACACAAGTAAACGTGGTTATTACAGGAAACCGTTTAAATTTCATAAGCAGAAAAGAAGATGCCTTTCTAATACTCTCCCCTGGTTTCAAAGGATCAAGCCATGATAAAGTACAAGAACCTATGTGCTCTAGGCTTTCTGAGCTCATCTGCCACACAATTTCTTCCTTCTAGATCTGTGGAACAAAGAACTGCATCCAACTTTCTGGTGGTTTCAAAGCATTTCTCATCCCAGGGCCTTCACACACACTACCTCCTGTGTTCAGAATGCCCAGCTGTACATCCACCTGGCCAGCTCCCACTGTTGCCCTGAAACTCAGCTCAAGTATTCCTTCCCTAGGGAAGCCATCTCTGTCCCTCAGTCTGATATAAATCCCTCTCTTCTTTGACTCTATAGAATCCAAGGCAAAGCTCAGTCCCAGTACAGATCATACATATGAGAGTATTGCCTACTTGTCTGTCTGTAATCAATGATCTGTGAGCTCCTTGAAAGCCAGGACAGTGCCTTGGTCATCTTGGTGTGCCCGGTATGTGGCACAGTGCCTGGTACTACTTTGAGTGACTTACTCATTATTGAACGAAATATGTTATTGAATGAACTATGTTAAACCCACGTGCACCTCCAAGGACTGCTTTTCCACCTTCTAGACTTGTCTAATCAAGCCCTGTATTAGTTTCCTGAACATTTACTGGCAGCTGCAGTTCCAAAGGCCACATGGTAGATTGTTACATTGGTGGTCCCCACTACACCACATTTCCTGGTAGTTACACCCTTGCCTCGTTCCCAGCACTCTTCCAAGTCACAGCACTCTTCTTCCCACAGTGACTCTGGACTTGGCCATGTGACTTGCTTTGGCCAGTGGGACATCAGCAAGCATGATGCAAGCAGAAGCTGGATTAGTCTTTGCACACTGGGACTTGTCTCCTAGGAAGGCTCCCTCTTGGAAGCCGCCCACCATTTTGTAGAGAAGCTCAGAGTAAACTACTGAATGATGAGAGGCTACGTGGATTAAGGATGAAAGTCGTCTTGGGTGTTCCAGCCCTTATCCAGCTCCTAGTGGAATGCAGCCTCATGAGTGATCTCTGCTACACCTTGCAGAGTAGAGAAGAACCTCCCAGCTGAATTCAGTCTACCCACAAAACTGCAAAAAATAATGTCACTGTTCCTTTAAGCCACTATTGGTTATGACAGGTATGGGGTGATTTGTTCTGCAGCAATAGACAACTGAAACAGGCCTATATGGAAACTCCTATGTTCCTGCTGCTTGTACAGCAATAGAGTCTCCCTGGCAACCCTGGCTGGTCACTGCAGCTGCCCTATGTGCAAAGGTCGTTTTCTGGGACCAGAGCTGCCAGAAAAAGCAAACCCAAGTGAGAAAATGAGAGCCCCCAAATCAAAGCACAACCATAAAGCAGAAACACCTGGGGAAGAGCCACGACTGTGTCTGAGCATGAGTGGCCTTTGTCAGGGAGAAAAAGGGAAGGTCAGGCTGAGCTTTGATGCTGCCTTTGTCTGGAGCTTCCTCCCAAGCACACCTGGCAGAGGAAACGCACGAAACTACAGGCTTCCAGGACTTTTGATGTTAGAAAAAACCGTCATGCTCAGCATCACTCCCTCCACACAAAGACCCAAGGGGAATTCTGTGCTCTGGCCCCTTCCCCAGGAGGGTGGGTGCATGCTCTGGCTCTCTTCATCCACAATCCCTTGTGCCAAGCACTGTGCACAAATGCATGATTTTGGCTTATGGACAAAAGGAGATAAACTGTCAACCAGAGAGAAGACAGCAGCCCTGGGAGTCCTAAAGGAAGGGATATCTTTCAGTTGAAAGATTGTGTACAGCAAGTATCCTCTCCCCCAAAACTAAGCTGGTTAAGCACGAAGCTAGTGATTTTTGGCACTTATTTCGATTACAATTAAATCCTTTTTGGTGAATCGCTCTTCCCCAGTTGAAAGACAGCTCCTCAAGAGTAGAGACTACGTCTGCATTATTCCACATTGTAACTACCTTGCCCAGCACGGGGCATGGCACAGAGTGGATATTCAGTAAGTAGCTATGGAGTGAATGAATGAATAAATGAATGAATACCCAGCCCAGCCCCATGCACATAAGGTTCCTTAACGATGATGTTGATGATGCTTTCTCCCATCTCTGTGCCTCCCTACAGGCCGTGACTCTGCCTGTAACAGTATTCCCTTTCTCTCCAAGTCTAACTGACACTCAGCCTTCTTACTAGTTCTGGAATGGTGAGCTAGCTTCAAACCTCTTGGACCCTCAGTTTGCTCCTCCATGTGTGGGGGACATCCTGCCTTGGACAGAAGAGGTAAAGATAAGATCAGATCATGCCTCTAACATGCCTTGCACACAGTCAGGGCTTAATAATGCTATAGCTGGCTCACTCTGACTTCTAGCCAAGATGCCTATGACCATTTCTCTGTACCATGTCCTCTGCCCCTGGTGCTGAGTAACCAGAAGTAATCCTTGGAGTTTTCCTAACCACAGAGTAGTTGGGCAGTGATGGGAGCCCATAGGTGAGCTAGATGCATGATTCTTGGACTTTAATGTGCGTACATATCACCTGGGGACCTTGTTAATATGCAGACTCTAATTCAGCAGGCCTGAGGAGGGGAGAGGGCTAAGATTTTACATTTCTGAACATGTATTCAGATGACGGGATGCTGCTGACCCAGGAAGACTCTTTGAGGAGCAAGAGGTTACAGCACCAGCTGTGCGGTGAGTATGGAGAGAGCCATGGAGTAGGCATGGGGGTAGTTACTAGAAGTAAGGATGGGCAGCAGGGCTGGCCATGGCTCAGGCCGCTGTGATGAACTGGTCCTTCTGGTTGGTGTGTGGTGGGAACTGACACCAGTAGCTCTAGGGCGCCTTCCTAAAGGCCAAACAGCTGAACTGCAGGCGTTTTCCAGGTGGTGGAGGTAGGAGGGCAGGGAAGTTTTCTCCTGTGGGTCTACTCTAAGGATTAGTGCCTGAAAGGCACATTTCTCCAGCTACAAGCCTCTGAGCCTCTGCTCCTCACCCCCAGTAAGAGAGGGCAGTGGAGGGGAACACTGATCACAGAAGGAGATCAAATGACAAGCATTAATCTGAGGGACCAGAAATCCTCCCCAGAAACTCCCTCAATTCGGAGTTGGATTGTAGAAAAGGATGGGGGAAACCAATGCCAAGTTTTCCAAAGAGCTCAGTCAAGCCTGACTGTCAGTAGGTATGTGGTATATCCTTTGTAACCTGGCAGCCTTGGAGGAGAGAAATCAGATCCCTGCCCAGGTCAGAAAGGCCCTCCTTCTCTGGGCTTGGGGGACTGGGAGTGAGATCAGGTACTTTACATGCATTGTCTTGGTGGTTCCCAACCTTCCTGGAGACCTCTGAGGACTCTCATCTCACAGCAAGCATGTCCACAGATCTCCACGTAGGAGCACGGGCACTTCGTGTCTGCTGATGGAAGGAAACATCATTACAAAGTCTACTAGGAATTTCAGGATGCTTGTCCCTGAATTTGCATTTTATTTATTATAGGAACACCACTGTACACATGAAAAATGATTGAACACATATGAGAGGGCAATGTAAATTCAGTGTGCAGACAGTGGGCTTGATGTGCCAGTGGAGACGCAGATCCTTTGCAGTAATTCTTGCCCTCCCCCCACCTCGCTCTGTGTAATTTCATTTAATCCTACTTTGTCTCTTTCAGCCTTCATAACAGTCCTGCAATGTAGATACAGCTACACCCATTTTACAGATGAGGAAGCTGAGGCTCTAAGGGGTTAAATAAGTTGTCCAAGGTCACATGTCGAATAAGAAGCAGAATTGGATTTTTAACCTGGGACTTTGGGGCAGGAAAGCCTCACCTCTTTGGTGAGGACTTCTTTAGCGGCTACTTAACATTGAATCACTCTGGCGCCCTCTGCAGGTCACTCCTCCATCCTGCCCCCTAAGAAAGGTCAGTTCATCACAAATTAATGCCCACTGGTTTCCTTTTCTTTTTTGTAAAGTCTGGCACCCAGAGGAGACCCTTAAGTAAAGGCTAGTTGAGTAAGATAGAAATCTGTCCAAAAATGGAACGTGGAGGGCCCCTCTGCCCACTCACGCAGCATAAAGAGAAGGGAGGAGGTGACAGCCCCTCCACGCTCACTCCAGCCCCACGCTGGTCCCACAGCTGTCTGTCTGTGTCAAATGTTCTGAGCAGAGGTTGGGGGCTTCAGCTCCGCACACAAAGAGAGTTCAGAGCTGTCAGCACCTTTCTCACAATACACTAGGTGCTGAGGTGCAGGTGATAATTGTAGCCCTGTCACCCTTGTCACCTCTGAGCTGGCTGGGTTTTTTTTTGTTGTTGTTGTTGTTGTTGTTTTTTTCTAAAAACAAATGTTGTGCTGCCTGGAAATCAAAATTGGAGTTTCAGTTGAGGAAATACACACGTGCAGGCTTTTGCTCTTTCTCACGGGGCACAGATAGGAGATCCCTAGTTTGACCTCCTGTCTGGGGAAGGAGGCTGAGTGAGGACAGCCGCCTGGCCACCCTGTGAGTACCGCCTGGGGCGAAGGCGTCCCATCCCCAAGCCAGCTTGGCTGTCAGAGCTCCACCTATTGATCTTAGTTCTGCCCTTTGGAGGAAACACGCAAGAAGTCTCAGCTCCCTTCCCTGCTCAGGCCCTTTCATGTCCTGCCCCCTGCACTTCTGAGGCCAACTCTCCTCTCCAACTTAAACGCTCCCCAGCTCTTCCGGCCCTGGGTTTAGAAGGATTCCAGTTTCATACAGATGGACAACAGGCACATGAAAATATGCTCAACATCACTAAGCAACAGGGAAATGCAAATCAAAACCACAACGAGATATTACCTCACACCTGGCAGAATGGCTGTCTTCAAAAAGAACACAAATAATAAATGTTGGCAAGGGTGTGGAGAAAAGGGAACCCTAGTCCACTGACGGTGGGAATGTAACCTGGTGCAGCCACTCTGGAAAATGGGTGCAAGTTTTCTCAAAAAACTAAAAACAGGACTACACTTTGATCCAGCAATTCCACTTCTGGGTATATATCTGAAGAAAACAAAAACACTAGTTCAAAAAGATACATGCACCCCAATGTTCATAGCAGCATTATTTACAATAGCCAAGATGTGAAAGCGACCTAAGTGTCCATCAAGGGATGAATGGGTAAAGAAGATGTACACACACACACACACACACACGTACACCTACAATGGAATACTATTCAGCCATAAAAAAGAATGAAATTTTGCCATTTGCAATAACATGGATAGACTTGGAGGGTATTATGTATAGTGAAATAAGTCAGACAGAGAAAGACAAATAGCATATGTTATCACTTATACGTGGCATCTAAAAACAAACTAGTGACTGTAGCAAAACAGAAACAGACTCACAGATATAGAGAACAAACTAGTGGTTACCAGTGGGGAGAGGGAACCAGGGAGGGGCAAGATAGAGGTCAGGGATTAAAAGGTACAAACTTCTCTGTATAAAATAAACTAGCTACAAGGATATATTGTACAGCACAGGGAATATAGCCAACACTTTATAATAACTATAAATTGAGTATAATCTGTATAAAAAAGAAGGATTCCAGATTCCAGTCTCCTCACTCTTAAGGTCTCCCTGTCCTCAGGACACATTGTAGTGTGTCTGTGAATGTCTATGTTAAACAGTAGCAATGAGAGTAAAATATTCCAGAAGCATATACACAGATATTCACATTCAGATTCACACACACTGATGCAAACCAAAAGAATGTCCCATAAGAACAGATGTGGTTACGCATAAGAATATCTTAAGTGAATTGAGCATTTTATTATGTGCCAGCATTGTGCAAAGCATTTACATACATTAGTCTCCTTTAATCTTCACACACCCTTAAGAGATTGATATAGACTCTATCACCATCACTTTACAGATAAGACAACTAAAGCTTAAATATGGTACAAATCCATTGAGTCTCAGAGGTAATGAAGTGCTAAGAAAGCACTGAAATCCATATCTGTTTGTCTCCAAAAATTAATGCTCTTCACCACTCCTCTATACTGTCTACCTCATATAGTCACTTAATGTTGTTTTCCCTAAAACAGCACAAACACTCCGATATAGCTCTTCTTAGAGCCACACGTGTTCATATTACATAAACACACACACAGATAGAGACTCAAGTAAGTTCCTGCAAGCTGACATGTAGACAAATCAAATTTCCATTTAAAAACCCATAGAAATATCATTTCTCAGTGTAAGTTACCTAATCAATTTTATTTACAACTACTTTTCATTGCAGGAACTATCACCGCAGGTAAAAGCAGGGAACATTCAATATTTTCGTGTTCTGTCTTGGCAATTTAATCTCTCAGAAAGCAAATGCTGGGGTCAGGGCGAGACATCTACTTTGCACTTAATTCTGCTCCGATAAGGGCGAACTGCTTGGAGAAGCAACAGGGAGAGAAATCCTGAGAAACAGTAGCCATGTCATCTCAAAGTTCATGATATTCACAGAGAAAAAAAGCTGGGCATGGTCTGACATGTACCTTAGTCTTTTCTCCCGTTGCAGAGCACAGGCTCCGGATGTGCAGGCTCAGCGGCCATGGCTCACGGGCCCAGCCGCTCCGCGGCATGTTCAATCTTTCCGGATCGGGGCATGAACCCGTGTCCCCTGCATCGGCAGGCGGACTCTCAACCACTGCGCCACCAGGGAAGCCCCATGTACCTTAGTCTTTATGAAGGCAGATTGCAAAACCTTCGGAGGAAAGATAGGCTGGTCCCATGACCTTCCACTCTCAAGAAAGACAGCTCTGGAGGGATGACTTTCAAAAATGAAATTTCAAAAATGAAATTCTGACAATACGATTGCAAATGACTCTGATATGGAAGAAACGTGGTTGCACAGGATGAATACAAAGGAGTGATACAGACTTTTAAGTATCATGCCAGCAAGGCTGAAGCCAGAATGAGCTGAGGACCACACCACAAAGGGACTTCCTGGGTATAGTCAGAGCAACGAGAACAGAGAAGGGCTAGATCCACCTCTCAAGTACTGGCTGTATGACCTTGGGCAACTTTCCTAACCTCTCTGAACCTCAGTTTCCTTACCCTTAACATGGGAATAATAGTTCTTACACTGTGTGTTTGTTGCGAGGATTACATGGAATGATGCATTAGAAAACAACAACAACAACCAAAAAAAACCAAAACAAAACACATAAACAGAGGAAAGCTCTCAAAAATATTGGTTATCAGTTTCCTCCTGTCCTTCTAGGACTAAGGGTTGAAAATTAACAAAAAGCTGCACTCTTCACCTTCCATCTTCCTGTCAAGGACAATGGTCCTCAGATTACAGCATCTAGCATGAACACTGATAAGGAGAATTTTCGAATCCAGTAGCACACGTGTTGTTAAAACAAGGTCAAGCCTCTTGCCCTGGAAGAGTTACATTCCATGGTTTGAGGATAACATGCAGAGCACTGATTTGCTGATAGAAATCCCTGAAGAATTCCATGGAATGGGAAAGGGAACAAAAGACATACCTGGGACATAGCAAGCACTCAGTTAGAATTTGCTGGTTGCTGTTGAAAAGGAGTGAGAAACTAACAAGGGCCTTGATTTTCTCAAAGGGTTAGAAGGCATGCCTGAGGTCTCTTCCAGGTACAACTTCAGAACTGCTTATTAAACAGGTGGCTTTGGGAGCCTCAGGAAGAGATGCCATGATCCCCAATGTGGGTCCATCAAGAATTCATCGTGCCGGACATACTTCATTTCCTTTTCTGATACAGTTGATAGAGGACTAGGCAAAAGTGCAGTATCTTGGGGTCACGATCCCAGGTGGAGAAATGTAACTTGGATGATAATGTAGTCAGGGGCTTAGTGACCGACAGGTTGACCATACCAAAGAGAGCAGATTAGCTGGGTCGGTACCAATCTGGGGAGGGGGCTGGAGTCCTCAGGCGGGGAACCCATCTTGGCCTGTCCTGGTCAACATTTTTCTTATGGATTAGAGGAGAGGGTAGATGGATCGCTGATCAGTTTATAAATGAAACAAGGGGCGGGGGGCGGGGGTGGGCAGTTCATGTGTTGGAGAGCAGAGTCAGGATCCAGCTATACCTGTGCCAGCCCAGTCTGGGCTCAAAAGAACAATATTGCTTCCATAAATCCCTTCTATTTCTTCAGACTCCAGAGTCATCTGGGCCAGAAGCTTCTCCCTCTCACTCGTTCCCTGTATCCATCCACTCACCAAATTCACTGGCTTTACCTCCTAAATATTCATCAGTCTTTTCCTCTACTTTCAATTCCACTGTCCCTGGCCAAATGTAGGTCCATGGTAGGTCACATTGGTCAAGGGTTTGGAATCAGGTCAGAGTGAGCTGTATTCAAATCCCAGTTTATGTTGGTAGCTGTGTGATCTCGGGCAAGTTATTTAACCTTTCAAAATTTCAGTCTCCATTTAGGTAACATTGGAGGTAATAATAATATCACCTCAGGGTTGTTGCAAGATTTCTGAGATAATGCTTATCAAGTGCTCAGCACTGTGCCCGGTGTGAGATGAGCACTCGGTAAACATTAGTTAATATACGGGATGGCTGTGATAACCTCCCAACTAGTCTGTCCACCACCAGCCCCATCTCCCTCTGCATCACCTGCCGCTCATTAGAGTGGCAATCAAATCTACAGCCAATCAATGATTCTGCCCAGTGTAAACACCACCACACACACTTGCACGCACACGTGCTCACAAATACACACACACACACACACACGGCATTGCCCCAGGATGAGGTCCCAGTTCCTTAGCCTGGTACATAAGGGTCTTCCTAACTTTTCTAAACTGCAACTTGTAAGTGCCTGCTGTTTGCATTGCACAGGCAGCTGGTTCCCACCTTTAAGCTTTTGAGCGAGCTTTTCCCTCTGCCTGGAATCCCCTTGCCCTCTTGTCCCTGCAGTAACCTTCAGCTTGCCCATGAAAATCCAGGCAGGTGTCATGTCCTCTGTGAAGCCCGCCAGGTCCTCTGAAGGTGCCCTACCCCTTCCTCACGTGGGCTCCACCCCACCAGAGACATCTTGGGGCCTCCATGCCCGCACCTGCAAAGTGATGTTTAAAACACCAACTCGAGAGGGTGTTGTTATGAGACTTAAGCGAAATAAAACACATAGCAGGTCTAGGTGGCTGGAATGCAAGCAGAATGCTGAGAGGCTCAGACCCTTTCATACGAAGGATGACGATATCCAAGAGGAGAGAGTGAGGATTTACGATGGGAGTTCTAAGGGACAGAAGCCATGTTCTGTTCATCTCTGCATTACTAAGAATAGGAGACAGTAAATGCTTGCTAAATTGAGGTGAAGTATGAAAATAAACAAACAAACAAATAAATAAATCCGTCATTCATTCATTCAGTCAGTCAGTCAGTCTCTCAGGCCCCTTCTCCTGCGATGAACATGGGTGCCCTTCGGCCAGGAGTAATACCAATAGTCACACATCTTCCTCAATCTCGCTGACTGCCCTGCATCCTGGCAAGGCAAGGAAGGGAGTGGGGCTCAGAGGTTAGAGGCTTCACCCAAGGTGCTCCAACCTGTCGCCTGCAACACCTGGCATTAACTGAGGTTTAACCCACTTGCTCACGCTCTGCTTCCTGAGGATGCAGCCAGAGACGTGTGCTCATTGCTCTTGACAGCAGAGAGGCACAGGACAGCCTGGACCATCCCCAGCAAACCAGCCTGGCCTCTCTCTCTCATGTCGGAGGGACATTCCTTAGCTGTCTCTGCACCAGGGCTTCTGGGCCTGCTGCCTCGATCATAACCAAAGCAAAGAACCCCTTTCACTTTCTCAGGAGCTTGGAAAACTCCTATGGATCTTACTGTCAACAGGGATTTAGCTTCAGAGATTTTTTGAAGTTGGTTTCATAAATCAAGTGAACCCCTTATCTGCTCATTGCTAAAAATCACCTACAGGTCAGGGTGGGCACTACCTGAAGCCCTCACTCACTGATCAAGGATGGACATCCCCTTCCTCACTCCTTGAAAGCCGCTCTCTTGTAGTTTTCAGACCACACAGACTGTAAAACCCGGCAAAGCAGAGCTGAAGGGGAAGCACTTGATCACCCAGGGGAATAGTTGGTTAAGGCCACCCAGGGTCAGACTCAAATGCAGGTCCTGACTCCCAGTCTAATGTCCTTGCCTTTCACCACACTGCCTGCCTGGGGGAGGGGGGCGGATCTGGGGGCGCCCTCCCCCTGAGGATGGGTGGAAATTCACCCATTTTTCTGAGAGTCCTGAAACCCCTACCAGCCAATCAGGAGCTCAGCCGGTAATGGGACTAAAGACCTCGTGATTTTCACAAGGATAATCATCTCTCCCAGGTCCTGTACATTTTTTGCCAGGTCCTGTACATTTGCTACCTTTTTTCCAGGTCCTGTACATTTATTATCTCTCTGGACCTCACAAAACTTTATGAGGCAGGTGTTACCACGTCTACTTTACAGATAAGGAAAATGAAACTCAGAAAAGTTCTGTAACAAACACCCCAAGATTCCACATAGGGAGTGGACATCTTTCAGGCCATAAGGCCACAGGTACAGCTGAGCCAGGCACTGGCTTAGATTAAAGTGAGGAAAAAAGTCAGACTGCAACCAAATGAGAGAAGGAAAATCATCCATAAACCAGCTAGTGGACTAGAAGGGAGACTAGAAGGACCAGAGTGAGAGATCCCTCCAGAATATGCAGTGGGCATGTCTGCTGTTCTGTGCAGGACAGCCGGGAGCCCAAGACTTATTTCTGTAAAGTTACTATGCCACAGCAAATGCCGGGTCAACCCAAGAGGCCAGGACAGCTACAGAGAGATACACGTGGCAACCCAGGACCAGGAAGCACATCGTGAATCCTCATCCAGAGAGGAGGCTGGGCAGCAGGCCTGAAAGTCCCTCTGAATCTGACAATGAGGAGGTGCAGCTGCCTCAGGTCCCATTCAAGCAGGATCAACCAGGATCAGTGTCAGCCAAGACGCCCATGAGGCTTTAGGTCACCTTAGGATACACATTTGACTTAGTCAGCTTTTGAAATGAGTTTTCCACCTTTGCTTCATAATTTTTCTTTCCCAACACATCAACCTGTATGGGCCAAGGTTGGGTTAAAATGCTTGTCCCTCTGGCTGAGCAGAGCTCCCCTAGAGGCCAGGTGAGATAATGAAAGCCCACCTAACCAACGCGTATTTCCCGAGCACATACTGTTTGCCAAGTCCCGTTCCATGTTCCAGGTAGAAATCATGAGCAGAGCAGAAACCCCTGCTCTCACAGACCTAAGTTTCATAGGGAGGGAAGCAAACAGTACAGTACTGAACAAATACTATAAAGTGAATTCGGAATAATAAGGGCATACAAGGGTGCCTGTGGGCAACTCTCTAAGGTAGTGATGAGGTATCTTTGATCTGCAGGAGGTGAATGAACCCATCTTGTGAAGCCCTAGGGAGATGGAACAGCAAACACAAAAGCCCTGAGATAGGCGGAAGCTTGGCTTGCTGGAGGGACAGCCAGAGGTGAGTGTGATTGGCACCTGGTGAACGTTGAGGTGGGGCTGGGATGTGAGATGAGAGCAAAGCAACTGGCAGGCTCAGTCAGCAAGGTGAGCACCAGGGGGACCTCACTTCTTTGCTGCGCCCTAAGCCCAACTGAGTTCTTTGCAGAGAATACCTGCTTAATAAGCCTCTGTTGAATGAACAAATAAGTGAGACAGCGCCTGGATTCATGAGTGAGGGGTGGACCCTGGGGAATGAAAGCATTGGCTGGTGGTTTTCCTGTAACAGACCTCCTCCGGCCCTCCAGCGCTCCAGGTCCATATGTGCCCCCCAACCCCAGTGTAGTTCTCCCGGCAGGAACCCATCACTAGAGCAGAAAGGGACAGACCAAAATGAGGATCTGCGAGTTGGGGGACCCTAAAGCTGACTTCAGCCCCTCTTCTTTACAGAAAAAGCATGTCTCTGGGATGCTGAGATCAACCCCAATATGGAAAAAAGGGAAGTTTTCATTTGAGCCACCAGCCAGACCCTCTTCCCACTAAGGATGGCCTAGAGACTCAGGGACTCCGAGGTCCTGTCACTGCCTGGAGCTTCCCCTGGGTTTACTCCCAAAGACCCAGACCGGGCACAGGGGCTTCTGGACTCCCCATGCTGGTAAGCTGGCTCTGTGGTGCGGAGGATTTTGTTTTCTAAGGAGAGGTGTTTTAGGCTTTGTTTCCACTTGTCTGTTGGCAGGACTGACTGAAGTGTTCAACTGAGATTGACAAACATATGTGGGCCCCGCCTGCTAGGTGCCAGGCACTGGACAAATGCAGAGCAGCCTGGAGCAGAAGACAGCCTCATAAACAGAACACAAAAGCCCCATCAACACTGTCAGGCTGATCAATAAATGTCTGGGGCTCTGCTCCCAGAGAGCAGAGAATGAAATACTCATTGATTTTCATTGAGTATTTCATTCCCTCTCTCCCACCCTTGCTTCTTGCTCTTTTGTCTGTTTTCTTACATGAACCAGAGCACAGGCATTGAAGTTTGGAATTCTGGAAGCTTGCCATTGCCAACAGGAGGATGCATTATTGAAGTGTTATGCTTGTTAATAGTACACTCCAAATCTCTGGTGATTATAAGACTGCAGGCCATTAGGAGGTCAGTTCAAGACAAATCACTTTTCAGAGACTAATGTAGAATTCATTATGATGTTTTTGAAAGAATAGAAATGCCCCCATTTCCCCCAAATACTTAACTCAGGAGCAAGGGGAGGATGAAAGTGACTCAGACTGTTTTCAAGACATTGTAGGTTCCCAAGGAGGCCTCCTGCGGCCTCAGACAGACTCCTACAAACTCAAGACCTACACAGTTTTAGAGACCCTCATTCACCTCACAACGTCATCCAGTCTTGTCTCTATGGTCCCTTACAGCTCATAGTCTCAGAATTGCACCATCCAAGCCAAACCTCACAGAACCTGCACCCATCATATGGAAGCCTCAGATAAAGCACCCAGCCTCTTCCTCCTGGGACAAACATGGCAGTTTGTCCATGAGTTTCCCCTGGAAACCCTGGCGCACCCAGAGTTCCCCCTGGAAACTCTTTCCTCTCTCCCCTTTCTGGGCACCATAGATAGTGCACTTATCTACAGCAACTTCTCCCCATAGTTGAACGGAAGATTTCCTGATTTAAAAGTAACACATGAGGACACAGGGAGGAGGAAGGGTAAGCTGGGACAAAGTGAGAGAGTGGTAGTGTATATATGGACATATACACACTACCAAATGTAAAATAGACAGCTAGTGGGAAGCAGCCGCATAGCACAGGGAGATCAGCTCAGTGCTTTGTGACCACCTAGAGGGGTGGGATAGGGAGGGTGGGAGGGAGGGAGACGCAAGAGGGAAGGGATATGGGGATATATGTATATGTATAACTGATTCACTTTGTTATAAAGCAGAAACTAACACACCATTGTAAAGCAATTATACTCCAATAAAAATGTTAAAAAAGGAACACATGTACAATTAACTCAATAATTCAACAATTATTTATTCCGTATCTACCAAGGGCATTCTTCTAGGCATTTAGAATACTGATTTGAACAAATTGGACAAATCTAATTTTGTATCATGATTCTGTTAGTCCATTTAGGCTGATGTAACAAAAATACAATAGACGGAGTGACTGAAACAGCAAACGTTTATTTCTCACAGTTCTGGAGACTGGAATGTCCAAGATCAAGGCCTCGGCAGATTTGGTGTCTGGTGAGAGCTCACCTCCTGTCATCTCACTGTGTCCTTACATGGCAGAAGAGGTAAGGGAGTTCTCTGGGGTCTCTTTTTGTGTGTGTGTGTGGTATGTGGGCCTCTCACTGTTGTGGCCTCTCCTGTTGCGGAGCACAGGATCCGGACGTGCAGGCTCAGTGGCCATGGCTCACGGGCCCAGCCGCTCCGCAGCATGTGGGATCTTCCCAGACCGGGGCACGAACCCGCATCGGCAGGCGGACTCTCAACCACTGCGCCACCAGGGAAGCCCTGGGGTCTCTTTTATAAGGGCACTAATCCCACTGATGAGGGCTCCACCCTCATGACCTAATCACCACCCAAAGGCCCCACCTCCTAAAACCATCACACTGGGGGTTAAGATTAGGCAGGGCATTGAAACATGCAGTCCATAACTGATTTTTAAATTTAAATTTAATATTATGTCATAATCATCTTCCTCAGAATTGCCAAATTTAGCAAACAAAAATTCAGGACAACCAGTTAAAATTGAATTTTGGAGACAGATGAATAAATTTTTAGCATAAGTATTTCCCAAGTACTTCATGGGACACACTTATACTAAAAAAAAAAATTATTCATTGTGTCTCTGAAATTAAAACATAAACTGATGTCATATTTTATCTGGCAACCCTCTGGTTAAAAACTCATGCAAGGCCTTTTCTGGCATCATTTTTGCCACTGACCTCCTTCCCTTGTTCTGCTACAAATATATCAACCTTGCACAGGTCACCTGCACCTGCCACAGCCTTGGCCCTTTTTCCTCCTCCTTCCACCTAGACACTCCTCTTCTGTGATTTGAGTGACTCCTTATTCACCTATTAAAAGGCCTCCGCCCACCACTCTATCAGAAATAACACTCTTCATCTCTCCCCTGGCCTCATCCTGACTGGTCTTTTCATAATGTTCATCCCCACATAACATTATATATTTGTTTATTGTCTGGTTCCATCTATTAGGGTAGAAATCCCTAAGAACAAGAACTTTATCTGTTATGTTCGGTTTTTCTTTTGTTTTATTGCCATATCCCCAGTGTATAGAACAGCACTCACTGTATAAATATTTATTAAATGAATGGCTACATGTGTGTGCGTGTGTGTATCTGGTTATCAATTCTATTCTATTGAACAATTCTTGAACCATTACCATACTGACTTAATTATCATAGCTTCCTCAGTTTGCTTTTTAAAAAGTATCTGGTGGAGCTAGCCTTCTCATTCATCTTCTTTTACGCTGCTTTTCCTTGGTTATTTTCAAATGATTATTCTTCCATCTAAATTTAGAGGCATAAAAATGGCAAACAGTTATAGAGCATATACTCTGTGCCAGGCATATTCTAAGCACTTTCCATGCATTAACTCATATACTCTAACTCTCAACTAAACTATGAGACAGACACTATACTTACCCCCACTTTCCAGATGAGGGAACTGAGGCTAAGTAACTTTGTCAGGGTCACATGGCTAGTAGGTGCCAGAGCGGATATTTGAACCCAATCTGGCTGCAGAGGGCATCCCCCGAACCACCATTCTATGCTGCCGTAACAAGTCACCACAAACTCAGCAGTTGTAAAACAACACACATTTATTATCTCACAGTTCCACGGATCAAGAGGCTAGGGTACAGCTTAGCTGGATTCTCTGCTCGGGTCCCAGAGGCTGAAATCATAGTGTCAGTGAAGCTACAATTCTCCTCTGAGGCATGGGCCCTTTTCCAAGTTCCCTGGTTCCGTGGCATGTGTCCCCTCAGCCGCTTACAGCATAGCAGCTTGCTGCTTCTTCCTCGAAGCCAGTGGGAGCCCATCTCCCCTCAACTCCCTCTCCTGCCAATTGCCAGAGAAAACTCTCCACACTTCAAGGGCTCCCTGATTGGGTCTGGCCACTCAAATAATCTCTGTGTCTTAAGGCCAACTGACTTGGGACTTTATTTACATCTGCAAAGTCCCTTCACAGCAGCAGCTAGGTTAGTGTTTGATTGAATAATCAGGGGAAGGGATCTCGAGGGAGCCATGTTTAGAATTCTGCCTACCACACAGTCTTTTCTTTGGCTGCGTCGGGTCTTGGTTGTGGCATGTGGGATCTTCATTGAGGCATGTGGGATGTTTCATTGTGATGTGCAGGCTTCTCTCTAGTTGTGGCGTGCAGGCTCTAGGGTACACGGGGTCGGTAGTTGTGACGCACGGGCTTAGTTGCTCCGCAGCATGGGGGATATTATTTCCCCGACCAGGGATCGAGCCCACATCCCCTGCATTGGAAGGCGGATTCTAAACCACTGGACCACCAGGGAAGTCCCCTACACAGTCTTTTAATGCATATTTGGTTACTATTTAGGTACTGTTAAGTCCAACATATCAGGAAACAACTGTCATGGAAAAGATGTTTTGTGGTATTCAGAGATCTCAGGGCAAAGGAGGGCCATGTAGGCAAGCCTTGGCATCAGTCAGGAAGCAGAGAGAGTGGGGGAAACTAAGGGCAAGAGCTTTTATTGTGATTTCCATGGCAGGGATCAGGCAAGGCAGGGTAAGCAGGTTTAGGATTGGCTAGTTTGAATAATTTCAGTAGGCTGCGGGATCTAGGGACTGTACCTAGTTGTCTGGTGCCTGGCCCTGGGTGATTAAGGCAGGGAGTTAGAGACCTGGAATGCGAGAGCCCAATAAAGGAGGTGAGGGGGTTGTGAGCTCTGGATTGGTTGGTTTGCATCTGAAAGACACACTCAAGGGCAAGCTCTGGGAACTGGCTAACCCTTTGAAAGGCACTCCCTCCTGGGTCAGCAAGGCCTCAGATGTCAAAGCATCAGAATACAGAAAATAAGAGACCTGGTTAGCACACACAGCTGCCTCATTTGGTTAAGTCCTCCACTCCTTCCCCCCATCCCTCACCCTCCCAAGAAGAAAACAACTCTATCTTTGTTTGTGTGTGCCAGACACTATTATTAGTGCTTAGCATGTAATTCTCTTTTAATTTTTTTTGGACTATAGCTAATTTACAATGTTGTGTTAGTTTCAGGTGTACAGCAAAATGAATCAGTTATTCATATACATATATCTATTCTTTTTTTTTTTTTTTAATATTCTTTTCCCAAATAAGCCATTACAGAGTATTGAGTAGAGTTCCCGGTGCTATACGGCAGGTTCTTATTAATTATCTATTTTATGTATAGTAGTGTGTATATGTCAGTCCCAACTCTGCCCTTTTGATTGACAATGTTTCAAACTTGCATGGCAATTTAGGAAGAATGACTCCTTTGGGGCAGTCTTTCCACCCAGGAACATGGTATATATACCTCTCCATTTATTCAAGCCTTCTTTTGTGACTCTCAGTAAAGATTTGCACTTTTCTTTATATAAATTCTCACCTTTTGTGTGGTTATTCCAGATATTTTTTGGGTTTTATTGTATAATAAATGGGATTTTTCCCTATATTTTCTAACTAGTTGTTACTGATATACAGGGACTGCATCTTTTTTACAGCTTTATTGAGATCCAATAAACTGCACATTTTTAAGGTGATATTTAATGTATTTGACATGTGTTACACCCATGAAACCATCACCACAATTAAGGCAGTGAACATATCCATCACCCTCCCAAATTCCCTCGTGCCCTTTTGTAATCTCCCCCTGCTAACCCTTCCACCCCATTTCTAGGCAACCATCGATCTGCTTTCTGACACTGGAGATTTTGTATTGCATTGTGTTTTCAGCTACTAAATAGTTAAAACTTTTCATAGTTTTTCAAGTTATTCCTTTGAGTTTTCTAGTATAAAAGCAGATCATCAATGTATAATAACAACTTTATTTCTCCTTTCCACACTTATATGACCTAATCCTATTTCATACATAATAAATCATCAAGAATTTCCAGAACAATGCTAAATCACATCAGCCAATTCTTGTGTCATCCTTTATTCTAGCCAGAATGACTATAGTGCTTGGATCATTATTTTAAGGGAATATCAGCTATTAACCAGAGCCAGGCTTTAAAACACAGAGAACAAGTCCTGTGATTAAGTAGAGCATCCTCTTCCTAAACCTGGATCTGTCCACTCACCAGCCCTTTCTCCTGTCTTGCCACTTCCAGCCCACTTTAGTCATTCCTTCCTCTGTATCTGGTACATATGTTTATTATGGCATCTCTCATACTAGAGTATAATTTATTTTTACCTGTTTTCCTTCATGACCAGACTGTGAATTAAAGCAGAAATTGTGTCTTTTCCATATTTTGGGGCAAAACACCTCCCACATACTAGATACTTCATAAAGGCTTATTAAATTGAATTGAAATACAGTAATATTTACCTAAAAGCATGGCTCCCAAACCTGGATACACATTAGAATCACCTTAGTAGATTAGTGGGGCGAGAGAGGCAGTGAGGAAGCAAAAAGTAATATTTTTAAACAGATTTTTTAAATTAGTAAAAAAGTTAAAAAAAAAAAAAAAAAAAGGATACATTCTCCCATGTCCCGCCCATCTCAGACCCCATAAATTAGAATCTCTGGTCCTGGAAGCCTGAAATTTGTTTTTGTTTCTGGTTTCTTTGTGGGTTTGTTTTTTTTTTTTTTCGGCCTCACAGCTTATGGGATCTTAGTTCCTTGACCAGAGCTTGAACCCTCACCCTTGGCAGTGAAAGCATGGAGTCCTAACCACTGGGCCACCAGGGAATTCCCTGGAATTCATATTTTTAATAAGTTTCCAGGTGACTATTATCCAGCCAGCCTCACATGGGGTGATGATCAGTTTGGAGACTCATTGCCTGTAAGCAACAAAGACAAGCCGGAGCAAAGCCCTTTTGTATTATAAAATGTTGGTGCTAAAGAAATTCTGAAAATCTATTCCACAACTACATTTTTCAGTGGGTGAAACATCTGAAAGCACTTTAGGCCCAAAGAACTTTAGGTCACCCTGGTGAGTCTCAGACAAGAGCTGGGACACAGAGGATCCGTTTCCACCTGACACCTTGCCCCCCTGGAGCTCCACCCCAGCCCTGGCAGAGAAGAATGTCTCAGAATGTTGAAGAAATCCTAATCATCCCAGGCCCAGCAAAAAGCAGCAGGGATAACAGGGCAACATGTTGAGAGCTGTTACTTTGGGAGGAATATGATGACTATAAATCAAACAGAATTTTTCAGCAAAATGCTTGAATCTGAATTCTGAAATAATTCAAACCCTTCAGAAAATTATAGGCACACATGAAGCCAGACAACAGGCGATAATTCTCCAGGCCACTTCTGACAGATGCATTATTTATAAGATGGGAAATACATTTTTATGCATTTTTTATTTATAGTTATGCAATAAAAACCACAAGGCAAAGCAGCCCCTAACATTCAGTTGCAGTCACCATCAGGCTCATGGCACATACTGACTCACTTCCCTGGGTCCTGTCCTGGGCAGAAGGCTTCCAAACCTGACCCCCACAGGGAATATGCCCACTAGGAGAGATGGTTAGCACACACAGCTGCCTCTAGGAGGCAGAGGCCCTCAGGACAGGAGAAGTTGTTAGATCATCTGGCATGGGCTCCTTTCTTACAGAGAGGAAAAGCAAAGCTTAGAGAGAGAAAGTGATCTGCTGGCCACCCCCAGCAAGATGAGATGAAGGCGGTCTTGGGCTCTAGGTAGTTCTTTTGCCACCTCGAAGATTGCACACTAAATTCTGTACACTTTACCCCTGGGGGAAGGGTCTTTGGGTTTCAACAGGTTTGCAAAGGGGCCCATGACCCTCAGAATGTCCCTTGCCAGAGGTGTCTGACTTCCCACCACCACTTGAACCCCTCCTCTCTCACTGCCTGTGTCCAGCCTCCCTCACATATATTCCCCTTTCTTGCAACGTCCTTCCATGGGTCATGCTGGCTCCACGCTGCTACCAGAGGGCTCTTTCTGAAATGCAAACCTACCCACATGGCTGCCCTGCCTATAGACCAGCAGTGATTCCCAAGGGAACCACTGTTTCCTAGGATAAAAACCTAAATGGAGGGTATCACAAGGGTCCTCTATAGGCTGGCCCTTTTCTGTCTCTCTAGTCTCATAACTCACTCTTTTGCTGCTTTTCGTACCCACAGTGAGGACTGGGGCCTCAGCAGGGGATTTGAACACATAGCTATTTGGCATCAAAGCCCATGGTCTCTGGCTGACAAAAGTGTGTCCTGTACCAGTAAGGAAGGCCCTTTCATCTGTATATCTTATATACTCCCTTGGGTGCTTTCTTAAACCCACCTGGGACCCACCAACTCTAGCCATATATACGTGCACCCTCTAGACATGGGAGTGTGATGGGATTCATTCTAGTACTTAGAATTCGACTATCACTTATTAAGCACCAATTTTGCTCCAGCCAATGTGCCACATGCTTAGATATAAGCGGGAATAAAACACAGCTCCCAATTATTAGCCATCAGGGAAATGCACATCAAGACACAATGAAATGCTATTCACACCCACTAGGATGGCTATAATAAAAAGACGGGACATAGCAAGTACTGGTGAGAGTGTAGAGAAACTGGAACCTTCATACATTGCTGTGAGAATGTGAAATGGAGCTGCTGCTTTGGAAAACATCTGACAGTCCCTCAAATGATTAGACAGAGTTACCACATGACCCAGCAGTCCCACTCCTAGATTTCTACCCAAGAAAAATGAAAACAGATGTCCACACAAACACTTGTATGCGAACAATCATCGCACCATTATTCCTAATAACCAAAAAGTAGAAACAACCCAAATGTCCAGCAACTGATGAATAGATAAATAGATGTGGTATATCCATACAATGGAATATTATTCAGCAATGAAAAAGGAATGAAGTATTGACACATGTTACAACATGAACGGACCTCGAAAACATTATGCTAAGTGAAAAAAGCCAGACACAAAATGTCACATATTATATCAAATGTCCATTTATATCAAATGTCCAGAATAGACAAATCTGTAGAGACAGGAAGGGGATTAATTTGGTCCAAGGCTGTGGCTTCAGGGTGGAAGTAAGGTTTTGGGGCAGAAATGGGGAGCAGCTAACGGGTATGGGCTTGCTTTGGAGGGTGATGATAGTGTTCTAAAATGGATTATGATGATAGTTGCACAACTGTAAATATACTAAAAATCACTGAACTGTACATTTTAAATGGGTCAATTGATGGCATGTTATGATATCTCAATAAAGCGGTTAGCAAACCAACGACAAAACACAGCCCCTACTCTCAATGAGCCTATAGTCTGGTCAGCCTCTAGGGTGACCAACTTGTCTTGGTTTGCCCAGGACTTTCCTAGTTTTAGGACCAAAAGTCCCACATCCAGGGAAACCCCTCAATCCCAGACAAACCAGGACAACAGACAGATCACCCTACTGGAATCCCCACCCACCGCAGCAGGGACTGCACGTGCATAAAAAGGGCAACCTCCCCATCTGCAGGCCTGGGTCTCCAAAGTCAGATGTAGAAATGACTACAGGAGGGAGATGGGAGGCTGAGCAGGGAATCCTTTGGGGTGGAGGCGGGGGTGGGGGGAGGGTGACTCCTCACGGACCTGGGCTGACAAAGCTGACCCGACAGGAGATCAGACACTCAGAGTGAGCTTCTGTCCAGCTAGTCAAGGCCACCTCATCCCAGCCCCATTCCCCCTTGGGAGCTGGCGTAACTGAGGGTGCAGGGCAGCTGGTCCACACTCCTAATTTTTTAAGCTCACACGGTGATTTTAATCCCACTCTCCGCTCTGTCATGCCCTCAGCCCTTCCTGTGAGAACTCCCCACCTGCCCAAGGGGCTGCCCACACCTCTCCGTGCCTCCAAGTGGCTAAGTGGCCAGGGTGGAAAGCTTTCCAGAGAGCAGATCTGGGAGGCTTAATGATGTTTGGTCTTTCTAAAGCACTTGTAATCATCTCTCACTTTTATGATCCAATTTCAAACATGGCAAATAGTCCAGCCTAGCCTGCGTGGCTCTAATTGCTGCTGACGCCTGACAAAGAGGGACAAGGGGATAATCTCATCAGCTGGGAGACAGAGAGCTGGCCAGGGGTCAAGGTGTCCACACCTCGGACCTGCTGGGTGCACACCATTTCTCCAACGGGAGTCTGCTCTGCTGTCACTCTCCAGCAATCAGACTATTTTCCCAATTAACCTCACGTTG
The DNA here is from genome assembly GCF_000442215.2 of Lipotes vexillifer. Taxonomy (NCBI): domain Eukaryota; kingdom Metazoa; phylum Chordata; class Mammalia; order Artiodactyla; family Lipotidae; genus Lipotes; species Lipotes vexillifer. Next base: position 920,714 of record NW_006779070.1, on the reverse strand, counting down.
TCTTGCTACAGCTGTAGGTAATTCCCTCTAAATAGGTTCTGATACCACTTTGAATAGTGGGTATTCAAAGTGTATTGTAAACAAGAAATGATAATAGGCATTTTAAAAATAGTTCACAGTTTGGTCTCCACCTACAACATCCAGAATTATTTATGTCAGAGCATGTCACATCCCTGCTCAAAACCCTCCTTTGACTTCCTACTCCTTGTAGAATAGAATCCTGAGTCTCTCCATGGCCCCCGGGCCCTAAATGATTCTTGCCCTGCCTGCTCCCTCAACCTCAAGTCTGAGCATGCCCCCTGCCACCCCGCCAACCCTGGCCCATAGGCTCTGCTTTGAACACCAAGCAGGCTCTTGCTTACTGGCCTTTGCACATGCTGTTGCTTTGACCCAGAATATTGTTCTCCCAAATATCCCCATGTCTCTCTCCCTCACTTCCTTCAGGTCTTTTCCAAATGCCACCTCCCTAAAGAGGACTTCCATCCTATTAAATAAAATGTCACCTTTCCATCACTCTCTATTCCTTTACCCTGCTTTATTTTTCTTCATTGCATTCATCACTATATTAAATATTTGTTTGCTTATTTGCCTACTTCCCTCCAATAGGACATAAGGTCCACAAGAGAAGAGATGCTATTTTGTTTACTACTGTATTCCCAGAACCTAGAATAATGCCTGGTATATAACAGGTGCTCAAATAATACTTATTAAATGACCACTGCTATTCACTCTCCTTTATGAGGTGGTACTCAATATCTCCATTTCTCAGATGAGGAAACTGAGGTGCAGAAAGATTATGTTGCTCATCCAAAGTCGTGCAACTAGTGAGTGGCAGGTATGGAATGTGAACCAAAATCTCTCTGGAGCCAAACTCTATGTTCTCTCAATTATACCACGTTGCCTCACTTCTGAAACACAGCCCTTTGTGGAACTGTGTGGGCAGGGAGCTTAAAAAGGGAAGAGGCTCCTCAGAGAAATAAGGAACCTGCCGCCCTCCTTCTCCACCTCCGGTTCTCAGCTGATGTTTTGTGACATTGAAGCTGGAGCAATACCAGCCAGAAACATTTATCGATTCCAAAGCCAAGCAGGCTCGAAGCTCAGTGTTAAGGCAATCCCATCCTAGAATTGAAGTTGCTGGTGTCAAGAAAAAGTTACAGCAAATCTCAAGGTGGGTGACAGCAGTTATACCTTTCAGGGCTTAAATCCTTCTGGGGAGATGGCTGGAAAGTCATGGGGAAATGAACAAACCATTAGTATAAAGTCCACAACCAAAGTCAATTCATGGCCTAATATGAAACTTCCAAGATGTTCAGGAAATCAATCGGCTATTTCTTATTACACAGAGCAGTGAACATTGTGGCGGTGTTTCCCAGAAGATTAAGAGCATCAGGAGTATAAAGATCTCAGAGTTCAATAAGACCAGAAATTAGCAAACTGTTTCTATAAAGTGCCAGATAAAAACTATTATAGGCTTGTGAGCTATACCATCTCTGCAACCACTCAACTCTGCTGTTGTAGCCCAAAAGCAGCCACAGACAATATGTAAACAAGTGAGCATGGCTGTGTTCCAATAAAACTTTATTTACAAAACAGGTGGTGGGCCATAGGGGCCCACGAGCTGTAGTTTGCCAACCACTACTCTAGACCAATGTGCTTCTGTGAAAAATGAAAAAACTAAAACATGGAGAGATGAAGGGACTGTCACAGCCAGTTATGAAAGAGGGAAAAGAGAAAGTCATTTAACAAAGGTTTATTGAGCGTATATTACACATCAGTCTATTTTAAATACAAGAGAGGCAAAGATAAAGAATACAGAAGCAATCCCTGCTCTCCCGGACCTCACATGGCCAAAACAGGCAGCAGACAGTAAGACAAATAAATCAAAGAGATCAGGTCAGACAGCAACAAGTTCTATGGATGCAGTGGAAACAAGATAATGTATGAAGCGGCAGCTTTAGGCATGGGAATAGGTAAAGGGGGGGCAATTAAATTGGTTGTCAAGGAAAACAGTTCCATGTCCATGTGCCCATGGAAAGATCACATCTTTACATATACACTCATTGAATCTTCTTAGCCCTGTTATTCCAGATGGGAAAACTGAGGCTAACAGCTGAGAAACTTGCCCATGGAGGAGCCCAGAAGGATCTGTAAGCCAGTCCTGTCTGGCTCCAAATGTTGGACACTTTCTTTCACAGCAATGTTTCTCTGCCATTTCACAGTGAGATGACTTAGGAATCCCCTCAGGAATTTAAAGCATCTCAGTCTCACATGCTTGGTTTGGGGCCTGAATGTGTATTAAAATACAGATTAAATTTTTTTTTTTTTTTTTCTTGCGGTACGCGGGCCTCTCACTGTTGTGGCCTCTCCCGCTGCGGAGCACAGGCTCCAGACGTGCAGGCTCAGCAGCCATGGCTCATGGGCCCAGCCGCTCCGCAGCATGTGGGATCTTCCCAGACCGGGGCACGAACCCGTGTCCCCTGCATCGGCAGGCGGACTCTCAACCACTGCGCCACCAGGGAAGCCCAGATTAAATTTTAATGAGGTATTACAGCATCAAAAACTGCTTTGATGACCTGATGCTTGAAATTACCACATTTTGCACTTCAAAAATTAAACTGGCTTTTTAAAAAATCTTTCATATTTTTCTAAGCAAGGTAGGAGAGAAGGTTTCAGGATGTTACTTTCAAGCATCTCTCTGCAAACAAAACCTTCATGAATAATATTTATTCCCCAAAAATGAAAAGCCAAAATGAAATGCATTTTTCTTTTCTTTTTAATATTGGTTTTTGAAGTACCTGAGAAGTCTCAAAGTGCTCTCAGAATTTTGATTAGCCAAATGCAGCTTGCTGATTTGATCAAGGTGATCATGGGGCAAATCATTCTCGTCGTCCTTTTCAAGCATTCCTTATGCTTCCTATCTTCAACTAGCGGGTCCATTAGGAGTGAAAGCTAAACGAAATATGACTCGTGGTGGGAATGGTTTCCATGATGTGCAGGGCTCACGCCCACCAGAGCCCC
>NW_006779070.1:883537-917686 GCF_000442215.2 Lipotes vexillifer | reverse complement strand
GCTCTTCCATATGCACCCTGTGCTCCAACTGTTCCTTTTAGAGGGAAGAGAAGGTTTAAATAATCACTCTGTTCCTCGACTGTTTTGAGCCAGAAATGGAGACAGAAACCTTAGATGGGAATGTCCAGCCCCACCGCGCAGGCGCAGGACCCGGGGAATGAAAGTGAGGCTCCTGGGGGGCGGTGAGAGGGGGGTGCAGATCAGAAGGAGGCAGTTCAGGCACTTACACAATCCTGGGGAAGGAAAGGGAGGCTTTCTTCTGTTTTGCACCCTGGCTGCCTCACTGGCCTCCCCCTGGGCATGCACCGGAACACACACACACACACACACACACACACAATGCAACTCAACTTTTCCAAGAATCAGCGGTCAGGAAACGCTGCACCTCACCTTACTAGATCCTAAAACCTCCCCAAATTAACCTGCATTAACTTAATGGGCCTGGGTGGGGTTTGTGCCAACAGACAGCGCCGCTTGGCTTGTGTTTGCTTGTGCTTGTCACCTCCATCTGCTTCTCTCTGAGTTGGGTCTAAAGGTATGTTTTTTATGATACCTTGGGTTATAACCAAAAAACTTTTTTTCATGAAATTTGTTTTTCTTTCTTCTTTCAGAAAGAAAAGGACTTTGGGAGGGAAACTCAAAACAACAGGCACTGGGACCTCAAGCAAGTTACTTCTCTGTGCCTAGTTACTTCATCTGTGAGGCATGATGATAATAGTATCCACCTCATAGGCTCAGAGTTGTGTGTTAACACACGTGCTTGGCCACTGGACTGTGCTGCATACATTACTAAAATCAGGCAGTGGCATACATTACTAAAATCAGGCAGTGGCCCACTCTGTTGATCTGAATCAAAACAGAAGTTGAAAAAAAAGGATCTTAGTTAAGAGAACTGTAGGAATATGAAATGAGACAGTTTCATATTTACTTAAATTTAAAAATTTTTCCATGCTAAGTATTTTTATGCATTTTTTTTATTTTTATTACATGACCATTTCGTTATGGTGCCATTACTTGTTGCTTTATTTTATTTATTTATTTATTTATTTATTTATTGGATACATCAGGTCCCAGTTGCCGCACAACTGCAAGCAGTTGCAGTGCATGGGCTCACTAGCCGTGGCACGCAGGCTCCAGAGTGCGTGAGCTCTGTAGTTGCAGCACATGGGCTCTCTAGTTGTGGCATGGGGGCTCAGTAGTTGTGGCATGCGGGCTTAGTTGCCCCACAGCATGTGGGATCTTAGTTCCCCAACCAGGAATTGAACCAGCATCCCCTGCGTTGTAAGATGGATTCTCAACCACTGGACCACCAGGGAAGTCCCACTTGTTGCTTTATGATTTAGATTTTTAAAAACCATTTTAGTTAATGTTATTGAATAGATAATACATGCATAGGGCATAACAAAAAACAAAAAATAATCAGACATCACTGATTGCTAAAACTCCCCAATGACCTCAACCAGTTTTAATTTTTATTTTATTTTATTTTATCTCTTGTCTTTGTAATTCCTGAGCATCATCCATTCTTTTTTTTAAATTTAATTTTTATTTTACATATGTTTTAGGCATACAGCAAAGTGATTCAGTTTTACATATACATATATACATTCTTTTCAGATTCTTTTCCCATATAGGTTATTGCAGAATATTGAGTAGAGTTCCCTGTGCTATATAGTAGGTCCTTATAATCTATTTTATATACAGTAGTGTGTATATTTTAATCCCAAACTTCTAATTTATCCCTCCCCTACACCTCTTCTCTTTGGTAACCATAAGTTTACAAAGTCTGTGAGTCTGTTTCTGTTTTGTACATAAGTTCATTTGTATCATTATTTTTTTTAGGTTCTACATATAAGTGATATCATATGGTATCTGTCTTTCTCTTTCTGACTTATTTCACTTAGTATGATAATCTCTAGCTCCATCCATGTTGCTGCAGATGACATTATTTCACTCTTCTTTATGGCTGAGTAATATTCCATTTTATGCATATATATATATGTGCATATACACACACACACACACATATATACATCACATCTTTATCTGTTCATCTGTTGATGGGCACATAGGTTGCTTCCATGTCTTGGCTATTGTAAATAGTGCTTCTACGAACATTGGGGTGTGTATATCTTTTCCAAATATATGCCCAGTAGTGGGATTACTGGGTCATATGGCAATTCTATTTTTAGTTTTTTAAGGACCCTCCATACTGTTCTCCATAGTGGCTGTATCAATTTACATTCCCACCAACAGTGCAGGATGGTTCCCTTTTCTCCACACCCTCTCCAGCCTTTATTATTTGTAGATGTTTTGTTGATGGCCATTGTCATGACCTCAACCAGTTTTTAAATAATGGAGCTCTTGAGCCGGAAGGGATTCTTAGAGATGCTCTGGTCCAACAACCCGCCTCCAGCCAGTCATCACTGTCAGTGGCATCACCAGGCTGAGTGCAGAAAGCCTGGCAGATGAGTTTGAATAATCTGGGGCTGCTCCCTCATCACACAATATTAGCAAATCTGTGTCACTCTAACGTGCAGGAGCTAATATCTACCCTTTATACCTTGCAGGGGATTGGGAAGACCTAAATAAAGTCGTTTACATAATACTACTTTTTAAAAAAGTGTTAAGCATTATAAAATGAACCTGGAGATTATCATACTAAGTGAAGGAAGTCAGACAGAGAAAGACAAACGTCATATGATATCTCTTATATGCGGAAGCTAAAAAAAAATGATGCAAATGAACTTATTTACAAAACAGAAACACAGACTTAGAGAACGAACTTATGGTTATCATGGGGAAAGGGTGGAAGGCAGGGAGAGACTGGGACTTTGGGATTGACATGTACACAGTACTATATTTAAAATAACCAACAGGGACCTATTGTGTAGCACAAAGAACTCAGCTCAATATTCTGTAATAACCTAAATGGGAAAAGAAACTGAAAAAGAATGGATATTGTATGGGTATAACTGAATCACTTCGCTGTACACCTGAAACCAACACATAATTATTAATCAACTATACTCCAATATAAAATAAAAATTTTAAAAATGAAATAAAATGAAAGAAATAGTTTAAAATCTCTAGGAGTGTTAAATTTTAGGAACCCTTCATTACTATCTCAGCATAGAGTCAACCATGTGGAGAAAGTTTATCCTCACTTCTAATTAGCTTCTCCTACTGCACATCTTACTTGGCTTCTGGAAGTAAACAAAACCATATTCAAATCTTAGTGCCACCATCCTTAGCTGTGTGACCTTAGATGAGCCCCCTAACCTCTCTGGGCACCTGTTTCCTTATCTGTAAAATGAGAATGTGAATCTACTGTAAAGAGCTGTTATAATGGCTCAGTGAATATAGCACATAGCACACTGTCTCAAGAAGTGGTATCGTTAAGAAATAGTTTTATTACAAAAACAGAACTTCAGAGTTACTAAAGATCCATTTCGTCCTCTTGTTCTTCTCCAGAATCAACATTCCTGTTGCCTCTAACTGTTCCCAGTTTTCTAATCCCTGTTTTCAAACTAGTGACTCTTGAGCTCTTTGGGGTTTCTTAGCCTTATTGAGAATCTAATGAAAATTTCAGAGCCTCTTCACCCAAAAGTTTACCAGGAAACTTTTGAGCACAGTTTCAAGAGTTTCAGGAACTTTCCCAAGCCCATTCACATGCCCCTCAGAAAGTCCAGGGACCCCCAGCTAGAAACCTTAGTTTTGAGAATTCCCCCACTTCCTCCCACCAACTCGTGGGCAGTACCCCAGAAACAGCCTTTTCTGGTAGGATCTGGCTTCTGAGAGGGCCCTGCCTGTCCTGAAGCAACTTCAGATACAAAAAAAAATTTGTCAGCTCCAGGGATCTGGAGAAGCCTGGGATTTGGGCAGAATAATCAAGCTGAGAAGAAATGCATCTCAGCACAGCCTGAGTCTGGCAGAACAAACGCCCAATTACCAACCTCAGACTTTCGAAATGTCAGACCCAGTTTACCAGAAACATTTTTCAGCTGAGAGGCATTAACTGGACCAAAGGGAGACAGCTGAGTCAGAGGCTGGAAATACCAGGGCTGGTGGAGGAGGCATCCAGGGGCTTGTAATGACAGGTCCCTTTACAAAACTGCAAGACCCCAGTGGGCAGGTCTGGGAGCCTCCCCATGTGCTGACACCCTCCGTTAATGGCAAGATCCACATCCCTTCGGCACACCAAGAGGCTGTTGAGAGAAGGCTGTTACCATCTCCAGCCATGACCATGAATCTCATTCATATGGGGCCCCTGGTTAGCCATACTGTGAGCTCAGACAGGAGCCCCACTGAAGGGTCTCCTAGAACCACCCAGGAGAGATGTCTAAAGTCAGACAGATGCCTGGGCTGGCATCCAGCTCTGCACAGCTTTATTTACAGACCTCAGGAGGTCACTTAACTTTTTGATCCCAAGTTTCCTCATCTATAAAAGGTGGATAATGATCTCTTGGGGCTGAGTTGAGCATTAAGTGAGGAAATATACGTAAAGAGCCTGGAATCTAGTAAGCCCTCAGTGAATGGCGGCTGGTACCCCTGGGAAAGGAATTGCACCAATATTCCCATTTCACAAAATGTGTTAAAAGCCTACTGTGTGTAGTTGGGACTTCCCTGGTGGCACAAGTGTTAAGAATCCGCCTGCCAGTGCAGGGGACACGGGTTCGAGCCCTGGTCCAGGAAGATCCCACATGCCATGGAGCAACTAAGCCTGTGCACCACAACTACTGAGCCTGCACTCTAGAGCCCATGAGCCACAACTACTGAGCCCACGTGCCACAACTACTGAAGCTTGCGCTCCTAGAGCCTGTGCTCCACAACAAGAGAAGCCACGGCAATGAGAAGCCCGTGCACCGCAGCAAAGAGTAGGCCCCGCTCGCTGCAACTAGAAAGAGCCCACGCACAGCAACAAAGACCCGATGCAGCCAAAAATTAATTAATTAATTATTTTAAAAGCCTACTGTGTGTAGTTGAGTTAGGCAATAAGATGCACGCAGGGTCAAAGGGAGAAGAAACCATTCACAGACAACTAGAACCTCCATTTACCACCAATTGTTGTGATGCTCTTTATTCTTGCAGACCTATAAGGAGCACCCTCTTGCAGGGAATATTTCATGTGGTTACTCTGTGGTTGAGAGAATACAACTACTTTTGAGAGGGAAATTCTACAGTTAGAATTTTTGTTCATTCAGAATGGTCTTTGCCCTAGTTACTTCTAATTAGTGAGATCTGTCCATGGGATAAGAAAACCCAATTGACTGCTTGTGAGCTAGAAGCTTTCACAGCTATTTTATTTAAGCTTCACAACCCTGCTAGGTAAGTATTATTATCCTCACTTATAAGATGAGACAATTCAGTCAAAGAGGTCAAGGGAACACTCTTGTGTCTGAGATCTCAAGTAGACCTCTGGGGTTTCAACACAAGTTACTAGGACACTCCATTCGGCAAACTGCCTTAGTCTGTTTTCCTCAAAAGGCAACTTTAACCATCAAAGCACTAGTAATAGCTGGAGTGAGCTCGAGCCGATCAGAGCAGCTGTGGGGGGCTGAAGAGGACACTCAAGACCTCAGTGGTCCCGCTAAAGGGAAATTGCACTGGACACATCTCAAACATTGCAGGGAAGACTTCATTCATGACTACTGCAATAGAGGAGAGAGATGGAACTCAACCCTGAATACAACAGGGGCAGCTGGGGATTTATAGCCAACCAAAAGGGTGAGGGAGAAGACGGAGAATTACTAAGAGGAACTTGGTTAGGTATCAAGGGTGGGAGAATGAGGAACTTGACTGGATATCAAGGGTTAGAAACTCAGTTAGGAGGATTCTTGCTAAAACTGTGCTCAGCAGGCCAAGAACTGAGCCAAGGACGGGGCCTAGCTGAAAAGAGAGCTCCAAAGAGGTTGACTAAAGTTTGGTTCAGGAGGGAATTCCATGGCCGTCCAGTGGTTAGGAGTCTGTGCTTTCACTGCCAGGGCCTGGGTTCAGTCTGGTCTGGGATGAAGATCTTGCAAGCCACGTGGCGCAGCCAAAAAAAAAAAAAGTAGGTTCAGCAGCAAGTCCTTATCAGTCCAATATGGCAGACTACAAAAATTGCCAACCTTCTCTGCCATTCCCTGTGTCTTTTTGTATTGTAATATGACTCTGCAGCAATTCCCATTCAGAGGTGAAATCTGGGCTGGCCAGAAAATGGTAGAAGCGGCATGGTGTCAGTTCTAAGCCTAGATGGCTTTCTCTCCCCCCCTCCTATCTAGCTGTCATGTGAAAAAGCCTAGGCTAGCCTTATGGATAGCAAAAGAAATAGGGCCCAGTCCCACATTCCCCCCTTGACCCAGCAACATCTCCTGGAAGCACAGCCACTCTTCTGGTCTGTGGCTGACTGAAGACACATGAGTGAGCCAAGCATCAACCAGAGGAACTGCCTAGCAGATTCCAGCCCAAAGTGCTGACCTACAGAACCATGAGCTAAATAAGTGGTTATTGTTTTAAGCCACTAAATTGTGGGCCTGTTTTTTTTATGAGGCAATAGATAATGGATATAATCCCAAACATGCCCACAAATCGGAATCACTTAGGAGCTTTCCAAAATATTGATGCCTGGGTCTCCCCCAAACTCCCTGCAGAGCTTCTCACTTATTTGGCCTAGAGTTTGAGCCCAGCATCTGGAGTCCCAAAGGCTCCTCAAGCAATTCCAAAGTATAGCCAAGATTGAGCAGCACTGCCCTAGCTCTTCTGACCTGGGCTAGGTACGCAGATCAGTTACGACTTGAGTTGCCATGAGATCCAAGGGTCTATGGATCAGAGGCAGTGCTTCTCAAACCCTTCTGTGTATACTAATCACCCAAGGCTCTTGTTAAAATGAAGACTCTGATCTAGTAGACTAAGGTAGAGTCTGCATTTCTAACACAGGCCCAGGTGACACTGATGCTGCTATCTGTGGACCATACTTTAGTGGGTCTTGGAGATCTACCTCAGACTCCCTCCTCCCTATCACTCTTCAGAAGGCTGGCAGCCACCTCTGAGCTGAACTCTCTCATAGGTAGAGTTGTCACCTGGAAGAGAACAACCTCCGGATGGTGAGATTTGGGGCAGGCTCTGAGGGGCACAGGCAGGCCCTAGGACTCTTCTTGGTTATTTCAGACTCCCATATAATTCATTCCAGGACAGGGGCCTCTGTCAGACCCAAAGGAGGGCCCTGTATTCTTTTGCTATGGCTGCCATAACAAAGCACCACAGGTGGGGTGGCTTAAACAACAGAAATTTATTTCCTCACAGTTCTGGAGGCTGGAAGTTCAAGATCAAGGTGTCAGCAGGGTCGGTTTCTTCTGAGGCCTCTCTTTTTGGCTTGCAGGTGGCTGCTTTCTTGCTGTGTCCTCACATGGTCTTCCCACTGTGCATGTCTGTGTCCTAATCTCCTCTTCTTGTAAGGACACCAATCACATTGGATTAGGGCCCACACTAGTGACCTCATTTTAACTCAATTGCCTCTTTGAAGACTCTCCAAATACAGTCACATGCTGGGGTTTAGGATTTCAACATATGAATTTTGCAGGGACAAAATTCAGCCTGCCATAGGCACCCACTTTTCTCTTCCCTCCTGTCTGGAACCAGCAACATGACCATTATTAAGGGGCCACAGTCTTGGCTGGCAGAGCCTGGGATGGGAGGCAGGTGCAGAGCTGTGAAGCACTTTCAAGGGCAGAAGGACGAACAAACGAAGCTGTGTTTGAAAGTGGAGAATAGGCTGGTGTAGCCAGAGTGTATGTAGAAAACCCGAAGCAAAATGGCATTTTCTCTCTAGAACAACAAACACCATAGCGTGGATCCATCATATGAAGATCCATGTCTAAGCAAACCATGTTCCTGAAATAAAACTTGATTGGGACCAGGAAAGTGGTCAAAGGATGATCAGAAAACACCAAGGCCACACCAGGGCACCACAGAATTGTTTGGAACAGGACTCGACTCCTGGGATCAAAGTGCTGCCAAAGCTTGGAGAGGAGGGTGGGAGCTTCCCCAAGTGTCACCCCAGTGCTTGGTGCTTTGTCTTCTCAAACTCTTACCATCCTCATCACCCTCTCTGAGCCCTTTCTTCTCCTTTGCAACATGAGGCTCATTCCGCCTCCCTCCTAGGGTTGATGGAGATTAAATCCTAAGATGCCTGCGACTAGAACCAGACTTATCACTGTGTCAGTATTCCCAGTCTGTGTCCTTCTTTCTCCACCTCCTCCCCCTCCCCCCCCCCATCCACCCTGGAGAATTTTGCTAGCTCTTTCCTCACCCTTGATCTTTCAAGAGAGTTCTGTCTCTGCCCACCAGTTCTTTGGCTTTTTGTTGTGCAGTAGGGCGATGGAAGGAGAGAGACAGCCCTAAAGAGGTCAAAGGGCAGGACACAGGCGCTTGCCTGTTGGGTTGTCCCCAGCACTGTCCTTTGGTGTAGAGAATCTGCATAACAGGCAAGCAGAGAAGAAACTAAACCTGATGGTTAGGTCTATCTGCCTGGGGAAGATCCCAGACGGAGGAGAGGCAAGGGAGGAAGAAACAGCAGCAAGAACACTGAAGTATCAGGGAACATTCTGGAGTATTTGCCAAGTGACAGCTTCTGGATTAGCCTGTAGATATGGGGGATTCCAGACGGAAAGGGAACTTTGAGAGATTTTTCCGTGAGGCTTGAATTCAATCATTTTAATGCTCTTTGAGAGATGCCAGTAAAGATTGGAATTCCTCTTTAATGACTTCGGGCGGCTAGAATTTGCTTCTTAAAGCACGACTCAATGCAGGAACTGGTGAACAACGTGAGCTCTGGGTTTTATGTGGGGGAGATACATCTATATCCATTTCCATATTCATATCCATATGCATATCTATCTGATCTCCGTTTGCACAGTTTCTGGAGGTTAGTAGCTACTCAATAAATGGTAGCTTATAATTATTATTAGTTCCTTGCCTCATGCTCTGGGGCCAGATCCCCATCCTTCTGAGAAACGACTTGATGTTTTGGACCTCTCCCCTCCCCCATCTCTCCAGTCCCTGCCCCACTCAAGACTCCCCTTGTTTCGGGATGACAGGAAGGCAGACAGTCTTGATGTCTCACCTCACTCACCTCAGCCTCTGAAGAAGCCACACAACGGTTTCCATTCCAGGAACTGCAGACTCCCCAGACAAAGGATCGCTTCCCTAGTGACTCTAAATCATGCACTCCTGGGAACAGTAGAATCATTGAAGAATGCACGATCCAAAAGCATGCCAAGCATTGCCTATGGGCTGAAAAAATATGTTATCACATATGTAAGCTATTTTTGAAATGTACGCACAAGATTTACAGTACTTTCTGTTATTTTTATCTTCTCAGTTATTACACTCTTTCACACAATTTCAGGTGTGTGAAGAGAAGATCCTAAATTATTTTTCTGATGTAAAATGTCTTCTTATAAACAAAAAGGCTAGCAATCTCTGATATAGGATCCCTTAGGGCAGGAGCTGTGCCTTCTCCAAGTTTTAGAACTCTCCAGCCCTCACCTGGCAAATAGCAATTGAGTTTTCGTCTGTGAGTTGTTTAAGATCAAGCATCTACCTCTCAAGAGGCTCACAGCACAGAGGCCAAATGACATAGTGATCACTGTTAAGTGATGACCTGAGGGAAGGAAGCATCCCTGAGGGACCACCCCGCTGGTCTCTGGACACTTCCTCAGGGCTGGCATAACTCTAGGTCCTGCACTACCCCTAACCGATATCAGTGTCACTTTGGACAATTCATCTCTCCACTCAGGTTCTCAATCTCCCCAGGTGAACCGTGAAGAGGTGCCATGAGATGGTCTCAGAAATCCCTTCCGGTGTAGAGCACCCAATCAGCTCAGCCTGGATGGGCGGGAGGAGGTTACAGTGCTTTTCCAGCCTCAAGCTGACAAGGAAAGCACTCTTAGCACAGTGTGGGCAAATGTTAAACAGGGACCTAGCCCTACCTGCCCGGGGCGTGCGTACTAGGGGAGGGAGTAAAGAGCCAGCCGAGTGTGTGTGGTATATTGAACCAGGAGAGCATCCTGGGGGATATGCCCTGGGTCTTAGGGCAACTGTTTGCTGAGGGGCTTAACAGAGAGCATGTTGTGTCAGACTCAAAGACAGCCTACACGTGACACACATGAGCTTAAGTTTTCACCGCAAAAGCCACATTATAAGGAATTCTTTCTCTTTTGCCACTGTGTAAATCACCTTGGTATCTACTGATTGCATTTGCACGTGAAGAGGGTTGCTGTGTTTGTACCGCATGGATTTGGCTGTGCATAGTCCTCCTCCACCGGAGGAGGATGGTGATTAGGAAGGCAGGTATGGAACTATCACCCTCTCTGCTGAGAGAATCGGGCACCTCCGGAGGCCAAGCACGGCCTGACAGGCGGGATTCTTGCAGGCAGGTGGGGGCTGAGCAGCAGCAGCCCCTCCGGATGCGTCTGTCGAGGACTCACGTGGCTGCCCCCTAATGCCACTCACTGTCTGGGCCAGCCTGAGGGTGGTGGAACACTGCGAAGGTTCTGCTGGTCCGCTCCAGGTCTGCATGGAGGGGAGCTCCTTTCTCTTTAAACCATTATGTTTTTACTTCCATATGGCTTGGCAGAGGCCATCAAAAAGCTATCACATTACGCCTGTGTGCTGGCAAAAGGCTTGTCTACTCAGAAAAAAAGCCTCATGGCTGTTTAATTATCTCCTTTGCTCTTTGGAGCTAGAATTAATATTAAGCCTAATTTTCATCCAACATTTAAATTTACTCATTAGGGACTTCCCTGGTGGCACAGTGGTTAAGAATCCACCTGCCAATGCAGGCGACACGGGTTTGAGCCCTGGTCCTGGAAGATCCCACATACCACGGAGCAACTAAGCCAGTGCACCACAACTACTGAGCCTGTGCTCTAGAGCCTGCGAGCCACAAATACTGAGCTCACGTGCCACAACTACTGAAGCACCTAGAGCCCGTGCTCCACAACTAGAGAAGCCACCACAATGAGAAGACGGTGCACCGCAACCAAGAGTAGCCCCCGCTTGTCACAACTAGAGAAAGCCCGTGGGCTGAAACGAAGACCCAATGCAGCCAGAAAGAAAGAAAGAAAGAAAGAAAGAAAGAAAGATGATCTTCAAAAAAAAAAATCTTACAAAAAAATAATAAATAAATGTACTCATTAACTCTAAGCCACAGCACCTCCTGATAGCTCTGTCCCTGATAAAGATGGTAGTGCTTTCAGAAGAGCATGTCCCCTTTCAGGGAACATAACTTCCTAAAACACATTTCAGCTAAATACCAGGTTTTTGCATACAGAGGAATCACGTGACTTCTCTCCTGGCTGTGCCCAAGGAGATATAGGGAGAGGGCACAGTGGTGAGGGGAGCCCTGAGACTGGGGTGGGTGCCCATAGTCCTGGCTACCCTCACTAACTGTCGTGGAAATAAGATTTCAGACTCAATTTTAAATGTATTTTTTTCTTGTTGTCCATTTTTGTTTGTTTTTGCTTTTTATCATTCACTCAAGCTCTGCATGCAGGACGAAAACGAGTGAGATTGACCACCAGCTTGAAGCCACAGATGAGACTTCAGTTCTGCAGACCTCAGTTGCATGAGTTTCCTTTCTTCCGTGAGGTCTACCTAAGATGCCCCGCAGGTGCACTTTTCCAGGGATTGTTTTGGGCTCAATAGGGGAGGCGAGTCTTACACTCTAAGTAAACAAACCCCAAAAGATTGCTAGTATACATTTGATACAACTGGAGTGATAGTAAACAAGGCAAAATATATATTTGAAATGAGATTCAAATCTATATTTTTACAGCAAATCAGAGTCTTAAGATACAAAGTAAAGATTACACCTGAAAGAAGATTCATAGATAGATAGATTAGATAGATAGATAGATAGGTGATAGATAGATAGATGGATAGATAGATGAGATAGACAGACAGGTGGATAGACAGAAGATTTGAAAAGAAAGGTCATGGTATTCATTCAGAAGAACAAAGAGGGAGTTTGATATTGAGAGAATAAAACATTATGATATCTGTTACTTGAGTATGTAACACGTATTTACTCCTTTTCTGTAGTTTTTCTTTGTTATTGAAGTATAGTTGGTTTGCAATGTTGTGATAGTTTCAGGTGTGCAGCAGAGTGATTCAAATATAGCTAGCTAGCTAGATATTATTTTTTAGATTCTTTTGCATTATAGGCTATTACGAGATATGCGGTATAGTTCCCTGCGCTCTACAGTAAACCCTTGTTGCTTGCCTGTCTTATACATAGTAGTATCTGTTCATACCAATCTCTAACACTTACTTACTCTTGAGTCCTGGCTGGAGAACCAGGACTCTGTCCTTGGTCCTTACTTCTACTCAATCCACACTGAATCCCTTGGACATCTCTCTCTCATCCTCCCAGCTTTAAATCCCATCTCTATGTTTATGTCTCCAGCCCAGCTCCCTCTCCTGATCTCCAGACTCGCATAGCCCGTGGTCTCCTAACATCTCCATCTGGGTGTGTAATAGGCCTCTCAAAGGTGACATGTCCAAAACAGAACTCCCAGTCTCACCCCACAGACCTGCTCCAGGCCCACAGCCTCCCACATGCTATTCTTCCAACTTCTTGGGCAAAAAAATTTCGTGTCATCCTTAACCTCCCTCATTCTCTCACTCCTCACATCCAGCCTGTCAGGAAGTCCTGTTAAGTTCTAGCTTCAGAATATATCCAGAATCCAACCACTCTCACCACTTCCTCTGCTTGCACCCTGGGCCAAGCCCTCCGAGTCTCTCAGCGGGGTCATTGCAGATGCTTCCAGCGGGCATCACTGTCTCCTCCCATGCTCCTGTAGAGAATACTCTCAGCAGAGCACTTGTGAAAATAGATCATGTCACCCTTCGGCCCAAGGCCCTCCAGATGGCCCGCAGAGCCCCAACCAATCTGCACCTGCCTCCCATGCCCTGTTGTCCCCTGTCCTCCCCTACTCGCCCTTCCCTCTCTCCGCCCCCGCCCTATGGGCTCCTTGTTTCCCCCCCTACCCCGACCCTCGAGGCATAGCCCTGCTCAGAGGCTTTGCACTGGCTCATCCCTTTGCCAGGAGCGCCCTGTGCGCCAGGCTCATACCCTCAGCTCCTCGGGTCTTTGCTTCAATGCCACCTTCTCCTCGAAACCTGCCTTGGCCCTTCCACGGCAGACCCCACCTCTGCCAGCGTCCCAGCACCCCCTCACCCTGCTGTATTTTATTTTGTTGCTGTAGCCTTTCTCCCACTCCCACTGGAATGCAAGCTCCACGAGGCAGAAATGATTGTCCGTGATCCCCAGCACCTAAAACTGCCCTTGGTACACAGTAGGCACCCCAAAAATAGATGCTGGGTGAATAAATGGGTATTTTAGTGGGCCAGGCAATGGCCTAGGTGTTTTAAATACATTTCTGTGTTTAATAACTCTATCCTTGTTTTATTGAAGAGAAAACTAAGTTAGAGATTAAGTAACTTGCCCATGGTTTCACAGTTAATAAATTGTAGGGTTGAAATTTACATGCAGGCCTGTCTGACTTCAAAACATCAAATAGCAAGCATACTTTCTGAAAAAAAAAAAGAGACTTTTCTCAGAAATTTCACAAACCCTAGTGAGGGATGTTACCCACAGTGCCCACAGTTCTGCCCCAGGTACAAACTAAAGGGACAAAGTGTCTCTCCTTCCCAAGATGGGCCCACGGAGGATGCCTGTGGGTGGTGGTTACGCCCCTTCGATAAGTGAGCTAGAGCAGCTCAGGATGCAGGATCCAGGGTCACATGTGATATAACCCCACCTTCAGCAGAGGAATAACAGCGTGAGCAGTGCTGAAATATTGCTTGATTGTCTCGGAAGGGGAGTATTGGAATTGGGGAGAAGACTTTGAATGCCACAGGGCTTTATTTCTTACAGCCCAAACTTCCATCACAGTGGGATTAAAATAATCAAATTTAGGCTTCTTTCAGAGAGGAACGTCATCGCTATCTTGGCAGATCCTAAAACAAGTAACTGTTATGCTTCTAGCCCATCACATGATCTCATTTATCCCACAACATACCTAAATGGGAGGTCTTATTGTCTTCATGGAATAGAAAGGTCAGATCACGTGCCTGAGAGTAGACATCTAACACATGGCAGAGCTGGATTGGAACGCAGGTGTCTCCGAACCCAAGTCCGTGTTCTTCCCATAATTTCACATTGCACCTATACCCCCTCCTTTCTGGCAGTTCAGGGATAAAGAGGCAAACGTGGAAGCTCGATGGGCACTAAGGCCTCCAAGCACTTGACTCAGCAAAACAAGAGCAATTCTGTACCTCACTCAAGAGTTGGGGGAGGCAGGTCAGGGTGGGGTAGGGTGATGGTCTTCAGGCAAAATTAATAAGCTAGTTTTCTTAGACCTCCCTGCAGAAGGCCAGCCACCGGGTCTCAGCTGGATTCCCCCAGCCTACAACCCAGGCCACTCTTGGGCACGTCCCTCATGACCACTGCACAGTGGCCAGGGCCCCAGGTGAGCTCACATGCTGGTGGAGTTGGGGTGCTTGTGTCAAACGACTCCTTGGAGAAGCAGCATTTGGGAAGGAGCCTGAAGCCTGGGCAGGATGCTTATAGGCCTTCACAGAAGTGCCGACAAGAGCACAGATGCTGCCGGGGCAGGAGAGCGCGGGGTGTGTTTGTAGGAGGGTGAGGGGTCCCATGTGGCTGAATTGAGGCCACAAGCAGGAAAGTGATGGGAAACCAGGGCACAGTGGGGACCAGAGTGCACAGGCCTCACTTAGTTCAGTGGGCGACAACAGCTGCTTCAGGATAAGTGGGTATCATGATCAAAGCCATGTGTTCCCGAGATTAATCTGGTGGCAGCCAGTAAGGTGGGCTGGAAGGGGCTGAGGGAAGGAGCCAATAGGCTCGATAAGAAGCTAATGCTGGGCTTCCCTGGTGGCACAGTGGTTGAGAGTCCGCCTGCTGATGCAGGGGACACGGGTTCGTGCCCCAGTCCGGAAAGATCCCACATGCCGCGGAGTGGCTGGGCCCGTGAGCCATGGCTGCTGAGCCTGCGTGTCCGGAGCCTGTGCTCCGCAACAGGAGAGGCCACAACAGTGAGAGGCCCACGTACCCCCAAAAAAAAAAAAAAAAAAAGAAGCTCATGCTTGTAATAACCTATAATGGAAAAGAATCTGAAAAAGAAAAAAATACATGTATTTGCATAACTGAATCACTTTGCTGTACACCAGAAACTAACACAACCTTGTAAATCAACCACACTTCAATAAAAATAAATAAAATAAAATTTTATAAACAGAAAATAAAAAAGCAACAGCAGCTAATGCTGCAGCCAGGCCTAAGGCAGGACCCTGACAGCAGGGCAAAGAGAAAGACTAGGTGTGAGAAATGCTTTGTTCCATCACTCAGAGGCTCCCAGCTCCCTCCTGCCTCAGGGCATTAGTACAGGCCTTTTGGGTTTTTTTTCTACCTCATCCTACATCAAGATCTCTGCCTACACGCGAATCTCTGGCCTCCCAGACTAGTCCAGGCCCCGGCTTTATACCACCCTTCACGGCACTTATTGCCACTGTATCTGTGTGAGAGTCTACGTGTGGGGATGGGGGTGAGGCCCCCTCCAGCTGTGTCCACACCACTCTGTGTCCACTTCACCACTCTGCTCTCAACAGCTCCCAGCACGGCCCAGGCAGGCAGGGCTCCATTGGGCTCTCTTCTTGCCACTATGAGAAGCAAATGGTCTAGCCGTTCATTAGATGCCCGGGCTCACTTTGAGAGGCAACGTGCTCAGGGTGGTGGGGCCGCGGGTGGACAGACTAAAACCTGGGAGCTTGTGTGGGGATGTCTCTTCATCCCCTCTCGGGAAGCTCCTGACTTCCAGAGGCATGATGCGCAGCAGGCTCGCAGAAGGATTTATCACGCTTCCAAAGTGATTGACTTCTGATGAGAGGTTTGGGAGCTCAGGAAAATGTTACTGGCTTACAGTGTATTGTGAGTAAAAGAAAAGAAATAACAGGTACTCTTCAAGTGTGGGAGCTGAAAAAAGATGCTAATTAAATGTCAGGGCTGGAATTTAACCCACTTGATTGTGGTGTTTCTATTCTGGAGTCGTTGAATTTCTCCTTCCCAAGCCCAGGCTCTGAAGCACTCAACCTTGTTTCAAAGCTGACGACAAGAGCCGTGTGGCATGGGGAGGCCTAGGGGCCGGGGGCTGGACTGGCCTCTCTCTAGCCCTCCTCACCTGGAATTCAAAACTTCAGCGATGCTGAGGGGAGTGACGGGGTCTGACAAGTGGAGGAAAAGCCGCAAGGCATCCGAATCTTCTTCCTCATATCGGGAGCAGAGCAAAGAAGGAGCCAGAGAGGAAGGACCCCTTTCCTAGGGTGGAGATGGGCGGGGACCTGCCTCAAATTCCATCTGAAAAAGGGTATTTGGAAACAGATGGCTCAGAAGCCCAGCCCAGCCTGGCTGAGGCCGAGGCAATGACGGATCTGTCCCTGGCGACGCACAGGGCCGGGAGGCTGGCCTCACCCAGCCGGAGAGCCCAGACCCGGCTCTTTGCACTGCCTATTTGCATTCCTAGCCCAGAGATCGAGCCTAATCAAGGGCCCCGCAGAGAGAGCCGGCGTCACGCGGAGGTTTTACTAATGTGCTCTGCCTGAAGAGGCCAGCAGACAGACAGCCCAGGGCTGTGCACCCCCGTGGAGCATCTGTCACTGAACAGCCGCTCCTGCAGGGCGTGGGGCCTGGAGATCCGTCTCTCCTCCAATACGTCCCCAGGACTCCACACTGGCCCAGTACCGTGTGGAAAGGAGGAGGGGGTCCCCTTCCTAACCCCACTCCCTTCATCTCCAGAGGAGCAGGGTTGGCAATATTAATGGTATTCTCCATCCCCAACACCTGTTCCCTGCTCAGCCATCCTCAATGTGCTTTCGAGCCCTCCTCTCTCCTAACCCGCATTACTGCCTGTGAGGACAGACCTATACTGACGGTGTGCAGCTAAGAAAATGGAAGCCCAGAGGTGACGGGACTCGCCTAAGTTAAAACAGCAAAACTGGCAGAGCAGGGACGCCTTCTCTAGAGCCATGCCTTGTAGTGGGGGGATTTGCACACAGGCCCGGGGCCCTGGCATGATGGATTCTCCCAGCCTCACACCAAGAACCTCTCACCAGGCTCACAAACCCCTCCTCCTCCCTGGGAAGCCCAGGCACCAGGTTGAGGGTCATAGAGAAGCCCAGGCAATGAGCTCCTAAAAAGCTAAATCCTTACTTTGATCATCCGTTTTAAGGCACGTTAACCAGCTTTCTATTCTTTCCTCCTGCCGTCCACAGGCTCGGGAATCAGAGAGGAGGGATATAGCGGTGAGGTGAGGAGGAATGAATGAAAGGCGAATAGATGCCCCCACTCGAGGCAGTGGCATCAGCCCCTTATTATCAACAGAGGCCCCAAGGGAGGCTTGTTTCTAATATGGTTTGGATTCAGCAAGAGAGAAGGAACACGGGCTCCCCACACACACCCTGGTATGATTAAATCAGCCGCAAAGGTGGCTAGTTCCCTCCTGCCCACCCCACTTCCCAGCTCCCAGCCTCCGGCATCAGTGGGGCTGTAGGTGAGTCCAGCCTCTGCACAGGGGCTCAGAGTCCAGGCCTCCTCTGGGCCCCAAGGAGACTGACTCACACATGCTCAACCAGGGACAGATAATGTCACCCTCCAGAGCAGCCACCGACTGTCTGTCCTCTCACCACCCAGGGGTTAAGTCTCAAAGTTGATTTTCTGTGTACTCTGAAGACAGTACAGGGCACTTACTCAGGAATCTTGCCCCAGCCCTGCTACTACACTAATGGAGTCTGTCTGAAAGGTTGACCTACAAGGCACCTAAGGGCCCCATCAGCTGCGACATCTCCTCAGACAGAAAGCGAGCTTCTCTCAAACCCAGCCAGTGGCTGTGCAATATTACCTGCCCTCCCCCTACCCCTAACCCCAGCATTTCAAGTGCCAAGCATTGAAAGGTATCTAAAAACTGTTTTTTACATTAATAAAGGAACTTCCCATTTTAATCTGAAACCTAGGCAGACAGGAAGTTCTGCTCTGTGTTTAACTGTGCTCTACTGCTTTCATTTCCATGCTTTTACCCTTTGGGGTTCTCGGTAGACATGGAAGGTCCTGGTTACAGAAGCATCCAGTCCTGGAGAAGGGGGTGAGGGGCCAGGTCAGAAAAAGTGTTAAATATAAAATTATATTTGCATATATATTAAATAACTGCATGAGCACCAACCAATCAAAACAGATGCCCACTGGTGCAGACACTGTGGAAAACAGTATGGAGGTTCCTCAGTATAGCAGAAATTAACACATTGTAAATCAACTATATTTCAATTAAAAAAAAAACAAAAACAGATGTCCAGTCTAACATTCCATACCTCCTCACCAGTGAGGTTTGGGTGTCTGTAAGAACAAGATCCATTTAGACATGGTGGGTGCTTAACATATGGGCTGCCATGAAAGATTTTCTCAGGGGGCATCACTGTTGGGCTGGAAGTCCCTAGGAAGTGGGTTCCAATGTTGTCCTTGTCCATGGAGGCCACTTTGTCTCTCACTATGCAAGGTTGTATTATTGTTCAGCAAATGTTCATTCTCTAAAGCCCCCACTGCCATGGAAGGAGACACCTCCCACACCTTGGACATTGGGCTTGGCCAACTTGCTTTGGCCAATGGAATGTGAATGGATGTGGCACATGGGTCCAAAGCTTCTAGAAGGGCTGTACATTTATGGTAGCCCTCTTGAGCTTCCTCTCTCTACCATGAGAACAAAATGCCCCAGAGCATGGAGGCTCCTTCAGCCTAATCCTGGAATGAGAAGCAGGAGCAGACCTGAACTTGACCTGCCACCCAGAGCCAAGCACAGCCAGGCCCAGCAGAGCCACAGCCACCCTTCAGACCCATAAAAAATAACCATGACTTGTTGTAAGCCATGAGGTTTAGGGGGTTGTTATAATAGCACAGGCTGACTCATTCTCCTGATTCCTGGCAAAGGTGAGCCAAATGTTATCATTCAGGGCATGTGGAGTGAAGAAATTGATAGGCTTTGGTGGTAGATAGACCTGAGTGCTAATCCCAGATCTATCACTTAGCTGTGTGATGTTAGGCGAGTTACTTTCACTCTCTGAGCTCCAACTTCTTCCTCTATAAGAGGAGACTGACAGTAACCACCTCAGAGGGCTGTTACTAGCATTATACATGAACATGTGTGCACCTGTGCTGCAGCTGTAACAAGCAGATGCTGAGCCAGGCCATCTCTAAGGCCCAGGTACATATTCACTCATTCATTCATTCAACAGCTATGCTTTGAGTAGCCTTTCTGTGCAAACACTGTGCTTGGCCATGGGGACACAATATGGAAGAAGACAGAGGCACTTCCTGGCCTCACAGAACCCAGCTCTACCCCATACCTCCCAGCTAAACTCACTACTAAAGCTATGAACTTACACCTCAGTGAAGGACACAGACATCCAGCAAGTCCTCAGGTGTTTAAACTTGGGTACAGAGGGCATCTAGGGAGTGTAACGAGGAAACTCACCCAGTCTAGAAGCAGGAGAGGCTTCCTTGAAGAAGGGAGATTTGAGATGACCACTGAAGGGTGACAGAAATTAACCAGGGGAAGGGAGGTTGAGGGACAAGCATTCAGGCAGAGGGAACAGCATGTTAGTAAGTGAAGGGAGCACTGTCCTGGGAAAAGTGAGGCAGGAGATGGAGCAGGCAGGCCTTCAAGCCACGTCAGAGACTTTGGGTTGTCATCCTAGGAAAACATCGGGAGCCTTGATTTTAAATTAAAGAGAGGTAACACCAGGCTTGCTATTTGAAAAGATTGCTCTAAGACACACCTAAAACAAAAGTGATTCAGAAAGGGTAGAAATTAGAGGACAGACTGGTTCCAGCTAAACGTGGAGTTATGAACATATTTATCTCCATTTCTTCCCTGATGTGACTAAAAAAGTGACAGCAAAAGGATGAAAACCACATAAAAGAGAACACAGCCTGAAACCACAACAAAGAGAACAGGAGAGGAGATCAGAGCAGATGTAAACAGAATTTTAGAATTCTGGGGGAAAAAAAAGCAGCAGAAGCATGAAGAAACTTAGCCAACTAAAACGAGTTGGGCCTAAAAGAGCATGGAGGGCAGTGAAGTGGGGAATCAGAAGCAAAGCTGCTTTAGTGCACGGATCCCAGAAAACTCAGGATGGAGAGGCACCAAGGACCTCCACAGCAGGGTGTGGTCGTGGCTGAAATCAATGGGATTGCCCTCAAGTCTGTGCAAGCAGCAGTTAGCTTCCCCACCACCATCAGCCAGGCAAACAGGAAGGAGGTCTAGTCCACAGGGACTCTGAACGTGGGCCTGCCATACTGTATACGGCATCACCGGAAGGTCCACATGTCAAGTGGTGAGACCACCGCTGCTTCCCTGGCCCTCCTTCCGCACTTTGCTCCCAGAACCAGGCATCTAGATGTGTTTCCCCACTCCTACCCCACCAGCCAGGGCAGGAGACAAGGCAGATTCCCCTCTGTGGAAACTGGCTGGTCAAGAGAAAAGAGAACATCATGGCAGAGGGATGGGGAGTCCTCAATGATGCAGACTGGTCCCTGCCCAGTAAGCCCCCAGTGGAAACCACCTCTGGGCAATCTGGCTCATGTACCAGAACTTCCAATCCATGCTGTAATGTTTCACTCTTAAACATCAACATTTAGCCAAAGATCAACAGATATTGCCAAGGGGGAGGAGTGAGGGAGATGCAAGTTTGGGGTTGGTAGATGCAAACTATTACATTTAGAATGGATAAACAACAAGGTCCTAATGTATAGCACAGGGAACTATATTCAATATCCTGTGATAAGCCATAATGGAAAAGAATATTAAAAAAAGAATGTATATATGTGTATAACTGGGTCGCTCTGCTGTACAGCAGAAATGAACACAACATTGTAAATCAGCTATACTTCAATAAAAAAATCAACAGATATAAGAAAGTCTCTAATATGAAACACAGATATGAAACAAATAGAAAAACAACTTAAAAAAATGAGTCAAGGTAGGGAGCAGAGAAAACTTCCCAAGTATTATATCCTCAGAGAGATAAAAAGAAGCTATTGCATCCATGGAAATTAGAACAGGGTGTCCTTCCACCACAAAAAAATGTGTGGGGAGGTTGGGGGAGGATTGAGGAAACAAAAAAATATAAAATAGCATGAACTAAAAAATCAGTAGAAGCATCAGAAAATAAAGATAACATCTCTTAGAAAGAAGAATAAAAAGATAAAGAGATTGAAAATAGGAAAGAGGAAAAAAAAGGATTTTTCCTGAAGGTCAAATGTCCAATAATAATGATATGAGTTTTGGAAAGACAGAAGAGAGAACAAAAAGAATGAACTTAAAAAATGTAGCACTCGTGCAAGTTAACTTCCTAGATTTGAAGGCTGTGTTTCCATATTGAAAGGTCCTATCATTGAGAGCCCAG
This sequence comes from Lipotes vexillifer, assembly GCF_000442215.2. Classification (NCBI taxonomy): domain Eukaryota; kingdom Metazoa; phylum Chordata; class Mammalia; order Artiodactyla; family Lipotidae; genus Lipotes; species Lipotes vexillifer. Next base: position 896,173 of record NW_006779070.1, on the reverse strand, counting down.
CACAATACAAGAAAATGGATATCCAAGCACACCATCAGCAAACCTCAGAATACCAGGGCAGAGAGGGGATCGACAGGCATCCAGAGAGGTGATGCACTGATGGGAAGGGAGACAGCCTAGTTGGGGTCACATCCAAAGGATCCAGTATCAGAACAAGTTCTCATCGGGCTTCCCTGTGGTGCGGTGGTTGAGAATCCGCTTGCCAGTGCAGGGTATACGGGTTCGATCCCTGGTCCAGGAAGATCCCACATGCCGCGGAGCAACTAAGGCCGTGTGCCACAGCTACTGAGCTTGCGCTCTAGATCCCGCGAGCCACATCTACTGAAGCCTGGGCGCCTAGAGCCCGTGCTCCGCAACAAGAGAAGCCACCGCAATGAGAAGCCCGCGAACTGCAGCGAAGAGTAGCCCCCGCTTGCCGCAACCAGAGAAAAGCCCACGCACAGCAACGAAGACCTAACGCAGCCAGAAACAATAAATAAATTAGATAAAATAAATAAATTTATTTTTAAGAAAAGAACATCAATATTGGAAGCTAGGAGACAATAGTCCTTCAAATTCTAAGGGAAAATTATACCAAACCCAGGATTCTATTGTCTAACAAACCCATCAATCAGCTATTGATGTCTATAAGGTAGAATAAGAACATTCTCAGAGACGAAAATCCTCCAGAGTTTGATCTCCCGTGCACCTTTTCTCTGAAAGCTATTAAAAGACGGTTCCACCAAAATGAGAGTAAACAAAGAGAAAGCGGGAAGACAGGGGATCCAACACAGGAGAGAACAGAGGGGGTCCCCAGGGGCTGTGAAGGGAGCTAAGAGAGTGACCAATCTGGATAAGAACAAGAGGCCAGGGGCCTCCAGGAGGATCCCTTACTGGAGTTTTGAATACTGAGACAAGAATTATACTTCTGCCAGAGAGTTAGGAGTAAATTAAGGAGAAATACAGAGAAATGGACACAAAGAAAAAGCTGAATAGTAACTGCAGAAAAAAATAGAAAGTTGCGCAAAAAGGAAACAACATGATTTACCACATTGCTCAGCTCTAAATAATAGTCATATAACCACAATACTTGGTACATTAAATATTTATTTAGTAAAAAAAAAAATGTGCTATAGCTATATTAAAAGAATTGAGAGGGGAAATGGGGAAGAGCAGAGTGAAAGGGTTAAATCCAACTTTTCCGTTGTAGGAAGTCAATAGATAGTATCTAAAACTTTACAACATTAAAAAAGTAGCAATAAGTGTGTTACTTAGATATATGGAGAAAATGCCAGAAAAGCCAAAAGAACTTAAAGCGGTTGCCTTGTCTGCATGCAGAAGCCGTGTATGCAAAGGACTGATCGATTTTTCTTTTCATATTTTAAGATATAAGCTTCACAGAACATTTGACATCTCTATCTATACATTTATATCTATTCCAATGTGTTTTTATAAAAAACATAAATGAAAGGGGAAAAGAAAACAGTAAATAGCTCCACTGTGCAATTCATAAATAGACCCCCACAGGCCAAACAGATAAAACAACTGAATATTAAAGAGCCGATAGCTTGGGATAACTTTGGCTGTGACATTGTTACACATGGATACAAAAAATTGTGGTATGTCAACTTTTAGAAGGAGGTGAAGATGATGTGCTCTGGAAAATTGGGATAAATGACTCAGAACATTATCTCTAATGATGGAGAAGAGAACCATAATCTTAAAAATGCATGCGAAGAGTCTGAACAAAAGGATTTCATGAAATAATGAGGGTGGGGGAAACAGCGCTTCTAAATTAAGATTTTACATAATATATGACATTTTAATATGCATATGCAAGTGAAATAATTGATACATTAACTTTAAGTTTGAAAAATCTTAAATAAAAATACACAGAAATATAAAGGAAAGCAGGGGCAAAGGCACACCAGGCAAATGTAGATTTGAAGTTGGGATGAAGGGCAAATGAAGGGCAAAGTGTTAAAAAAAAAAGAGTAACGATTCATCATGAAGCTCTACCGGTCCTGAATATCTGTGCCTCAATAATATAATACCTAGATTAATTTTAAAAAACTAAAAATATTAAAAAGAAATGGAAGCACATTTGTTTAATAATACTTCCTATTGGCAAAGGTGTGGGAGCAACTCTTGCAGGCAGCACTGACAGAGCGAACATTCTATGAAGGGCAATTTGCAAAATCTATCAGATTACCAGGGCACATACATATCTTTGGTCCGGAAATTCTATTTCTATCAATTTATAGAATTGCACATTATGAAAGGCACCTACAAAAATATTTATTGCAACATTGTTTATAATGGCAAAATGTTGAAAACAGTCTGAATCCTCTCTATGCAAAGAGTGGTCAATGGACCAGAAGCATGAGCATCACCCAGGAGCTGTCAAAAATGCAGAATCTCAGGGCCCCCCTTAGACCCATGGAATCAGAATCTGCATTTACGCAAAATCACCAGATGATTGCTTCATATGCACTTTAAAGTTTGAGAAATGCTTGTCTAAATATCCATCAAAAGGAAGCTGATTGAATCAATGACAGTATACCCATTAAATAAACTTTTATACATATTCATTAAAAAATGAGGGACTGCTGTATGTGCCAATATAGAACAATCTACAAGACATAAGGTAAAAAAAAAAAAACATGGGGCAGAACAGCACTGTGATATGCTCCCATTTGTACTTTATTTTGAAAATGTATTATGCAGCAACAATCTAATTGGTGACCTAATTGGTCTCTCAGATTCTACTCTTGTACCAATTAGGTCAGTTATTTTCCTCCTTCACATTCCCTGGTGCTTGTAGTCAGCACTGACGGTTCATTTTCATCTTACTCAGCTCCTAGAGGAGGTGGTTAATGAAAGGAATTGGGAAGGAATTTTCTCCATCATTCCCAGGCCCCAGAAAAAGAGACAAAGGAATAAAAAACAACAGCCCTAACTCTGTCAATATTTCACAGCCTTGTCTGATGCCCACACAGGACTTAGAGGTGGGACGTAATTGGGATCTAATAGGTCAGAGCCCTCTCTCTCTCTCTCTCTCTCTCTCTCTCTCTCTCTCTCTCTCTCTCACACACACACACACACACACACACACATACACACACACTCACACACCTTTTGGCATCTCCCCAGTCCAGTCCCAGACTGCTGTGTGCCAACCCCTCCCCACAGCCAGGCACATCACTTCCACATCCACACAGGAGGCTCACTAGTCCTGTCAGGGCCCCAGAGAGAGCAGCATGTCAAAGTGGGCATTTGTCTCTGGCAATTATCTTCTCCTGTGGTCAATACAGTCATTTTGTAAATGATGCACTAACAGCCCCTAAGAGCTGGCTCAGAGGCAGATATTGATTAGACCCCAGGGACCAGGGCCCTCCCCATGTGTCTCATAGCTGAGCTCCCAGACCTGTGAGCAGCCCCCTTCAGACAGAAGGAGGGAGGAAAGAGGATAACGGGTGATTAATGGCACCATTTACTTCCCCTTTCAGCCAAGTGATTGGCAGGAAGGAAGGGTAAAGTGGCCCGGCCATCGCATGCAGGCTTGGCAGTCGATCCACCGACCAATCTGTACCTGCTCCCCAGCAGCCCACGCCTTGCCTCTCTGCCTGCGAGGTAGCAGAAACAATACTGCGAGAGCCTGAGAAAGCAAGTTCCCGTAACCTTCTGATCTGGCATGATGTCCTGGTTATCTGTTGCTGTGTAACAAACCACTCCAAAGTAGGTGGCGTAAGACAAAATTATTTTATATGCTCACAGATTCTATAGGCAGGAATTTGGGTGGAGAACAGCAGAAATGGCTCCTCTCTGCTCTGTGATGTCTGGGGACTTATCTGAGAAACTCAAACAACGAGGGGCAGCGTGATCAGCCAGGGTTGGATTATCTGGAGGCTTCTTCACTCTCGTGTCCGGTACCTGGGCTGGGATGACATGAGGCTGGGCTCAGCTGGGACCACCAACCAGGTGCCTAATTGGGTTCGTCTGGTTTGGACTTCCTGAAGCATATTAGCTGTTCTCCCTCTGGGAACATCCAGAGAGTGAACGTACCGTGAGAACCAGGTGCAAGCCCTTTTATGACCTAGTGTCAGAAGCGTCATAGCGTCACTTCCTCTGTATTCTATGAGCCAAAGCTGTCAAAATCCCACCCAGATTCAAAGGAGGAGACATAGATGCTACTTCTCAATGGGAAGAGTATCTAAGAATTTGAAGCTATTTTTAAAAATACAAACTTCATTTTTTAGAGCAGTTTTAGGCCCACAGCAAAAGTGAGGGGAAGGTATATTTTCCATATAACCCCTGCCCCCTCTCATGCAGAGCCTCCCTATTAACAACATGAGCCACCAGAATGGTACATTAGTTACCAAGCATGAACCTACATTGACACATCATAATCACCAAAAGTCCATAGTTTTCATTAGGGCTCATTCTGGGTGTTGCACATTCCATGGGTTTAGACAGATGTAAAATGACATGTACCCACCGTTACAGTATCTTACAAAGTAGTTTGCCCCCAAAATCCTCTGTGCTCCACTTATCCATCCCTCCCAATCCCCAGCTCCTGGCAACCACTGAACTGTTTACTACCTCCATACTTTTGCTTTTTCTAGAATGTCATGTAGTTGGAATCATACAGTATGTAGCCTTTTCAGATTGCACTCTTTATGGTCCAAAGAGAGCAGTTGCTACCACACTTGAGTGCACTGTTCTGAGCACTGCTGGGATGGAGGCCCTTTGGGAGTAGCAGTTAAAGGAAAGGAGGGAAGTGTAGCCAGTCAAGCTGTACCTCCAGCTTGGGGAAAGTGCTAACAGGCAGCAGACAGGCTATGTACACAGATGGGCATCACACCACCCTCCCCAGGTGCTCGGGGTCCTTCCATCATTCTCATCACCCCCTACATCCTCTCCGTAGACAGTCACAGAGCCTTGGAGCTCAGCAGGCAGTTCTCGGATCACAACAGAGTCGATCTCTGAGAGAAGCAGGGAATCCTCCCCTCTAACCACCACTCCTCAATCCCTGGCAAGACACTGAAGCAGGTAAAGAATTCAGTCTAAGGCCAGGTCACCAGCTGAAGTTCAGCAAGCGTGGCAGGCTCGCACAGCCTGGCTTCGTAGTATTGGACCAAATAAGGATGCAGATGCAGGTGAGCTCCTGGCAGCATCCAATCTGCTTTGTGGGGTGGAGGCCTGGGCTAGTCAGACCTAACCACCACCACCAGCCATTCCTACCCCATGCTGAGAACCACGAGGTGCAGAGTTGGAAGGGGTCTGCCATCAGTTAGCCGCTATCCTCCCAGATTGCTCTTTCCTTTTTGGTTAGCACTACTTATTAGAAAATCCTATGGAACCACAACACCTCCTTAAGCCATCTCTGACCACCCCACCCTTCCCCTGGCCCAAGGCAAGTGCTTCCCTACCCCACAGTGAATCCCAGCACTGGGCATTTCTTTTTTTTTTTCTTTTTTAATTAAGGGAGACTACCTTTTCAGTGCTTTTTTTTAAAAAATGTATTTATTTATTTTTGGCTGTGTTGGGTCTTCGTTTCTGTGCGAGAGCTTTCTCTAGTTGCGGCGAGCAGGGGCCACTCTTCATCGCGGTGTGCGGGCCTCTCACTGTCGCGGCCTCTCTTGTTGCGGAGCACAAGCTCCAGACGCGCAGGCTCATCAGTTGTGGCTCACGGGCCTAGTTGCTCCATGGCATGTGGGATCTTCCCAGACCAGGGCTCGAATCCGTGTCCCCTGCATTGGCAGGCAGATCCCCAACCACTGCACCACCAGGGAAGCCCCAGCACTGGGCATTTCTGCCATGGTTTTGCTTGTGACTCAATCAGACCAAATGCTCCTCAACAACAGGGATGGGTTCACCACTGTGCACACAAACTAGTGCTTATAAGTGTCTGTAGAATTTAGCGCACTAAACAAATATGCTTCTCATTGTTCCAAGCTCCACCTTCTGGGAATATCCAGTACAAGCTTGAGTCTCCCACCCAACAGCCCCTCAGAAAACTCACTTCTCCAGGCTAACCAGCCCCAGCTCCTACAGCTCTGGCTTCAAGCCTTCTCCCCTCCTGACCTGCCCCATCTCAAACCCACAGCCATCCCATGCAGGTGTTTCCACGTGGTGCACTTGGATATTGTTTGTGCCTGGTTCTACTCAGAGCTACCTCTGAGCATTCCTGTCCCAACCTGCCCAGTGACCTTAGCCTGCAACCGAAGCTGGACCAAGAAACATCATCCTGGAGTAAGAAGGCTGAAAAGGATACTGATATCTCTGTGCCCTTGGGTAAGTCACCTTGGCTCCCAGGACTAAGTTTCCTCATCAGATACGATCCCTTCTAGATGAAGCCAATAAATGTAAGCCGTCTCGTCCACTTGACAAACTTTTATAAGCCATCTGCAACGCGCCAGGCTCTGGGCTGGGTGCCAGGATTTAGTGGCGAACTAGAGATAGTGCACGTAGGGAGAAACATCCTTTACCTCTCCCCACACTGCTGCCGGCCTGTAAAAGAGAAACTTGTCCCAGAAGATTATAAGTACTGGTGTTAAATTAATCAAACAAGGAGGCCATTAGATTGAGGTGGCTTAAATGCCTTTGTGGCCAAGTAAACAAGCCAAAACCAAGCCTGTAATGCCTCAAGGATAAGTAATTGAAACCTAAGGACAGTCAGTCACAAACAGACACCTGGGCTTTCCCAAACAATGCGATGCTTAAGCTAAGAGCCAATCAAATTATTTCCTCGCTTTGTTTCCACCCTTTCTCTGTAGAAATCTTGCCCCAGCTCCTGTTGGTGGAGCTCCTAACCACTCCAGTTGGGCACTGCCCAATTCTAATCAATTTTTGCTTACATAAACTCTTACAATTTTTAATATGCCTCAGTTTATCTTTTAACATTGGGCAGAAACTGCTATTTCACCTTCAGAAGAAGCAGTGACTATGATTGTTGAGACTGGAAAAGGGTCAAGCAGATATGTGACCGTCCATGTCTGCTGCTCCTTTGGAGTTTCTGTTCCCATTCCTCCTTCCATTTAGTAAGATCTCTGTCACCAGCTGCTCCATTTAGTAAGATCTCTGCGACCAGCTGCTCTGCACCTGCAGTTGTCCTGCTGTGCTGCTCTGACGGGAGGGTAGTCTCAACCCAGGAGGGAAGGAATAGAGAGCTCATTTGGTCTTTGGGCCAAGTCATTCTCCTCAATCTAGCTTTATTAGCAATAATAAAAAGCCTAATAATAATAAGAGCCTATCCGACACTTGTGCTTATTTCTCTATTCAAAACTCACAGCTAGAGGGCATGAATCATTGTCACTGCCACCCACCCCCCTCCCTTTCCAAAACCCTTCCTTCTCCTGGAATGCAGCCTGGTGGGAAAGCCAGATGAGCCCCAGGCAGCTGTAATTCAGTGTAACGAAAGAGATGTTTGGGATCAGCCTACACTGCTATGGGAACACAGCCCAGTCCTGCAGGTCAGAGAAGGCTTCCTGGAGGAAAGGATGCCCAAGAAACCGGAGAGGGAACAGGAGCTCAGCAGGTGACATGGAGAACGTTTGTGGGATGGCTGTGTGGTGCCCCCTCAGGATATGTACCCAGAAGGGGCAGTGTGTGTTGCATCTGTAGGATAGAGAAAGGATTTGATGAGGCCAAGACTGGAGGCAGGGAAGCCAGTTAGGAGGCTGTCACCATCACCTGGGTGGGAGTTGATGGTGGTGTTGATGCTGAAAATTAGGTTGATGGTGGTGTTGATGCTGAAAATTAGGCCTCTGTGCACCGGTGCTGAACCAAATTTTGGAGACAGAGTTTTGGGTGAAGTAGAAAAGAATAGCTTTATTGCTTTGCCAGGCAAAGTGGGGCACAGTGGGCTTATGCCCACAAAAACTGAGTGTCCCAAGCTGGCGGGATTTGGTGAGGAGTTATATAGCAATGGTTCAAGGGGAGGGTTGCTGATAAGGATCAGGGTTTGTTCAGGGTCTGAATTCTTTTACTCTGGCCTCAGGTGGTCTCCTGATGAGCTTTTGTGGTTCTCAAGGTTATCAAACTATGACCTTCTATCTGGAATAAAGAATGCTTCATCAAGTAGTTCATCTTCCATTTGTTGGGGGTTTTCGTTCTGCAGAAGAGCTCAAAGATATTGCTATGTGTATCCCTTGAGGTGGAACCAGGACCCTGCCCCAAGGCTGCACTACTGTTTCTGGGCTGCTCCTCCATTGTCTCTGCATCCCCTCCCTTCCCTGATTAGCAGTTGTTTGAACCTGCCCTTTGGAACTCAGGGAAGGTCATCCAGGCTAGAATCTGTTCCCTACAGACAAGAAACAGGGGACACAGAAAGGTTTCTGTGCCCAGGAGCCCCACAGGCTCCTGCTGGATTTCAGTGTGGCCTGGGGCAGTGGCCCAGGGTGGGGGCAAGGGGTGGTGGGGAGGGGAACTGTGGAAGGATTTGAGGCATATTCAGGAGGTAAATCTATGTGACTCAGTGACTGATTTGATGATGGGGTGAGGGAGCCAGTCGAGGTGGAACAACTGGCAGGTTTCCAAACCTGGGACACTCTCCCAGATCCGGCTGGAGCTCAGGAGGAAAAGAAGGAAGAGGAGATGTAAGGGGAAAGGGGAGGCAGGAGCAGCACCCTGATGCTGAAGGCGTGTTTATTTCTCCTCATTAATGTTCCCCTAATTAATACTGGGAGGCTGTGCCTACCACTTCACCATTTCACTCTGCTGATTTGCCCCTTGAGACAAAAGGAAATTGGAATTAAGAGGAGACAATGGAATTGCTGGCAGGATTATTAGCTTCAATGAAGTTAATGAAAGGAGTGGGAGGGGGGAGGAGTTGAGAGCCTCAGGGGGGCTGTGACTCAAGCTGGGAGCTGCCAGCAGGAAGGAGGCTGGGGGGTGGGAGTGTGGAGGGGGAGCTGCCATGGCAAGAAAGACTCTTGGCCCTTCTGGGCTCCAGAGATCCTGGGGGGTGCCCCAAGGTCAGGGGCTCCACCGAGGTAGGATTCCACAGGAAGAGGACAGGAGTCCAGAGTAGGAGGGGGATGTCCCCAAGCAAAAAGAGTGCAGTGGGGTGATAGAGGGGATGCAAGGCTGGGTATGGAGTAGGCACCTCACCCCTGAGCCCCTGGAGAGGGGTCCAGGTACCGGGAAGCCCCAGATGACTTCTAAGCAGGGTTAGAGTCCAGCTGCCTGCCCCGCTGAGGGTAAAAGGGGCTGCATTTCTCCAAAGGGAGCCCAACTGAAACTCCAACTGCACAGCAAGACCCAGCCAAGTTGTCATCTACCCGAGGCACCAAGACACAGAGGACTGGATCTCAGGAGTAAGCTCAGGTCCCTAAAGCTCAAAGGATAAAACATGGATGGAGAAAGCAAAAATAATTAGAGCCCAAGCCCCAAAAAACAGCAGCATTCAGGCCAGGTGCACCGGTATACATGCATACTCGCTCTCTCTCACGCTCACTACAAGCCCACACGGTCAACCAGCCTATGTGTACACATAGACCCACACTCACATGCACACACATGCACTCACACTTGCATGCTCACCTGTCCCTGGGAGATTCTAACACTAATTTGGCAATGACTGTCTCCTTCGCAAACCCATGAACGTGTCAGCTCCCTTCCCAATGGCCTGGGGCTGGGTTTGCCGCCCCGGACATGTGGCTGGGTCCATCACTCCTCTGATTTCCATATCACTGGACTACTTAGATGGGAGGCAGGTGTACATGGTCACTCCAGCAGGGGTTGCCAGGATGACCGGGCTATGGTCCGTACAGCTAAGCCCCAGCTTGCCCTCCCCAGTGAAATAAGGAGATGAGGCACTCAGAAAACACGATGCAGTTTCATTGCCAGGTGGGTTTTTTTTCTTATATGTAGCTCATGAGTCATTAGATTAGCACCTTTCCAATTAATGGGAGGCAAAAACCCTATTATCATAGAAACCCTACTGCAGAATGACGGCTCTATTCTTTTTGACGGCAGCAGCCAGTCCCACAGAGAGCTGCAGAGCTCAGCAAGCTGGGAGCCAACGTTCCCGAGAACTTCATGTCCTTGTTTCCAAAGTAAACTTTAAAGAACTCACATCACAGCTTCAGCAGCACCTCATCTGCTCAGCGAGACTGCCAGGACAGCCCAAATGGAGAGACTGGAGAAGGGCAAGGGAGCACATCCCAGGATGCTGCACCCAGACCCGGGACTGCCTTACACTCGCCTTGTAGAAGCCCGCAGCATGCAAGGCTGTCAGAACTGCCTGCTTCCAGGAGGTTCTGGAATATGCTGAGAAGCAGTGCTGGAGAAACTTTCTCGGGAGGACTTTGGGACCAAGGCAGTCAGCAGATTGGGTCAGATGAACAACTAGAGATGTCAGACCTCAGGTTGAAGGGCTGTCGTACTCCTTAATGAGCCACACCGTGGGCAAATAGGCTGAGTGGGGACCTGGCTCTGAAACCATTATTTCCTGGCTGTGTGAAATTGAACTACTAAGGCCTGAGCCTTTGTTTTCTCAGCTGTAAACTGAAGAGGATGCTTATATATTCCCTTCCAGCTCTTATTCCAGCTCTTCTCTGAGTGAAGGTGACATCTGGATCCATTAGGACTGCCAGCCCCCTCTAGCTGGCAGCTTCAGTCAGGGATGGACCTCTTGGCTGTGCAGACTGAGCCTGCTCCTTCCCCAGTATCCTGATGCCCATGTCCCACCATCCTTCCCCTAACAATGCACCCTGGGTCCCAGGGATGAGCTAACAAACATACCTTGACAGTTGATTATGTACCAGGTACTACACAAGATGCCGGGTAGATCAGATGAATAATAGTAACAATAGGTACCCTATGCCTAGTACTTACTGTGAGCCAGAGACTGCATAGAGATTATCCCACTGTCTCCTCCCACAATCCTGGAAGGAGATGTGCGATGTTCATTCTACAAATGAAGAAACTGAGCCTCAGAGAGTTACGTAATTTGACCAGTAGGATTCAAACTCAGGTAGAGTTTGAATCAAAACCCACGCTCTTATCCAAAATATAGGTCACCTTCCAGGATGTTTCAGGTCATGGCCTTCAAAGAATCTCAGACTGGTGGGCCTCTGATGACTGCACCTGTCTCAGACTCTCCACCACTCTGAGTTGCAGGTCACCAGAGTTGACTGACGGTCAACTCCAGACCACTGCCCTCAGGGAGTAAAGGACTTCCTGGGTCCTGGGCTCCTGGAGCCCAGGGATACTCAGCTTCTCCCAGGATGTATCCCTTGTGCAGGAAGGAAGGTCTGTGTGGGAAGATAGGGAGAATCTGACCCCTTGTCCCATTCCCACCCTTTTCCTTCCCAAAGCTACAAAAATTCGCAAAGTCAGCTCATAAAGTTTAGAAAATAACAAAGGACAGCCAGAGGTCAAGCTAAGACAGCCTAGGAGCCAGGAGGACTAGGAGGGGTGATAGGCTAGTGGTATAGAGGAGCCCCAGACCTTTGGCGGTTCCAGTGTATCCCAGTTTCCCCCAGTTTATGATTCCAGTCTTGGTGCAGCGTGGTCCTTCTGCTTTGGGACTTGGTGTCTGCCTTTTATCAAAATATTTTTTGCACCTTAGGCAGTAGAATGCAGCTGATTATGTCTTTTTTCCCTTTTAATCCATAGCCAAATTTTATGCTGAAATCAGGAACTCCTGCCTGGTTCTGCTGTCACCAGTGCCTTTCATGCTCTGTCCGAGTTTCTTACAAGCTCGAGGCCAGTGGGCCTGCTATTCTCAAGGGTTACTGTCCCCAGAAACACAGCCACCATAACTCTCCAAGCCAACATCAGAGACATACAAGAGGTATTAAGCTCTTCAACAGAGAAAGAAACCAAGTGTTAAATTTTTTACGTAGTATCTTAGCAATGAAACTCCTCTTTCCAGAGACACAAATAAAGCTTCCAGGATGTACAATGGCCACAGCTTTCAATATTTTTCAGAGCTAGTTTTCATTCAGATCATTTATTATTATTGATATTCACTTTATTTTTTACAAATAGTCCAGCTCTATTAAGGAAATCAGAAACGGCATCAGCACTTACCGCATTAATTGTTGGTGGTTGGGTTTTTCCTCAGCTACATCTTCTGTAGCTCAGTGGATGTCAATTGCATAATTAGAATTAGTTGCATTATTTATTTAGTTAGAACATTTAATATTCCCCCAACTGTTTAAGTCATTTGAGCTTAAATATAACTCTACTGAAGAATAAAAGATCTCCCTAAATATTTCAGTAAAAAATATAATTACACTTCATATATAATTCAGTATATAATTAAAATTAAAATCAAATATAATTCAGTAAAAAATATAATTACACTTCAATCGCTCCATGGATTTACTTGCATTAGTTGGGAAGTTCTCCTATTCTGTAATGCCTATCTCTGCCTCTCAGCTCTTTTGTAGACCATTAATTAACCAAATAACCATCTTGCTACTTGACAGGCTTTGGATTCCAGTTTGATAGAAACCTGCAACATCCAGGGAGACAGGACAAGCTGGAGAGGGAGCATCATACAGCCTGTCCTGGCTGAACTAGACTGTCTCCTCTTTTCACCATATCTGCTGTGAAATTCATACCTGCTGTGAAATTCTAAATAATAATAGGAAGAGGAAGAGGAAGAGGAAGGAGGAGGAGGAGGAGGAAGAGGGGGAGGGG